>NC_041389.1:24040981-24042482 GCF_002162155.2 Triticum dicoccoides | reverse complement strand
ATGGTTGTTGAACCCCATGGTGCGCTTACGTGTCGATCATCGACAATCGCAGTTTGGGCCGATTTTGGCCCGTTTCTTGCACTATTACTTATTTTTGCGGGTCCCGGAGTGATTTCCACGATTGACGAACTCCGGGGTGCGTTTACGTGTCGGTCATCAACACTCGCGGTTTTGGCCAATTTTGGCTCGTTTCGTGGACTATTACTCACCGTTTTGGGGCCCCAAAGCGATTTCCATGGTTGTTGAACCCCAACGTGCGTTTACATGTCCGTCGTCAACACTCACAGTTTTGGCCAATTCTAACGCGTTTCATGGACTATTACTCACCATTTTGGGGTCCCGAAGATATTTCCATAGTTGTTGAACTCCAAGGTGTGTTTACATGTCGGTCATGAGCACTCACAGTTTTGGCTGATTCTGGCCCATTTCATGGACTATTACTTACTGTTTTGGGGTCCCAGTGTGATTTCCACGATTAACGAACCCCAGCGTGCGTTTACGTGTCGGTCATCAACACTCACGGATTTTGTCGATTCTCACGTGCTTCGTGGACTATTACTCACCGTTTTGGGATCCCAAAGCGATTTCCTTGGTTGTTAAACCCCATGGTGCGCTTAAGTGTAGGTCATCAACAATCGCAGTCTGGGTCAATTCTAGCCCGTTTCTTAGACTATTACTCAGTTTTGGGGGTCCTGGAGTGATATCCACGATTTACGAACCCGGGGGTGCGTTTACGTGTCGGTCATCAACACTCACAGTTTTGGCCGATTTTGGCCCGTTTCGTGGACTACTACTCATCGTTTAGGGGCCCCAAAGCGATTTCCATGGTTGTTGAACCCCAAGGTGCGCTTACGTGTCGACCATCGACAATCGCAGTTTGGGCCGATTTTGGCCCGTTTCTTGCACTATTACTTATTTTTGGGGTCCCAGAGAGATTTCCACAATTGACGAACTCTGGGGTGCGTTTACTTGTCGGTCATCAACACTCGCGGTTTTGGCCGATTTTGGCCCGTTTCATGGACTAGAGCGACTTCCACGATTGACAATCCCCAGGTTGCGTTTACATGCCCGTCGTCAACACTCACAGTTTTGGCCAATTCTGACGCGTTTCATGGACTATTAGTCACCATTTCGGGGTCCCAAAGCGATTTCCATAGTTGTTGAACCCCAAGGTGCGTTTACGTGTCGGTCATGAGCACTCATAGTTTTGGCCGATTCTGGCCCGTTTCATGGACTATTACTCACTGTTTTGGGGTCCCAGTGTGATTTCCAAGATTAACGAACCCCGGGGTGCGTTTTCGTGTCGGTCATCAACACTCGCGGTTTTTGTCGATTCTGACGCGTTTCGTGGACTATTACTCACCGTTTTGGGGTCCCAAAGCGATTTCCATGGTTGTTGAACCCAAAGGTGTGCTTAAGTGTAGGTCATTAACAATTGCAGTCTGGGTCGATTCTGGCCCGTTTCTTAGACTATTACTCAGTTTTGGGGGTCCCGGAGTGA
>NC_041389.1:24032819-24040791 GCF_002162155.2 Triticum dicoccoides | reverse complement strand
CGGAGTGATTTCCACGATTTACGAACCCCGGGGTGCGTTTACGTGTCGGTCATCAGCACTCACAGTTTTGGCTGATTCTGGCCCGTTTCGTGGACTATTACTCACCGTTTTGGGGCCCCAAAGCGATTTCCATGGTTGTTGAACCCCAAGCTGTGCTTACGTGTCGATCATTGACAATCACTGTTTGGGCCGATTTTGGCCCGTTTATTGCACTATTACTTATTTTTGGGGGTCCCGGAGTGATTTCCACGATTGACGAACTCCGGGGTGCGTTTACGTGTCGGTCATCAACACTCGCGGTTTTGGCCGATTTTGGCCCATTTCGTGGACTATTAAGCATATTGACCCGAGATTGAGCCATAGTGACATGAGATTAAGAAAAAACGAAAAAATATTGGAAAAAATTGGAAAAAATTGAAAAAAAATTTGAAAAAAATTTGTTAGTAATGGTGCACTTCTATGTGGTGCGCCATTACTAAGTGAGATAGTAATGGCGCACCTCTAGGCATGCTAATGGCGCACTATAGGTGTGCCATTAGTATCTGGTATACTAATGGTGCACTAGTGGTGCGCCATTAGTAAAAAATTCTAATGTTGTGATGCTAGTGGCGCACCTGTAGTGCGCCATTAATGGCCAAAACAGGTGCGCCACTAGCAGGCCTTTTCCTAGTAGTGGTGGGACCGAATCATGAAACTCGGTCAGACCGATTTAGTTCATAATGTGACCGTTAGGTATTTCGGTGGAACCGGCATGTCAACTCGGTGGGACCGATATCGTTAGGGTTAGGTCATAACGTAATCTCGATGAGACCGATTACAGATACTCGCTGAGACCGATTTTGGTAATAAGCTAACCAGAGAGTTGGCCAGGCAAAATCGGTGGGACCGATCCGCTCATCTCGGTTGGTCCGAAATGTTACGAAAGGGAAACAAAGAGTTTGCATTGCAATCTCGGTGGGACCGATCACTCATCTCGGTTGGACCGAAACGTTATGAAGGGAAACAGAGAGTTTGCAATCCCATCAAGGTGAGACCGAGATCTCTATCGGTGAGACCGGAAAGACTAGGGTTTCTGGCAGTGGCTATGTCAACTGAACTCGATGGCGCCGGATAGAAAGTTTCGGTGGGGCCGAGTTTGACTTTTGGTTTGGGACATATGTGGATGTAAGAAAGTAGTTGAGGGCTTTGGAGCATATCACTAAGCACTTTGAGCAAGTAAGCCATTAAGCAACACCCCATCCCCTCTTAATAGTATTGGCTTTCCTATGGACTCAATGTGATCTTGGATCACTAAAAGTAAAATGTAGAGTCTTGTGCTTTGAGTTTGAGCCAATCCTTTTGTCCTTAGCATTTTGAGGGGTCCACGTTTCTCATCCTTGCCATGCCAAACATTGAGCTTTCCTGAAATATTTATCTTGAAATAGCATTAGCTCAATGAGATATATGTTGTTAGGAATTACCAAAACCACCCAGGGATAGTTGCACTTTCAGCATCTAGTGTATTAAGTTCATGGATAAACAGAGTAATGCAATAAGAACGATGACATGATGTAGACAAGATCCGTTTATCTATTATGAAGATATAGGTCCCATCTTATTATCCTTAGTAGCAACGATACATACGTGTCGGTTCCCCTTCTGTCACTGGAATCAAGCACCGTAAGATCGAACCCACTACAAAGCACCTCTTCCCATTGCAAGATAAATAGATCAAGTTGGCCAAACAAAACCCAACTATCGGAGAAGAAATACGAGGCTATAAGCAATCATGCATATAAGAGATCAAAGAAGACTCAAATAACTTTCATGGATAAAAACATAGATCTGATCATAAATTCAAAGTTCATCGGATCCCAACAAAGACACCGCAAAAAGGCTTACATCATATGGATCTCCAAGAGACCATTGTATTGATAATCAAGGGAGAGAGAGGGGAAGCCATCTAGCTACTAACTATGGACCCGTATATCTACAAGGAACTACTCACGCATCATCGGAGAGGCACCAATGGAAGTGGTGAACCCCTCCGTGATGGTGTGTAGATTGGATCTGGTGGTTCTGGACTCTGCGGCTGCTGGAGTTGATTTTTGTCGAATCCCCTAGGGTTTCTGGAATATTGGGGTATTTATAGAGCAAAGAGGCGGTTCAGGGGGCACCCGAGGTGGGTACAAAACACCAGGGCGCGCTTGGGCCTCCTGGCGCGCCCTGGTGGGCACTGCTCCCCTCGAGGCACCCCGCAGGTGGTTCCTTGGCCCACTAGATGTCTTCTGTCCCAAAAAAAATCCTCCAGGAGTTTCGCTGCATTTGGACTCCGTTTGATATTGCTTTCCCGTGATGTAAAAAACAGGCAGAAAACAACTACTCGCACTGGGCACTATGTCAATAGGTTAGTACCAAAAATGATATAAAATGACTATAAAATGATTGTAAAACATCCAAGAATGATAATATAACAGCATGGAACAATCAAAAATTATAGATACGTTGGAGACGTATTGTTGGAGTAATGGGCCATGGGTAGGCCAACCCGAGCCCCAGAACCTTTCAAGACATCGGGGCAGGCCGTGCCCCTCGTGCCGAGTCCCAGGGACGACTCCAAGATATGCCGAGTCCCAGGGACGACTCCAAGATATGCCAAGTCCCAGACGGCGACTCCAAGATAAGCCGACACCTGGCCGGCGACCTTCAGAGAGGCCGACTATGGAGAGTCGGCCCGCGCCTCCGCCCTCGTCTCGAAGGGCGAGACGGGGTACGGCCACGGCATGGCCATCCCCCCTGCTTACAAGGGGCTGGTATGGCTACAATAGGCCGTATCGCTGGAGATCTCCGGTGAGGCGCGGCACTGTTGCCATGCCGACCCTGACCTCAGCAACAGTAGTCAGTGCACTGTGCCCACGACACCGGCCTGTACGACCCAAGGGCAGCGGGACCACCCGTCAGTGGGTAGACAAAAGACGACATGAGTGCCTTGGAGACGGACCCGTGGGAGTCGGCCCCCAGGAGCCGGCCGCCCCCTCCCCCGGGCCCCGCGCGCCATTAACCAGACAAGGCGGGGAATGGCGACAATGAACGCACGCCGGACGGCGGCGCTGTTGCCATGACCGCATGACCACGCCAGCGTCATCAAGAGTACCGCTACAGTATCAGGCCTGTCCGCGGGGCCCGCCAGTCGGCGGGCCCCAGAAGTCGGCAGAAAGGACGACGGCCTGAGAGACAGATGGCTGGGGCCCGCGCCTAGCCATGTTACTATTGTATCCCTGGGGGGTAGGCCTATATAAACCCCCTGGGAAGCCCATGCAAAGGGTTCGGACCCAGATAGAAATAGACCATATAGCATAGGAAAGAGAGAGCTAGCCTTGCCCTCTCCTACCTCCAGAAACAGCTCCAGGAGCACCATTATAACCACTTTGCCATAGTGACCATGCGGAGACCCCGTAGAGCAGCAGTAGGGGTGTTATCTCCTAGGAGAGCCCTGAAGCTGGGTAAGTTCCGCCGGCGTGCATGTCTTCGCCTCATCCCGCTTCCAGGCACCGGCGACGTTCTACTCGCTCCCACCATGATAAGCCATCCTTTGGCATATGTCGCACCCAACCCCCGACATTTGGCGCCCACCATGGGGCGAGGTGCACCGTCGTCCGGAGACCTGCTCTGGACGGGAACCCTCTTCCACCCTGGCGAGCACAGCCAGCCCGGCACGCCAGATGGAGTTTGCGCCGACGCACTGCGTGGCGCTGGGATCGCCTGCGCGGCCAGTTGCCTCACCGAGCTTATCGACGAGGTTCGCCTTTCCGACGAGCCTGCATCTGACGCAGGCACGAGCGGCCCCGAGAGCCTCCTCGCGGGTCTCCTCGACCAACTCCACGTCGCCGGCGAGCCTGCATGGACCTGGAGTCCATAGGATCCACCGACCCGATGCTGGTCGACTCCAACACTGCGTCGCTCGATGTGTTTCCCACCAACGTGGTGGTCTATGATGAGCCGTTCCCTTGCGCGGCGAGCGACGGAAGCACAGTCACGGAGGTTCTCGTCCTCGATCACGGCGAATGTTCTGGCGAGGAAGCGCACGACCCGCTCGACGCGGCTCTGCGAGACCTTACCGCGCCGATTTCGGGAGACGCTGACGCCGAGACGCTGGAGGCACGCCGCCTTCAGCTTATCTAGGGTGCGAAGAAGTTGGCAAGCATGAGACGCTTGTCAGAAGCGTACCAGCGCGAGATGGATCGCGCCGTGGGCGGCTCGCCGGCTCCGACTGGGCCTAGCCGCCTAGGCACGGTCCGACAATGCGGCGTGGCAATCGCCAACCTGTTTGGGGCTGATCGCCCTGTGTATGCCACGCCCGCGGAGAATATCCGTGCCGCCCAGGCGGCGGCAGACGAGCTCGACAACTTTGAGGGCGAAGAGCGCCGCATGATGACGGAGCGAGTTCAGCAGCTCCTCGACGCGGCTGTCGTGCAGAATGAAGCCGGCTGCCGCACCGAGGCACCGCAGCGCCTAAACGACGACCCGCCACCCCGCCGAGACCAAGGCGCGACGTCTCGGACGCCGACTGGTGAGGCTCGCGGAAAGAAGGACAAGGAGCCGGCTGTCAGCCACAGTCGGACTCGCATCACCATCGATCGCGACCAAGACGGCCGCCCCAAAGCGGTGGAACGGCGGGACGACTATCTGCCTCCCCCTCTGTAACACCCATGATGCGGCTATATCTCCCACGTGTCGGAGCACGACTTAGAGGCATAACCGCATAGTGGTTTTGTCGCAAGAAGGGTCATCTTCACACATTCCCATGTAATGAACAAGAATGGGATACGAGAGTTGGCTTACAATCGCCACTTCACACAATACATAATTTAAACTCATACATCATTCCAATACACTCATAGGCCGACTACGGTCAAGTTCAAATGAAAAGAAGAACCCCAAATGCTAGATCCCCGATCGTCCCGACTGGGCTCCACTACTGATCATCTGGAAACGATACATAGTAACGACCAAGAGCCTCGTCAAATTCCCACTTCAGCTCAGTTGCGCCATCTGCACTGGTATCATCGGCACCTGCATCTGTTTTGGTAGAATCTGTGAGCCACGGGGACTCAGCAATCTCACACCCGCGAGATCAAGACTATTTAAGCTCATAGGTAGGAAAAGTGTAATATGGTGGAGCTGCGGCAAGCACTAAGCATATATGGTGGCTAACATATGCAAGTGAGAGCGAGAAGAGAAGCAACGCAGCGGTCGAGAAGCTAAAAGTGATCAAGAAGTGATCCTGAAACTACTTACGTCAAACATAACACAAACCGTGTTCACTTCCCGGACTCCGCCGAGAAGAGACCATCATGGCTACACACGCGGTTGATGTATTTTAAAGAGGTCAAGTGTCAAGTTATCTACAACCGGACATTAACAAATTCCCATCTGCCTCATAACCGCGGGCACGGCTTTCGAAAGATTATATACCCTGCAGGGGTGTCCCAACTTAGCCCATCACAAGCTCTCACGGTCAACGAAGGAATATACCTTCTCCCAGGAAGACCCGATCAGTCTCGGAATCCCGGTTCACAAAACATTTCGACAATGGTAAAACAAGTGCAGTAAAGCCGCCCGATGTGCCGACAAATCCCGATAGGAGCTACACATATCTCGTTCTCAGGGCACACCGGATGAACACTACGTACAACTAGAACCAGCCCTCAAGTTTCCCCGAGGTGGCGCTACAAGTGGCTCTAGTTCGGACCAACACTTAGAGGAGCACTGGCCCGGGGGGGGTAATAAAGATGACCCTTGGGCTCGCGAAAACCCAACGGAAAAAGGCTTAGGTGGCAAATGGTAAAACCAAGTTTGGGCCTTGCTGCAGGAGTTTTATTCAAAGCAAACTGTTAAGGGGGTCCCATAAATCACCCAACCGTGTAAGGAACGCAAAATCAAGGAACATAACACCGGTTTACGGAACTAGGGCGGCAAGAGTGGAATAAATCACCAGGCATAAGGCCGAGCCTTCCACCCTTTACCTAGTATAAAAGATGCATTAATATAAATAGGAGATATTGTGATATCCCAAAGTAACCATGTTCTGACTTGGAACAAACTTCATCTTCACCTGCAACTAACAATGCTATAAGAGGGGCTGAGCAAAAGCGGTGACATGGTCAAACAACGGTTTGCTAGGACAGGATGGTTAGAGGTTCAGCATGGCAACGGGTAGGCATGGTAAACAAAGGCAGGTAGAGCTAACATAGCGATAGAGCGAATACTAGCAAGCAAAGATAGAAATGATTTCGAAGGTATGGTCATCTTGCCTGCAAGGTTCTCAGAGTTATCGAACGCTGGATCCTCGTAAGCGTACTCAACAGGGTCCTCGTGCACGTACTCGTCTCCCGGCTCTACCCAAAGCAAGAACACAAGCAAAGGAACCACAATAAAACACGGTGCAATGCACAAGCAACATGATGCAAAACATGTCATGATATGCGAGATGTGATATGCGATGCATACGCGTGCTTCGGAAGGAAGGATGATGAACAAGGCATCAACTTGCCAAACCAAGTATGCCGCTGGAAAGATGAGATGATTTCGGTCGAAATCGATATAAAGATCACCGGGAACGGATGCACGGTTTGCAAATGGCAAGCCAGACAAGAATGACACAAAGCTGCGATTTACAGCACGATGCTACGTTGCATGCAACAAGAAACTATGCTACAGCACCCCAACATAAAAACAAAGCATATGGCAATGATCTACAGGAGTTTCTTTACAAAAGAGGAACACTGAGCTACGGCTCATTCACATCATAACAGGTTCAAACAAGCATGGAGAAAGAGCAAAATTTAACAGGCTGG
Source organism: Triticum dicoccoides (assembly GCF_002162155.2). NCBI lineage: Eukaryota > Viridiplantae > Streptophyta > Magnoliopsida > Poales > Poaceae > Triticum > Triticum dicoccoides. Next base: position 24,033,955 of record NC_041389.1, on the reverse strand, counting down.
ACATGGCATAAACAGCAGCACGAAGCAATGTTCAGAGCAGGTTATCAACATGATACAGGAACTTATAATAGTAAACTAAGGCATGGCATGAATCTACTCAAAGCATAGATCAAAAGTCCCTTACTGACCATAAGCCAAAAAGGATCAAAAAATATGATGGCACCCACGTAAACATAGCAAGTTTCATTAACAGATTTCAGCAAACAAGCATGGCATTGGAATAAAAATGAAGGCACCTTCGCGAGCTCGATGCACTCACTACAGAGCTCCTCATGAAAAAATAAGCATATATCCATCAAGAAGACATGACATAGAAGCTACACATGGCAAGGAACAACATCATAGCATATCCGGATCAACTACAACAATCCCGGCAAAGTTGAATAACTTGTAAACAATCTGCCAGGAAACATCTGAAGCAAAAGTAGAGCACGAAAATGACCTGATACACTACTCCATAATTGCAACCAAGACCATGGATGGATAGACCAAAACCATGTTTTCAAAACACCCTTACTGAAGTATCTCAAATTATGCATGGATTTATCTATAGCAACATGTTTACATGGCAACAATTTTACAGCAGAGCAGGAACTAAAAACAGCGTTAACACGAAGCCTAGTTTGCATGCTTGTGCTAGTCACCACATTGATCACAAAAATACACGGTAAGCACCTATGTAAATAAGACATAGCCTAGTGCAAAACACATTTAGGCATCACCCTCATAGGATGCACACATTAATCATGTCAAAAATGACAAAAGAACTCGTTCTGATAAGAATCTGCAACTACAGAAATGAAGCCCTCTCTAACAGCATTTTGGGCATCAAGATGACCTCAAATGCAAATGATGCAATGGAATGAAATGATGTACTCTTCGACACGAACAATTTGACATATTACACGCATGAAACGGATCTGCGGGTGCGAAGATGTGATGCAATGAACATGCGATGATTTTTACTGCAGTTTACACAGTGAAATAAACGGGGGGGAAGTCAACCCGGGGCAATTTCCAGATCGGATCTGGACGGAGTTGGGGGCGACGGCGGCCGGAGTTGGGGGCGACGGCGGCCGGAGTCAGGGGCAACCAGAGGGAGGAGAAGCCGGGGCGGCGCCGGGGCTGGCCGGAGA
>NC_041389.1:24020026-24032570 GCF_002162155.2 Triticum dicoccoides | reverse complement strand
GGCACGGGGCGGCGGCGCGGCCTCGGGCGACGGCGGTGGCAGTGACGCGCGGCGACCGGAGGCGCGGGGCGGTGACGCGCGGGCCGCGTGGGCCGGCTGCGGGCCGGGCGGGCCCGACGGCGGAGGCGGCGGCGCGGGGCAGGTGGCGGCTCCGGATTGGCAGCGGGCCGGGCACGGACGTGTCCGGCGCGGCGCGGACGTGTCCGGGGCGACGGAGGATGATTTCGTCTAGGGTTTCATCCGGAATTCGGGGAGGGGTCTTTAAATAGAGGTAGAGGGAGCTAGGAGTGTCCAATGAGGTGTAGTTTTCACCCACACGATCGTGATCGAACGACCGAGAGAATGGAGGGGAGTTAGATGGGTTATTGGGCTGTTTTGGAGGGGTGTTGGGCTGCAACTTAAAAGAGGCCTTTGCGGGAGAGCGGTTAACCGTTGGAGTACCAAACGAGCTCCAAATGACCCGAAACTTGACAGGTGGTCTACCGGTGCTATACCAGGGCCACTTGGCAAGGCTCGGTCCATTCCGAGAACGTTCAACACCCGCACAACGAAAGAAGACAAGAGGGGGGCTTGCCGGTGCATGTGGGAGTGTCGGATTGCGAAACGGAAAATGCTCGGATGCCTGAAATTAACACGTATGCAAAAAGAAATGCACATGATGACATGGTATGAAATGCATGACATGAATAAAATGAAAAACAAAGACAAAACCCAACCATGGAGGGAATATCATATCACGTAGCCGAAAATGGCCAGAGTTGGAGTTACAAAGATGGAAAGTTACATCCGGGGTGTTACAACACTCCACCACTACAAGAGGATCTCGTCCCGAGATCTAGGACTGAAAGAACTCCGGATATTCGGAACGGAGGTGATCCTCGCGCTCCCAGGTGGCTTCTCGGTCGGAATGGTGTGACCACTTCAGTTTCAGGAATTTGATTAACTTGTTGCGAGTCTTGCGCTTGGTTTCTTCAAGAATAGCAACGGGATGCTCATGATAAGAGAGATCTTCTTGGAGGTCGATCTCTTCGAAGTTGATAGTGCTCAGGAGTCTTGAAGAACTTGCGAAGCTGTGACACGTGAAACACATCGTGCACATTTGCAAAGTTGGATGGAAGCTCAAGTTGATAGGCGAGATCGCCTCTTTTGCCAATGATCTTGAAAGGACCCACGTATCTAGGTGCAAGCTTCCCTTTGATACCGAAGCGACGAGTGCCTTTCATTGAAGAGACGCGGAGGTAGACATAGTCTTCGATTTCAAAAGCCAAGTCACGGTGCTTGCTATCATAGTAACTCTTTTGTCGTGATTGCATGGCTTTGAGGTTCTCACGAATGACTTTGCACATTTCTTGGGCTTCTGTGATCAAGTCATTGCCAAGAAGTTGGCGTTCACCTGTCTCAGACCAGTTGAGTGGAGTACGGCACTTTCTGCCATAGAGAATTTGGAATGGGGCCTTGCCCGAACTCGCTTGGAAGCTGTTGTTGTAGGAAAACTCGGCATATGGAAGACAATCTTCCCACTTCATACCGAAAGAGATGACACAAGCCCTGAGCATATCTTCAAGGATTTGATTGACTCGCTCGACTTGGCCACTTGTTTGAGGATGGAAAGCTGTGCTGAAACGAATGTTGGAACCCATGGCCGACTGAAAAGAGTCCCAGAACTTAGAAGTGAAGATGCTTCCACGATCTGAAGATATCAATTGTGGAATGCCGTGCAAGGAGACAATTCTAGAGGTGTACAGCTCTGCCAGCTGAGCTGCTGTCATAGATTCTTTGATAGGAAGAAAATGAGCCACTTTGGTAAGCTTGTCAATGACAATGAAGATAGCATCATTTCCGCGCTTGGACTTGGGAAAACCAGTTACGAAGTCCATCTCGATATGGTCAAACTTCCATTCCGGAATAGCAAGAGGTTGGAGGAAACCAGCTGGTCGTTGGTGTTCTGCTTTCACTCTTCTGCAGACATCACATTCATTCACGAATTGAGCAATCTCTTGCTTCATTCGAGTCCAGCAATATGACTGCTTGAGGTCATGGTACATCTTTGTACTTCCAGGATGAATGGATAGGAGGGAATTGTGTGCCTCATTCATGATGACTTTTCTCAGATCACCCTTTGGAACCACAATGCGATCCTCGAAGAAAAGAGTATCTTTGTCATCCAAGCGATAGCACTTGTATTTAGGAATGCCCTTGTCAATACCACGTTTGACCTTCTTCACCATGGTATCCAGGAGTTGTGCCTCACGAATTTGATCTTCCAAAGTAGGAGATACTATGAGGTTGGCAAGAAAGCCTTGAGGAACAACTTGAAGATTCAACTTGCGGAAGGCTTCACAAAGATCCGGTTGAAACGGCTTGAGAATTAGACTGTTGCAATAAGCCTTTCTGCTCAGCGCATCTGCAATCACATTCGCCTTGCCAGGAGTATATCCGATACTCGGATTGTACTCTTGAATCATTTCGACCCATCGAGTTGCCTGAGGTTAAGGTTGGGTTGAGTGAAGATATACTTGAGGCTCTTGTGATCGGTGAAAATATCCACTTGCCTTCCCAATAAGAGATGTCTCCATGTTATCAATGCATGGACAACTGCCGCCAACTCAAGATCATGAGTGGGGTAGTTCTTCTCGTTGGGCTTCAACTGATGAGAGGTATAGGCCACAACTTTCTTCTCTTGCATTAACACAGCACCGAGACCTTGAAGGGAAGCATCACAGAAAACTTCGAATGGCTTGGATTCATCAGGAGGAGTCAAAACAGGAGCTGTGACTAGCTTCTCTTTGAGGGTGTTGAAAGCAACGTCGCACTCAGGCGTCCAGACATACTTGACATGCTTATGGAGGAGGTTGGAAAGAGGCTTTGCAATCTTAGAGAAGTTCTCAATGAATCTTCGGCAATAGCTTGCAAGACCAAGAAAACTGCGGAGCTGTTTGACATTCTGAGGAGGTTCCCAGTTCAGAACTGCAGACACCTTCGCGGGATTAACAGCAATGCCCTTGGGAGAGATGATATGACCAAGGTAAAGAACTTCATCAAGCCAGAACTCACATTTGGAAAACTTCGCATAGAATTGATACTCTCTGAGCTTGTCAAGTACCAATCACAAATGTTTGGCATGATCCTGCTTATTCTTGGAGAAGACCAAAATATCATCGAGATACACCAGAACAAATTCATTGGTGTAGGGGTTGAAGATAAAGTTCATCATGCGAGAGAACATTGGAGGAGCATTGACAAGGCCGAAAGACATGACAGTATATTCATAAGAACCAAAGCTTGTTCTGAATGATGTCTTGGGAATATCTTCTTCACGAATGCAAATCTGATGATAACCCATACGGAGGTCAAGCTTGGAGAATACTTTAGCCCCTTTGAGTTGCTCGAAAAGCTCATTGATGTTGGGAAGTGGGTACTTGTTCTTGATTGTCTTCTTGTTCAATGGACGGTAATCGACGCAAAGTCGGTCCGTGCCATCCTTCTTCTGGACAAAAAGAACTCCACAACCCCATGGGGATGAACTCGGTCTGATCAAACCCAGACGCTCTTGTTCATCGAGCTGCTTCTTCAATTCCTTCAGCTCCATGGGTCCAAGCTTGTATGGACGCTTGCAAATGGGTTCCGTACTAGGCTCAAGATCAATAACAAACTCGACTGGCCGATGAGGAGGCATACCCGGAAGCTCTTCTGGAAAGACATCTTGGTACTCACAAACGACTGGAATCTGAGAAATAGCATCCAATTCGCCCTTCTCATTGAGAGAAAACAACCGAATGGTCTCATCACGAGCGGCATAGATGATAACATCCTCAGAAGGGTGAGTCAATTGAATTTGCCTGGCAGCACAATCAAGCTGAGCCTTGTGCTTAGAAAGCCAGTCCATCCCAAGAATAAGATCAATATCAGAATCGCCAAGAACAATTGGTGAAGCCAGAAATTTATAGTCGCCCATCTTGATAGAAACATCTGGGACGCAATTATTAGAAGTCATCTGCTTGCCAGGGGACACAATCTTCAACGGGATAGGAATCTTTTCCGTCACAAACTCATGCTTGGCCACAAAAGGTCTTGAAATGAAAGAAAGCGATGCACCAGTATCAAATAAGACTTTTGCAGGAATATCATTAACAGGAAGATTACCGATGATCACATCTGAAGAATCCTCTGCCTGAGCTGCATTCATCATGTTCACCTTTGCAGACTTTGGACTATGCTTGACCACTGCATTGCTTGAAGCTCTCACGGGAGGAGGAGGAGGAAGACGCCTTTGATTGAAGCATTTGTTCGCGTAGTGGCCTTTCTACTGACACTTGTTGCAAGTCACTTCTGAGAGCGGATGATGATAAGGAGCATTTGACTTTGAAGCTTGAGACTGAGACTTGTTCTGATAGCTTGGGTTGGGTGGGTGGGAAGATCCACGACCACCTGAGTTCTTCTGCTGGTAAGGCTGACGAAACGGAGGAGGAGGAAGATAGAACTTCTGCTGCTTAGCTGCCACTTGTGAGGAAGAAGAAGATTGCACTGCATCTCTGATTCTCTTCTTAGAAGCCTCACATTTGAGCTGAGCACCTTCTTGCTTGAGTGCCATATTATAGAATTGATCAAACTGAGTAGGCTCAACAAGAACGAGAGCTAACTGCAGATCCTCTTTAAGGCCACCTCTGAACTGATAGATCATACTCTTCTCATCTGGAACATCTTGCTTAGCAAAGCGAGCAAGTTTCTGAAACTGCTTGTTGTATTCATACACTGACATGTTGCCTTGCTTGAGATTGCGGAACTCCTCACGCTTGCTCTCAACAACACTGGTAGGAATATGGTGAGCTTTAAAGTCCCGACAGAAATCAGTCCAAGTAATCACTCGACCACCTCTGGAATCCTTGTATTGCTGGAACCAATCAGCTGCCTGATCCTTGAGCTGAAAAGAAGCGAACTTGAGATAGTCCTCAGGCCTGACATTGCTGCATTCAAAATGCTTGTTGATATCCACGAGCCAATCATCGGCGTCTGTGGCCTCGACACAGTAGCTGAAAGACTTCGGCTGATTTGCAAGGAATTGGTTGAGGGTAGGAAATAAAGGCTGATGATTGAACTGCCCTTGACCTTGATTCCCTTGGTTGCCTTGGCCTTGGTTGCGCTCTTGCATGAGCTGGATCATCATCTGAGCATGGGCATTAGAAGCTGCCATCAAAGCTTGCCATGCCTCCGGAGGCGGAGGTGGAGGTGGAGGGTTCGCCTGATTCCCATCATTGCGTTCCGGATTCTGACGCGTTGGCGGAGCCATCCTGAAGAGGTTGACATCCGTTAGCATCTTGATAGACAGATAGACAAGTTGAATCAATCGGATAGAAATTGCAACATATAGTCTTCACAATAAACATTCGAACAAGGATGAACAAATGAATTCCAAAGTAAAACATCACATGTCCAATAAGGTGAGAAGCCACTTGAATAGAGATTGATGAATGAAATAAACCAGGTACATCTGGAACAAATAAGTGGTAAGGATTACCCAATCACAAACCAAATATCTGCGGGAAGAAATGCTAGAGCTACTTGAATCCCACCTATAAACTCCCAAAATTTTCTGGTTATGCAATCTGGTGTTGGGGATACAGGGGAAGCAATATATCTCACCCAAACTAACAATCCCTACATCCAGCTGTATCCATCCGTCAACACATAACCAAGAAACCTTCGGAAATCGTGTACCTCAACCTTCGAAAAGCATCCGTTATACGAGTTATGGCAATACTCCCGAACTCGCTCCAGTACTGGGTTATCAGGGTTATCTCACCAACAACTGCATAAAAGAGATTTTCAATGTCGGCAAATCTCAGGTATTGTAGAACTGCAATGATAAAATTGTGACGACAACACCTCAGAGCTCGACTCCCCGGGTCAAAGCCACATAAATAGACAGGAGGCACCAAGAACAATGTTCTCGTCACAAAACCATCGAAACGATTCCAAGATACCCGCGTGATCCTAAAAAAAATTTGAGTAATTTGAGAAGAGGATAGTCAAAACATCTACGTCGGGAGACCTCACCAGAGCGGCGAAGAGACTGAGGAGTAAAAAGAATCCTACTCTCCGATATATATAATCCTAAGACTCAAAACATTTTTGTTCTAGACTCAACATCGCCAACAAACAATCAAGCAGGGGGCTGGCCGGAGAGGACGGCGCGGCGGCGGAGCAGGCCGGAGTCGGAGGAGAGGAGGCCGCGGGAGGAGAGCGCCGGCGGCGGCGGCGGCGACCGGAGGCGCGGGGCGGCGGCGCGGCCTCGGGCGACGGCGGCGGCGGTGACGCGCGGCGACCGGAGGCGCGGGGCGGCGGCGGGGGTGACGCACGGGCCGCGCGGGCCGGCTGCGGGCCGGGGGGGGCCGACGGCGGAGGTGGCGGCGCAGGGCAGGTGGCGGCTCCGGATTGGCTGCGGGCCGGGCGCGGACGTGTCCGGCGCGACGGAGGACGATTTCGTCTAGGGTTTCATCCGGAATTCGGGGGAGGGGTCTTTAAATAGAGGTAGAGGGAGCTAGGAGTGTCCAAATGAGGTGTAGTTTTCGCCCACACGATCGTGATCGAATAACCGAGAGCATGGAGGGGAGTTAGATGGGTTATTGGGCTGTTTTGGAGGGGTGTTGGGCTGCAACTTAAAAGAGGCCTTTGCGGGAGAGCGGTTAACCGTTGGAGTACCAAACGAGCTCCAAACGTCCCGAAACTTGATAGGTGGTCTACCGGTGCTATACCAGGGCCACTTGGCAAGGCTCGGTCCATTCCGAGAACGTTCAACACCCGCACAACGAAAGAAGACAAGAGGGGGGTGCGCCGGTGCATGTGGGAGTGTCGGATTGCGAAACGGACAACGGGGAAAATGCTCGGATGCCTGAAACGAACACATATGCAAAAAGAAATGCACACGATGACATGGTATGAAATGCATGACATGAATAAAATGAAAAACAAAAGACAAAACCCAACCACGGAGGGAATATCATATCACATAGCCGAAAATGGCAAGAGTTGGAGTTACAAAGATGGAAAGTTACATCTGGGGTGTTACAACACTCCACCACTACAAGAGGATCTCGTCCCGAGATCTAGGACTGAAAGAACTCCGGATATTCGGAACGGAGGTGATCCTCGCGCTCCCAGGTGGCTTCTCGGTCGGAATGGTGTGACCACTTCACTTTCAGGAATTTGATTGACTTGTTGCGAGTCTTGCGCTCGGTTTCTTCAAGAATAGCAACGGGATGCTCATGATAAGAGAGATCTTCTTGGAGGTCGATCTCTTCGAAGTTGATAGTGCACTCAGGAGTCTTGAAGCACTTGCGAAGCTGTGACACGTGAAACACATCATGCACATTTGCAAAGTTGGATGGAAGCTCAAGTTGATAGGCGAGATCGCCTCTTTTGCCAATGATCTTGAAAGGACCCACGTATCTAGGTGCAAGCTTCCCTTTGATACCGAAGCGACGAGTGCCTTTCATTGGAGAGACGCGGAGGTAGACATAGTCTTCGATTTCAAAAGCCAAGTCACGGTGCTTGCTATCATAGTAACTCTTTTGTCGCGATTGCGCGGCTTTGAGGTTCTCACGAATGACTTTGCACATTTCTTCGGCTTCTGTGATCAAGTCATTGCCAAGAAGTTGGCGTTCACCTGTCTCAGACCAATTGAGAGGAGTACGGCACTTTCTGCCATAGAGAATTTCGAATGGGGCCTTGCCCGAACTCGCTTGGAAGCTGTTGTTGTAGGAAAACTCGGCATATGGAAGACAATCTTACCACTTCATACCGAAAGAGATGACACAAGCCCTGAGCATATCTTCAAGGATTTGATTGACTCGCTCGACTTGGCCACTTGTTTGAGGATGGAAAGCTGTGCTGAAACGAATGTTGGAACCCATGGCCGACTGAAAAGAGTTCCAGAACTTAGAAGTGAAGATGCTTCCACGATCTGAAGATATCAATTGTGGAATGCCGTGCAAGGAGACAATTCTAGAGGTGTACAGCTCTGCCAGCTGAGCTGCTGTCATAGATTCTTTGATAGGAAGAAAATGAGCCACTTTGGTAAGCTTGTCAATGACAACGAAGATAGCATCATTTCCGCGCTTGGACTTGGGAAAACCAGTTACGAAGTCCATCTCGATATGGTCAAACTTCCATTCCGGAATAGCAAGAGGTTGGAGGAAACCAGCTGGTCGTTGGTGTTCTGCTTTCACTCTTCTGCAGACATCACATTCATTCACGAATTGAGCAATCTCTCGCTTCATTCGAGTCCACCAATATGACTGCTTGAGGTCATGGTACATCTTTGTACTTCCAGGATGAATGGATAGGAGGGAATTGTGTGCCTCATTCATGATGACTTTTCTCAGATCACCCTTTGGAACCACAATGTGATCCTCGAAGAAAAGAGTATCTTTGTCATCCAAGCGATAGCACTTGTATTAGGAATGCCCTTGTCAATACCACGTTTCACCTTCTTCACCATGGTATCCAGGAGTTGTGCCTCACGAATTTGATCTTCCAAAGTAGGAGAGACTATGAGGTTGGCAAGAAAGCCTTGAGGAACAACTTGAAGATTCAACTTGCGGAAGGCTTCACAAAGATCCGGTTGAAACGGCTTGAGAATTAGACTGTTGCAATAAGCCTTTCTGCTCAGCGCATCTGCAATCACATTCGCCTTGCCAGGAGTATATTCGATACTCAGGTTGTACTCTTGAATCATTTCGACCCATCGAGTTTGCCTGAGGTTAAGGTTGGGTTGAGTGAAGATATACTTGAGGGTCTTGTGATCGGTGAAAATATCCACGTACATACACAGTGTGGAGTGGTTAGTGGATTAAGGTCATCCTTAGCTAGATGTTACAGGTGCTGAGTTCAAGCCCCCCGCATGCAATTTTAATTGCCCAACCTGGCTCTGATACCAACTTGTAACGCCCCGGACACGCCCGCCGGTGGTCGTTACTCCTGACGGGATCTAGACTGGCGTCACAGATCAATACTAGTCTTTTCTGCGCACTTTGTTCTCACTCATGCACACCCGAGAGCAACTTCCCGGTCGGTCACCCATCCTGAACCTACTCCAAGCTGAGCACGCTTAACTTCGGAGTTCTTTCCGAATGGGCTCCCGGAAAAGAAGGAATTCCTTATTGATATGAGTAGTCTATCATCCCTAATAAGCCAGGCTATTACATACACCCCCACTCAGAGGAACCGACGTCCTCGTCGGTCCACAGGAACGTTCCCTCTTGGCACAACCGTCTGTGCATCCAGTCCGGTACATGTGCCATGCTGTGTGCCACGACAGGTCACAAACGTCATGAACAACATGACCGTGCACCTGTCCGCAACCATCCGTGTAACCGTGAGGGTCGGCTCTGATACCAACTTGTAACACCCACGATGCGGCTATATCTCCCACATGTCGGAGCACGACTTAGAGGCATAACCGCATAGTGGTTTTGTCGCAAGAAGGGTCATCTTCACACATTCCCATGTAATGAACAAGAATGGGATACGAGAGTTGGCTTACAATCGCCACTTCACACAATACATAATTTAAATTCATACATCATTCCAATACACTCATAGGCCGACTACGGTCAAGTTCAAATGAAAAGAAGACAACCCCAAATGCTAGATCCCCGATCGTCCCGACTGGGCTCCACTACTGATCATCTGGAAACGATACATAGTAACGACCAAGAGCCTCGTCAAATTCCCAATTCAGCTCAGTTGCGCCATTTGCGCTGGTATCATCGGCACCTGCATCTGTTTTGGTAGAATCTGTGAGCCACGGGGACTCAGCAATCTCACACCCGCGAGATCAAGACTATTTAAGCTCATAGGTAGGAAAAGTGTAATATGGTGGAGCTGCGGCAAGCACTAAGCATATATGGTGGCTAACATACGCAAGTGAGAGCGAGAAGAGAAGCAATGCGGCGGTCGAGAAGCTAAAAGTGATCAAGAAGTGATCCTAAAACTACTTACGTCAAACATAACACAAACCGTGTTCACTTCCCGGACTCCGCCGAGAAGAGACCATCACGGCTACACACGCGGTTGATGTATTTTAAAGAGGTCAAGTGTCAAGTTATCTACAACCGGACATTAACAAATTCCCATCTGCCTCATAACCGCGAGCACGGCTTTCGAAAGATTATATACCCTGCAGGGGTGTCCCAACTCAGCCCATCACAAGCTCTCACGGTCAACGAAGGAATATACCTTCTCCCAGGAAGACCCGATCAGTCTCGGAATCCCGGTTCGCAAAACATTTCGACAATGGTAAAACAAGTCCAGCAAAGCCGCCCGATGTGCCGACAAATCCCGATAGGAGCTGCACATATCTCGTTCTCAGGGCACACCGGATGAACACTACGTACAACTAGAACCAGCCCTCAAGTTTCCCCGAGGTGGCGCTGCAAGTGGCTCTAGTTCGGACCAACACTCAGAGGAGCACTGGCCCGGGGGGGTAATAAAGATGACCCTTGGGCTTGCGAAAACCCAAGGGAAAAAGGCTTAGGTGGCAAATGGTAAAACCAAGTTTGGGCCTTGCTGGAGGAGTTTTATTCAAAGCGAACTGTTAAGGGGGTCCCATAAATCACCCAACCGTGTAAGGAACGCAAAATCAAGGAACATAACACCGGTTTATGGAACTAGGGCGGCAAGAGTGGAACAAATCACCAGGCATAAGGCCGAGCCTTCCACCCTTTACCAAGTATAAAAGATGCATTAATATAAACAGGAGATACTGTGATATCCCAAAGTAACCATGTTCCGACCTGGAACAAACTTCATCTTCACCTGCAACTAACAATGCTATAAGAGGGGCTGAGCAAAAGCGGTGACATGGCCAAACAACGGTTTGCTAGGACAGGATGGTTAGAGGTTCAGCATGGCAACGGGTAGGCATGGTAAACAAAGGCAGGTAGAGCTAACATAGCGATAGAGCGAATACTAGCAAGCAAAGATAGAAATGATTTCGAAGGTATGGTCATCTTGCCTGCAAGGTTCTCAGAGTTGTCGAAGGCTGGATCCTCGTAAGCGTACTCAACAGGGTCCTCATGCACGTACTCGTCTCCCGGCTCTACCCAAAGCAAGAACACAAGCAAAGGAACCACAATAAATCACGGTGCAATGCACAAGCAACATGATGCAAAACATGTCATGATATGCGAGATGTGATATGCGATGCATATGCGTGCTTCGGAAGGAAGGATAATGAACAAGGCATCAACTTGCCAAACCAAGTATGCCACTGGAAAGATGAGATGATTTCGGTCGAAATCGATATAAAGATCACCGGGAACGGATGCACGGTTTGCAAATGGCAAGCCAGACAAGAATGACACAAAGCTGCGATTTACAGCACGATGCTACGTTGCATGCAACAAGAAACTATGCTACAACACCCCAACATAAAAACAAAGCATATGGCAATGATCTACAGGAGTTTCTTTACAAAAGAGGAACACTGAGCTACGGCTCATTCACATCATAACAGGTTCAAACAAGCATGGAGAAAGAGCAAAATTTAACAGGCTGGACATGGCATAAACAGCAGCACGAAGCAATGTTCAGAGCAGGTAATCAACATGATACAGGAACTTATAATAGCAAACTAAGGCATGGCATGAATCTACTCAAAGCGTAGATCAAAAGTACCTTACTGACCATAAGCCAAAAAGGATCAGAAAATATGATGGCACCCACGTAAACATAGCAAGTTTCGTTAACAGATTTCAGCAAACAAGCATGGCATTGAAATAAAAATGAAGGCACCTTCGCGAGCTCGATGCACTCACTACAGAGCTCCTCATGAAAAACTAAGCATATATCCATCAATAAGACATGACATAGAAGCTACACATGGCAAGGAAGAACATCATAGCATATCCGGATCAACTACAACAACCCCGGCAAAGTTGAATAACTTGTAAACAATCTGCCAGGAAACGATCTGAAGCAAAAGTAGAGCACGAAAATGACATGCTACACTACTCCATAATTGCAACAAGGACCATGGATGGATAGACCAAAACCATGTTTTCAAAACACCCGTACTGAAGTATCTCAAATTATGCATGGATTTATCTATAGCAACATGTTTACATGGCAACAATTTTACAGCAGAGCAGGAACTAAAAACAGCGTTAACACGAAGCCAAGTTTGCATGCTTGTGCTAGTCACCACATTGATCAAAAAAATACATGGTAAGCACCTCTGTAAAGAAGAAATAGCCTAGTTCAAAACACATTTAGGCATCACCCGCATAGGATGCACACATTAATCATGGCAAAAATGACAAAAGAGCTCGTTCTAATAAGAATCTGCAACTACAGAAATGAAGCCCTCTCTAACAGCATTTTGGGCATCAAGATGACCTCAAATGCAAATGATGCAATGGAATGAAATGATGTACTCTTCGAGGCAAACAATTTGACATATTACACGCACGAAACGGATCAACGGGTGCGAAGATGTGATGCAATGAACATGCGATGATTTTTACTACAGTTTACAGACTTAGTG
>NC_041389.1:23999977-24019821 GCF_002162155.2 Triticum dicoccoides | reverse complement strand
GACCGGAGGCGCAGGGCGGCGGCGCGGCCTCGGGCGGCGGCGGCGGCGGCGACACGTGGCGACCGGAGGCGCGGGGCGGCGGCGGCGGTGACGCGCGGGCCGCGCGGGCCGGCTGCGGGCCGGGCGGGCCCGACGGCGGAGGCGGCGGCGCGGGGCAGGTGGCGGCTCCGGATTGGCTGTGGACCGGGCGCGGACGTGTCCGGCGCGGCGCGGACGTGTCCGGCGCGACGGAGGACGATTTCGTCTAGGGTTTCATCCGGAATTCGGGGGAGGGGTCTTTAAATAGAGGTAGAGTGAGCTAGGAGTGTCCAAATGAGGTGTAGTTTTCGCCCACACGATCGTGATCGAACGACCGAGAGCGTGGAGGGGAGTTAGATGGGTTATTGGGCTGTTTTGGAGGGGTGTTGGGCTGCAACTTAAAAGAGGCCTTTGCGGGAGAGCGGTTAACCGTTGGAGTACCAAACGAGCTCCAAATGACCCGAAACTTGACAGGTGGTCTACCGGTGCTATACCAGGGCCACTTGGCAAGGCTCGGTCCATTCCGAGAATGTTCGACACCCGCACAATGAAAGAAGACAAGAGAAGGGTGCGCCGGTGCATGTGGGAGTGTCGGATTGCGAAACGGACAACGGGGAAAATGCTCGGATGCCTGAAACGAACACGTATGCAAAAAGAAATGCACATGATGACATGGTATGAAATGCATGACATGAATAAAATGAAAAACAAAAGACAAAACCCAACCACGGAGGGAATATCATATCACATAGCCGAAAATGGCCAGAGTTGGAGTTACAAAGATGGAAAGTTACATCCGGGGTGTTACACCCTCCTCGCAGAGAAAGGCGAGTCTCCCCGCCGCCCGTGGAACATCCGACTCTCGGCGACCGTCTTGGCCGCCGAGAGGGAGTCGGAGAGAACAACGCCCGCCACCGGATCGACCGGCTCCACCGATCCCTGGCACTAGAAGAAGAAGACGAGTTGGGTCCTCCCTGTTTTGGACCCCGCATCCGAGATGAGCCCTTCCCCAAAGGATTCACGCTCCCGCGAGACACGCCCAAATACACCGGCACCGTGAAGCCGGAGGATTGGCTGATCGATTACTCCACAGCCGTCAATATAGCAAACGGCAACAAGCGTGTTACCGTAAGATATGTCCCGCTCATGCTCTAGGGCTCGGTCCGGACATGATTGAACAGTCTGAAGCCTCGCAGCATCAACAGCTGGGTCGACTTCATCGAGGCCTTCGTCCGCAACTTCACGAGCACGTACAAGCGACCTCCCAAGCCTCGCCAACTCTCCTTGTGCGTGCAAGGCCCCAACGAGTCCACTCGCGACTACCTCACGCGCTGGGGCGAGCTCCGGAACTCCTGTGAGGGCGTGCACGAGGTGCAGGCCATCGAGTACTTTACTGCCGGGTGCAGAGAAGGCACCCTCCTCAAGCACAAGCTCCTTTGCGACGAGCCGGAGACCCTCGATGAGCTGCTGATCACAGCAGACAAGTACGCCACGGCCGACTCCTCCATGAAGGCGGAGATTCAAGTCAGCGCGACCGACAAAGTCGCCCCTCAGGCTCCAAGAACTCCAGCTATGGACGCCGGTCGGCGGCAACAGCAGAACAACCACAAGTGCAAGGCCCCGCAGCCGGCTTCCAACAGCCGGCAAGTGGCAACAGTCGAAGACCAGCAACCAGAGGGACCGCCTCCGGCGAAGCGGCAGAAGGGCGGCAAGTCCAACTGGTTGCCGGCTTTCTCCTACGAGCAGACCTTGGATGGCCCCTGCAAGTTTCACAGCGGCGCTAAGCCGTCAAACCACACCACCAGGAAATGCCACTGGCTGACCAGAATCGCCAAGGGAGACGGCCTGCTCCCACCCCCGCCTGCTGGGCCGCCTCCACCACAGCCGCCCCAGCAGCCGGCCGTCAGGCCAGTCGGCGCGATACAAGACGAGTTCCTAGATGAGCACGGAGCCTATGTAGTGTTCACCAGTGTGGCAGACAACCAGCGCAGCAGGCGCCAACAACGGCAAGAGGTGAATGCAGTCGCATCATGCACTCCAGAATTCATGCACTGGTCCGAGAGGCCCATCAGTTGGAGCAGAGCCGATCACCCAGAGGTGATGCCGAGTCCAGGATCCTATGCCTTGGTCTTAGGCGCCACACTCGCCACAGATAGGCGGGCCGCTCGCTTCTCGCGAGTGCTGATAGACGGAGGCAGCAGTATCAACATCCTGTACAAGGATACGATGGAGAAGTTAGGAATCAAGCGAAGACAGCTTCAGAGCAGCCGGACTGCGTTCCATGGCATTTTTCCTGGCCTTTCCTGCTCACCAATCGGCAAGATCCTGATAGACGTCCTCTTTGGGGACAAAGATCATTTCCGCCGAGAGCCAATCTGGTTTGAAGTGGTGGACCTCGAAAGCCCGTACCATGCGTTGCTTGGTCGACCAGTTCTGGCCAAATTCATGGATGTCCCCCACTACGCCTACCTCAAGATGAAGATGCCGAGTTCCAAGGGAATTCTGACCATGGTCGGCGACTACAGAAAGTCGTCCGCTTGCGCGGCCGAAAGCAGTCGGCTGGCCGAGTCCTTGGTGATCGCAGCTGAGAAACGGCTTCTTGATCGGGTCGTGGCGATGGCCGGCAAGCAGCCAGAGTTGTCGCCCGACCCCAAGGAGTCGGAAGCAGAAGGATCATTCAAGCCGGCCAGAGAGACAAAGAAGATACCTTTGGACCCGGAGCACCCAGAGAGGTACGCTGTCATGGGCACAAACCTTGACAGCAAATAGGAAGGCGAGCTCGTCGATTTCCTCCGTGAGAATCGAGACATCTTCGCATGGTCCCCCAAGGACATGCCTGGTGTACCGACGGAATTCGTCGAGCACAAGTTACATGTCTGATCTGATGTGAAGCCCGTCAGGCAGCCCTTGTGCTGCCTGTCAGAAGAAAAGAGAAGAGTTGTTGGAGAAGAAATAGCCCGGCTCCTGGCGGCCGGCTTCATCATGGAAGTGTTTTTTCCAGAGTGGCTAGCAAACCCAGTACTGGTGCTGAAGAAAAACAAGCAGTGGCGGATGTGTATTGACTACACAAGCCTCAACAAAGCCTGTCCCAAGGACCCATTTGCTCTGCCGAGAATTGATCAGGTGATATACTCCACAGCCGGATGCGAGCTGTTGAGTTTCTTAGACGCATATTCAGGATATCACCAGATCAAGCTGAACCCGGCTGACAGACTGAAGACCGCCTTCATCACGCCGTTTGGTGCTTTCTGCTACCTGACCATGACGTTCGGCTTAAGAAATGCCGGCTCCACCTTTCAGCGTTGCATGCAGAAGTGCCTCCTCAAGCAACTCGGCAGGAATGACCACGTCTACGTGGATGATGTGGTGGTGAAGACGGAAAAACATGGAACTCTGCTAGAAGACCTCAAGGAAACCTTTGAGAACCTACGCCGATTCCAGATCAAGCTCAACCCCGAGAAATGCGTCTTTGGAGTACCAGCCGGCCAGCTCCTTGGTTTCCTGGTCTCCGAACGCGGCATAGAGTGCAACCCTGTGAAGATCAAGGCCATCGAAAGGATGGAAGCACCCAGACGACTGTTAGATGTGCAGAAGTTCACCGGCTGTTTGGCGTCCATCAGCCGATTCATCAGTCGGCTGGGCGAGAAGGCTCTTCGCTTATATCAGCTCATGAAGAAGACGACCTTTTTTGAATGGACTCCTAAGGCGGACGAAGGTTTCTCCAACTGAAGAAGATGTTGACTACTCCCCCTGTGCTGGCAGCACCGACTCCCAAAGAGCCCATGCTCCTGTACATTGCCGCCACCAGCCGGGTAGTCAGCACAGTCATTGTAGTCGAGCGCAAGGAGGAAGGCAAGGCGCTACCTGTCCAAAGACCGGTATATTACCTGACCGAGGTACTGTCGGCCTCCAAGCAGAACTACCCCCACTACCAGAAGATGTGCTACGGCGTGCATTTCGCCGCCAAGAAATTGAAGCCTTACTTCCATGAGCATCCAATCAGTGTGGTCTGCACAGCCCCACTAGCCGAGATCATCGGAAGCCGAGATGCTTCTGGCCAAGTGGCCAAGTGGGCCATCGACCTGGATCCCTACACCATCTACTACGAGCCCCGCACCGCCATCAAGTCGCAAGCACTGGCCGACATCCTCGTCGATTGGGCCGAGACCCAGTACCTGCCACCAGCGCCCGACTCCACCCATTGGCGGATGCACTTTGATGGCTCCAAGATGCGCACCGGCCTGGGAGCCGGCGTCATCCTCACTTCCACCAAGGGTGACAAGCTCAGATATGCGCCACAGATCCATTTCGCCGCCTCCAACAACGTGGCCGAGTACGAGGCGCTCATCCACGGGCTCCGGCTTGCCAAAGAGCTCAGCATTCGCTGGATCCTGTGTTATGGCGACTCTGACTTGGTGGTCCAGCAATCATCTGGCGATTGGGACGCCAAGGACGCAAACATGGCGAGTTACCGATTCCTTGTGCAGCAACTCAGCGAATACTTCGAGGGGTGCGAGTTCCTCCACGTGCCAAGGAACGACAACGACCAAGCAGACGCCTTGGCACGAATCGGCTCCACCCGCCAAGCAATACCATCCGGCATCACCCTTCGACGCCTCCTCAAGCCGTCTATCAAGCCGTCACTAGAATCAGACTCAATCTTTGTGCCGGCTCCACCCGAAGAAGTCGAATCCGACTCCAAGAAAGCCACAGTCAAAGTCGGCCCGAGGACTTCAGAACCCGGCCCGGGGACTGCGGTGACAAGACCAAAGACTCCAGAACTCGACCCGGGGACTGCTCCAGTCGGCCCCGGGACTTCGTCAAGTCAGCAAGCGGCCGCGGACCCCAACCCGCCGCCTCCCAGCCCTGCCGCCCTTATCCAAGTCGCACTAGTGGCAGTTGAAGAAATAGCAGCACCCTCATGGGCCCAGCCCATCCTCAAGTTCCTAGTAAACAGAGAGCTGCCAACTGATGAAATCTTGGCTCGGCAAGTGCAACGCCGAGCAGCAGCTTATACCATAGTCAACAGAGAGCTGGTCAGGCACAGCGTCACTGGCGTTTTCCGACGCTGCATTGAGGCAGAACAAGGCCAAGCAATCCTTAGAGACGTCCACGAAGGCGAGTGTGGCCACCATGCGGCCTCAAGGGCACTCGTTGCCAAAGCCTTCCGGCACGGTTTCTTCTGGCCAACCGCACTGGAAGAGGCCAAAGAGTTAGTCCAAAAGTGCAAAGGGTGCCAGATGTTCCGTTCCAAGCCACTTCAGCCAGCTTCCGCACTCAAGACTATCCCCATTGCCTGGCCCTTCGCAGTCTGGGGCCTGGACATGGTCGGACCATTCAAGACGGCACGAGGTGGCCTGACTCATCTACTTGTCGCAGTGGACAAGTTCACCAAGTGGATAGAGGTGAAACCCATCAAGAAGTTGAATGGTCCGACTGCAGTGACCTTCAGCGCTGACATCACAACTCGGTACGGCATCCCACACAGCATCATCACCAACAATGGCACAAATTTTGCCACAGGCGCCTTGGCCCGTTTTTGCGCGACGCAGGGCATCCGACTGGACTTAGCGTCCGTTGCCCATCCGCAGTCAAACGGCCAGGTGGAGCGAGCAAACGGCCTCATCTTATCTGGCATCAAGCCTCGACTCGTCGTACCGCTGGAGCGATCTGCCAGCTGCTGGCTTGAGGATCTGCCTGCCGTCCTCTGGAGTCTGCGCATGACTCCAAACAAGTCAACCAGCTTCACACCCTCCTTCCTCGTCTACGGTGCCGAAGACGTCATCCCAACGGACATAGAGTTTGACTCCCCGCGAGTCACCATGTACACCGAGGAAGAAGCATAAGAAGCACGTCAAGACGGCGTCGATCTGTTGGAAGAGGGCCGGCTGTTGGCACTCAGCCGGTCCAGCATCTACCAGCAGAGTCTGCGTCGATACTACAACAGGAAAGTCAGGCCAAGATCTTTCCAAGAGGGCGACCTTGTGCTCCGACTGATCTAGCGAACAGCCGGCCAGCACAAGCTGTCGGCGCCTTGGGAAGGCCCCTTCATCATCAGCAAGGTGCTAGGAAACGACTCCTACTATCTGATCGACGCTCAGAAGCCCCGAGAGCACAAGAGGGACGACTCCGGCAAAGAGATAGAGCGCCCGTGGAATGCAAATCTTCTCCGAAGATTTTACAGTTGATGCAGTATGTATCACGCTCCCCTTTTGTATTAAAGTATCAAGACTTTGGGCCCCCCCGAGACGAGCTTGGGGACTGCCCTCTTCTGTTATCTGTATGATAAGAATTATGCCTTTGAGTATATTACTTTTCGTTACATGTCGTTTGGCACCGGGCCCGACTAGTCGGCCCGGGGACTCGCCGCCTCGCGCTATGGGGAGCTTCCTGCAGTCAGACAAGTAGTGTGCGGCGCCTACTCCGTCTCCTGGCAAAGCCGCAGCTTGCAGAGCGACTGTGGGGTAGGCAGGAGGGAGGAAGAACGGGTGCCCACACGAAAAATGGCTAAGGACCCAAAGCACGAACATAGCGTAAGACGGCCTCCAGCATCTTTAAGGCAAAAGGCCGACTCATGAGTAGTCGGCCTGCCGCTTTATACTGGCCTCTATTAAAGATAGTCGACTCTTTAGTAATCGGCTCGCCACCTTCTATCCAACTTGCTAAAGAAGAATCTAAAATGGCCGAGTACTTGCCTTCCCAAAAGTAGCCAAGCATTTGACCCAGCGACAATCCGCAGAAGCGGCTGCCCGACTGGCAAAGCAGCGATTAAAGGAAGGCGGCAAAGGGAAAAGCCTAAAGAGCAGTAAGCAAGGAAGGATAGAACTCGAATAAATATTTACATAGGCCCTTGGCTGAATCTTCGAGTAGAAGTTCAAGATACACCCCGTGGGTGGAACCGTTCGAATTTAACAAAGTTTTCCAAAAGATTACTAAGACAGATAAAGCAGAGGCGAAAACGGCAGCCTAGGAGGCGGCATCTGGGATCGGGGGATCGGAGGAGACGGCGGTGTCAGGAGCCGGGGTGGTTGGCTGGGCGGTCTCGGTCTGATCACCTCCGGCGGCAGCCGCCGTCTCTCGACGCGGCTCGTTGCTGGAGGCGCGGTCGAGCTGAGGCTGGCCGCCCGCTCCGTCTTCTGGCACCTCTACCTCGCCTTCCTCCTCCGCCTCGTATTCTTC
Organism: Triticum dicoccoides; assembly: GCF_002162155.2. Taxonomy (NCBI): domain Eukaryota; kingdom Viridiplantae; phylum Streptophyta; class Magnoliopsida; order Poales; family Poaceae; genus Triticum; species Triticum dicoccoides. The sequence continues at coordinate 24,012,624 of NC_041389.1, read as the reverse complement.
CTTGGTGATGGAGTCAATCACCTCCGCTGAATCCTCGCCGAAATCCGGGTTCATCCCGAACCACTGTGGCGGCACCTCCTCGCCGCCTTCAGCCCGCTCGGGGACGAAGACGCTGGTGTCCATGTAGTCGGCAATCGCCGCCGCATGTTCGACAAGGGCACCCTCCATTGCCACCAACTCTACATGGGCCTCTGACGGAACGCGGCCAGTCCAGCCCCGGATACCACGCCTTGACGAATTCCAAGGCACGGCGCGCTCCGGCCCGGGCCGAGGAACCCTTCCAAGCTTCAATACGGCCAGCTGCGACCTCAACCCAGTCGGCGGTCCAACTAGCGGTGCGCAGGGCCGGCATGCCTGGCCACAGAGCGGCGACCGCCTGGGCACCGGCACGCTGAAGCCGGCGCATCAGCCGGTGGGCCGAACGAAGACGGGCTTCGATGCTCAGAAGCTGCTCATCGACAGTTCGGGGGGCGTTAGCGGCGATCTCTGCACCGCCTGCCCTCCGCAGCTCGCGATCAGCCTCGATGGCCAGAGTGACTGCCTGCGAGTGGCCAGGGAAGAAGTCTGCCAAGACAAAAAAGAAGTGAGTCGAAAAAACCAGAAATCGGCTCGACCTATAGTCGGAAGCCCGAAGAAAGGAAAATAAACTCACAATCGACGATGTCCTCGATCTCGTGGAAGCTGGAGGTCAGCATCGCCTCCCTGTCAGTCCAGGAGGAGCGCTCGCTCTCGAACTCGGCCAGGAGAGCAGCCTCCTTCTTCTCGGCCTCGTCCTGCGCCTTCTTGAGCAGCTCCTTCTGCTCGGCCAGCTGCGCTGCCAGCAGGTCACGCTCCGCAGCAAGCTTGCTGCACTCCTCCTCCTTGGCGCGCAAGGCGGTGTTGGCCTCGCCCAGCTGCTGCTGAAGAGTAGCGTTGGCCTCTGAAGAAGAAAAAAGACGAAAGGCGATAAGTCATCAACAAAGAAAGTCGCTGAAGAAGATCCGGCCCGACTGCTCAGCAGTCGGCCCGAATCTCGGGGACTACAGCCCGCGGGTGCGCCAGCACGCCCCCGCGAGAAAGAAGAAGGACTTACCCCGGCTCTCCGACAAGTCGGCAGTCCAGAGGTTGAAGGCGGTAGCGCGGAGGTTGTGATACTCCTACAATAAGCATTTAAGACAAAATTAGTATTTGGAACTCACCAGAGGGAGTTCCGAACCGCCTGCTCAGCAGCCGGCCCGAAACTCGGGGACTACACCCACTGGGTGCGCTGGCGCGCCCCCACAGAGAAAAACAAGAGTCAAACAGAAGAAGGAAACTTACTTGGACGGCCGTTCGCGCGGCCAGATGCGCCCTGGTGCAAGCTTGAAGGGCGTCGCCTTCAGCCCGCAGCTTCGCCTGGACGTCCAGAAGCGCTTGATTCAGCGACCCGGTGCTGCCTCCGCACAACCACCCGATAGGCGCGGCGCTTGTCGCCTCGGCGTCTGGGGTTGCCGAGCTAGCGGCGCCGGTCTCCTGGGGTCGCGGCGCCGAGGTCGCCCTCTCAAGACGGTGGCGCACCGGCGAGGCGACTTGGAGAAGCAGCCTCGCCTCGGACTCGTCTGCAGTTGGCGGCTCCGGTGGGCCCGCCGGCTGTTTGCCGTGCGCTCTCCCAGACGGCGATGGAGGCGGCGGTGGCGGCACGAGCGTGTCCGACATGGAGGCCTCGCCGCTTTCCTTCTCCACGACGGGAGTCTCGGCGCCGGTTTCCCCGGTCTGCCCGGTGAATTCCGGGGGCGGCGGCGCCGAGGACAGTGGGCTGACAAACAGCGCCGACTGGCGGCGCGCGGCCTCTTCAGCTTGTTGCCTTGCTGCGGCAGCGGCTTCGGCCACTTCCAGTTTTTTCTGGGCGGAGGCCGCCGCCTTTTCGGCCTCCGCCTTCTCCAAGCGGTCGGCCTCATCCTCAGCGTGCTTCTCCCGCGCATTTCACTTTGTCGCCTCCTGGAGGTCGGTGGCGGGGTCAATCCGCCGAGTGTTGGCAGACGTCTCCGCCGACCCCATGACAGAGGGGGCGATGACCCTCTCAAGGGAAAGGGGAGCCCTGAAGCAAAAAGGGAATCAAAAAAGAGAAACTCGAATGAGATTCGCCGAGGGAAAAATAAAGACAAAGGAGGAAACACTTACGCAGAGACTAGCGGCGACCTCTTCACTTCCTTGCGGAAGCGGATGGCCCTCGCGGCCGCCTCCTCCCGCCTGGTCGCGGCGGCCGCCCCCTTGAGCCTCTTCGGCTTGCCGCCGAACGAACTCAGCCCCGGCTGGCGCCTCTTCAAGCCGCCTTGGCCAGCCAGGCCGGCGGAGGAACCCGCGCCCGATGAGCCGACACTCGGCTGGTGGCGCGGGGCGACTTCCCTTTCGGCGTCGTCATCAGGCCAGTCGGTGAATGTGCCTGAGGGCCCGAGGCCGTCTCCCGCTCCTCCTCCCCCCCCCCACCTTCGGTGTCGGCTTCCATCGCCGCCGCCCCCAAGTCGGGGTCGTCAACGTCGCTCTCCGCTCGGTCGGAGACGAACTCACGCGGCGGTCTTGTGACGCCGGTCGCGGGCTGCATGAGGGGGTTCTAATTCAGAGAAACCAATGAAAATCGGAAGTCGGAGTCGGCTATGAAGAAGACAAAGCAATAGAGAGACGCGACTTACCACTGGAGGGGGGTTGGCGCGCGAGTACGGCTCCTTGCCGAACTGCCAGTCCTCCCCGAACTCGCAGTCCGCGATGTGGTTCACCATGTTTGCCACCTCTGCGCGGGGCATTTCCTTGGTGCTCATCCGACTCGGGTCCCGGTGGTCACTCATCTGACTGATCATATGAGGCCAGCCTTGAAGAGGGAGGACTCGGCGCACCACAAAGGCGGCCAGCAAGTCGGCCCCAACAAGGCCCTCCGACTACGTCAAAACTCGGAGCCGCGCCACGGCGGCGGCTCCGGTGGGAGTCAACATCTTGGCTCGATGAGACCAGCTGGGAAGCCTCCCAGCTGGTGCGCCGGCTTCGTAGGGCGGCAGATTGACCCAATCCCCGTCGGGGGCAACGCTCTTCACGTAGAAGTACGACCGTTGCCACATCTTCACCGACTTGATCAATGCGATGGCGGGGAACGGGTTGTCGACCGTCGACCGCCGCAACGCGATGAAGGCGCCGCATTGAGCCGGCACACCGGCGACGTGCGTGCCGAGCTTGGATGAGAAGAACTCTCCCCACAACTCGATGGTGGGGAGGACACCAAGGAAGCCTTCGCACAGAGTGGCGAAGGCAGACAGCAGCACCACCGTGTTCGGGGTGAGGTGGTGCGGCTAGAGCCCGTGGAACTCCAGTAAGGCGCTGAAGAAGCCGCTCGCCGGCAGCCCCAGGCCGCGCATAAGGTGCGAGCGGAAGATGACCCGCTCGCCCTCCTCCGGCGCCGGCCGAATCTCCCCCTCCGGCGTGGCGCGGGCGCGCATGAGGTCTGCGCCGGGGAGGCGGCGCGTCCGGCGGAGGAACTCGATATGGTCGTCATCCACCTCCGAGCCGTCCCACACGCCGGAGCGCACGGCGGGAGCTGCGGCGACGGAGGAAGAGCTCATCGCCGTTGGTGCGGTATGTTTTCGCTCGACGGCGGCGAAAGGAAGGAGAGGAGGCAGGAGGAGGCGGGGGGAGCAGGGAAGATGGGCGCGCGAGCTATGCCGCTCCGCTCCCCCCCGGCCTACTTATAGCCCTGTAGGCTGAGAAGCCGATGGGGCGGGGGTGGGATTAACTGCGCACAGGACCCCACGCCCCCCCACGATTACCCCACGAAGTTGCTGCGCGCAGTAACGACGTGGGAAAACCAACCGTCCGCACGGCCGCAACGGATCCGTTCGTATGTCGAGGCATGGTAGTGGCGGGCCCCGCCTGACGGCCCGTCCCATCGCGCACGTGGGTAGACCGACTATCCTCGCCGCGTGGCACCACGCGATAGGACCGCGCTGGTGGCCACGGGGGAGCATATCAGGCACGCCGCCTGGTCTCCCACCACGACTTTCGAGCTCTTTGCGAAGCGCGGCGGCCCTCGACAAATCCGACTTTGGATAGTCGACCCGAAGGAAGACGGCAGCCGAAGCCCAGAAACCACTCCCGGAAGACTGAAACTGTTGAAGCCCCACGATGCAGTTTCCGTGGAGCCTCACCAGCTTCGGGGACTACTGTCGGAGTAATGGGCCACGGGTAGGCCAACCCGAGCCCCAGAACCTTTCAAGACATCGGGGCAGGCCGCGCCCCTTGTGCCGAGTCCTAAGGACGACTCCAAGATATGCCGAGTCCCAGGGACGACTCCAAGATATGCCGAGTCCCAAACGGCGACTCCAAGATAAGCCGACTCTTGGCCGGCGACCTCCAGAGAGGCCGACTATGGAGAGTCGGCTCGCACCTCCGCCCTCGTCTCGAAGGGCGAGACGGGGTACGGCCACGGCATGGCCATCCCCCCTGCTTACAAGGGGCTGGTATGGCTACAGTAGGCCGTATCGCTGGAAATCTCCGGCGAGGCGCGGCACTGTTGCCATGCCGGCCCTGACCTCAGCCAGAGTAGACAGTGCACTGTGCCCATGACGCCGGCCTGTATGACCCAAGGGCAGCGGGACCACCCGTCAGTGGGTAGACAGAAGACGGCATGAGTGCCTTGGAGACGGACCCGTGGGAGTCGGCCCCCAGGAGCCGGCCGCCCCTCCCCCGGGCCCCGCGCGCCATTAACCAGACAAGACGGGGAATGGCGACAGTGAACGCACGCCGGACGGCGGCACTATTGCCATGACTGCATGACCACGCCAGCGTCATCAAGAGTACCGCTACAGTATCAGGCCTGTCCGCGGGGCCCGCCAGTCGGGGGCCCCAGAAGTCGGCAGAAAGGACGACGGCCTGAGAGACAGACGGCTGGGGCCCGCGCCCAGCCAGGTTACTATTGTACCCCTGGGGGTAGGCCTATATAAACCCCCCGGGAAGCCCATGCAAAGGGTTCGGACCCAGATAGAAATAGACCATATAGCATAGGAAAGAGAGAGCTAGCCTTGCCCTCTCCTACCTCCAGAAACAGCTCCAGGAGCACCATTGTAACCACTTTGCCATAGTGACCATGCGGAGACCCCACAGAGCAGCAGTAGGGGTGTTATCTCCTAGGAGATCCCTGAAGCTGGGTAAGTTCCGCCGGCGTGCATGTCTTCACCTCATCCCGCTTCCAGGCACCGGCGACGTTCTACTCGCTTCCACCATGATAAGCCATCCTTTGGCATATGTCGGACCCAACCCGCGACACGTATCAGCTCACTAGATGAATGGATAACCCAAGCTTATGAAAATGCCAAATTATTTAAAGAAAAAGTTCAAAGATGGCACGATAAAAGAATTCAAAAGCGTGAGTTCAAAGTTGGAGAATATGTTCTTTTGTACAACTCTCGTTTTAGATTCTTTGCCGTAAAACTTCTCTCCAAATGGGAAGGACCTTATGTTATCGAGGAGGTTTATCAATCTAGAGCTATCAAAATAAATAATGTCGAAGGTACAAACCCGAAGGTTGTCAATGGGCAAAGAATAAAACATTATATCTCAAGTACTCTCATTAATGTTGAAAGCAATATTATCCAAACTATGCCATCAGAAGAACGCATAAAAGAAACCTTACTTAAGAGGAGGAGAGCCCTGTTTCTCATAAACCTCTTGACCAAAACATCTTCAAGAGGACTTTTCCCTCTATGTGGCTTACAGATGAGGAGGATGAAGATGAACCTATTCCTCCTTGCTTCCTGAAGGAAAGGAAGGAAGAATTATGCAAGAGGATATTAAAGCTCGAGGAGGAGAACCATGAGTTGAGGATAGATAATTTTTACCTCCAACACAAGCTAGAGAAAAAGGATGAGATTGCTACTACCTCATCACCACCACCACCTTCTTCATCACCAAAGGAGACTTGAGTATCGGGTATGGGCACTCCCCTTGGCTTGTGCCAAGATTGGGGGAGGTGTCCCGATATCGTATCATCATCACTATCTTTGCTTTTATCTATTTGAGTTCGATCTTTAGTTTTCCTATGATCTAGTTGAATAAAAGTTTAGTTTGATCCTTTCTTTTCGTGTGTTTGCTTAGTGATCTATCTATTGATGTAATCGTGTTCGAGATATATAATAAAGAGTAGTTTGAGTTTTGTTTCTTTACTTTAATTCTTCAATAAAAAAGGAAATAAAAGAAAATAAATAAATAAATAAGATCATATGCTAATCTTATGGTAAGTAATGACATCACATAAGAAAAGTATAAGTGGTAAAATTTGTTGGAGATTGACAAACATAGCATTGGTCAATGATGCAACTCATGAAAGAATTAATAAGGGAAGAGAAGATTCACATGCAAATACACTATCATGGACATCTTTTATGATTGTGAGCCCCCATTAAATATTTTGTGTCAAAATAGTTGACATTGGACAAGGAAGACAATATAATGATTTATATTTGTTCATATTCACATAGAAGTTATATTGTCATAGATCCTTTAACATGTGGTGCTTTCCCAATATCTTTTCTAGCCAAAAATTCCGCACTAAGTAGATATACTACTTGTGCATCCAAAAACCCTTAACCCAAATCTTATTTCGAGAGTCCACCATACCTACCTATGAATTGAGTAAGATCCTTCAAGTAAGTTGTCATCGGTGCAATAAAGCAATAAAAATTGCCTCTAAGAGTGTTGGATCATTTAGTGTAAGAGAAAATTGAGTGTTGTACAAACTTGTGATGGCAAAGAATAAAAGTGATAGACTGCATAATAAAGGTTGCTATCAGAAGGGGCAATATAACATCACGTTCTTTTGAATTAAGGGATTTGGCATACAAACAAATAAGCTCATGACAACCTCTGCTTCCCTCTGCGAAGGGCCTATCTTTTACTTTTATGCATTTATTTTTATGAGGAGTCAAAGTTTTCTTCTCTTTTCCTTTTATATTTCTCCTTTGGCAAGCATCATGTGGTGAGGAAAGATCTAGGCACATGTATCCAGTTGTATATGAGTAGGCATGATTTATTATTGTTGACATCACCCTTGAGGTGAATATGTTGGGTGTCGAAACTATAAGCCCCTATCTTTCTATGTGTCTGGTTGAAACTTTTTGTTCATGGGTATGCTATGAGTGTTAGCAATCATAGAAGATTAAATGATGGTTGAGCATGTGGACTTGCCAAAAGGCTTTGATACGTGACCCTTCCTGAAAAGATGATGAACTGTAGTTGCAAAGTTAACTAAGAACATAGTTTGTTGGTTTTCAATAGAGTTTATGCTTTATACTTTGATGTTGTGATGAATTGTTACTTGCTCATGAGAAGTTTATGATAAAATTCATCTGGTAAAAGTTTTATAATAAAGTTTGTTGTTGTTATAATAATTTACATGATGCTTCTATGTCCGTATTTTGTTCTATCGACACCTCTCTCTCTCTCTCTAAAGCATGTGGAAATGTTTTTCGATTTCGGTTTTCGCTTGAGGACAAGCGAGGTCTAAGCTTGGGGGAGTTGATACGTCCATTTCGCATCATGTTTTCCTACTGTTATTTATGATATTTTTATGCATGATATTGCTTTATGGAGTAATTCTAATGCCTTTCTCTCATAATATGCAAGGTTCACCCAAAGAGGGAGAATACCTGCAGCTGGAATTCTAGACCTGAAAAAGCTACGTCAGGCCACCTATTCTGCACAACTCCAAATAAGCTGAAACTTCATGGAGAATTATTAAGGAATATTTAAGAATTATTGGAGCAAATAACTACCAGAGGGGGCCCACCATGTGGGCGCAACCCACCTGGGCGCGCCAGGGCCCCCAGGCACGCTCTGGTGGGCTGTGCCCTCCTCCGCCCACCTCTGGTGTCCCTCTTTTTGTATATAAGTCATTTTGACCTAGAAAAAAAAGGAGAGGACTTTCGGGATGAAGCGCCGACGTCTCGAGGTGGAACTTGGGCAGGAGCACTTTTGTCCTCGGGCGGAGCGATTCCTCCGGGGGAACTTCCCTCCCGGAGGGGGAAATCATCGTGATCATCATCACAAACAACTCTCCCATCTTGGGGAGGGAAATCTCCATCAACATCTTAAACATCATCATCTCCTCTCAAACCCTAGTTCATCTCTTGTGTTCAATCTTTGTACCGAAACCTTAGATTGGTGCTTGTGGGTGACTAGTAGTGTTGATTACATCTTGTAATTGATTACTATATGGTTTATTTGGTGGAAGATTATATGTTCAGATCTATTATACTATTTAATACCCCTCTGATCTTGAGCATGATTATCATTTGTGAGTAGTTACTTTTGTTCTTGAGGTCACGAGAGAAATCTTGTTGCAAGTAATCATGTGAATTTGATATGTGTTCGATATTTTGATGGTATGCATGTTGTGATTCCCTTAGTGGTGTCATGTGAACGTCGACTACATGGCACTTCACCTTATTAGGGCCTGAAGGAACGCATTGTGGAGTAGTTATTAGATGATGGGTTGCGAGAGTGACAGGAGCTTAAACCCTAGTTTATGCACTACTTCGTAAGGGACTGATTTGGATCCAAAAGTTTAATGCTATGGTTAGATTTTATCTTAATACTTTTCCCATAGTTGCGGATGCTTGCGAGGGTGTTAATCATAAGTAGGAGGTTTGTTCAAGTAATAATAACACCTAAGCACCGGTCCACCCACATATCAAATTATCAAAGTAGTAAACACGAATCAAACGAATATGATGGAAGTGACTAGATGAAATTCCCATGTACCCTCAAGAACGCTTTGCTTATTATAAGAGACCGTTTTGGCCTATCCTTTGCCTCAAAAGGATTGGGCTACCTTGCTGCGCTTTTGTTATCGTTACCGTTACTTACTTGTTACAAATTATCTTGCTATCAAACAACTTGTCACCAACTATTTCAGTGCTTGCAATTAATACCTTGCTGAAAACCACTTGCCATTTCCTTCTGCTCCTTGTTGGGTTCGACACTCTTATTTATCGAAAGGACTACGATTGATCCCCTATACTTGTGGGTCATCATGCACCTTTATAATTTGCCATTGTATTGGGTGTGTTGGGGACACAAGAGATTTCTTGTATTTGATTGCATGATTGTTTGAGAGAGACCATCTTCATTCTATGCCTCCCACAGATTGATAAACCTTAGGTCATCCACTTGAGGAAAATTTTCTACTGTCCTACAAAACTCTGCGCTTGGAGGCCTAACAGAGTCTACAAAAAGAAAGGTGCATAGCAGACATCAGTGCTTGTTCTGTTGACATTTCGACGGGGTCCCTTTAATAAAAGTTGTTCAGGTGGACGAGCTGCCTCGGAATCCACACCAAACAGGCGCTCATACGGACACTCGCGCACGTGTGGAACATCGTCTTTTGCTCTGACTTCACAGGGAAGCCTCTTATTGGTTCCTTCTTCCTTCATTCTTCTTCCCTTCCACTTCCACACATGATTTCTTCCCTTTTTAGCCCATTTCCTGTGGAAACACATCAAAGAGTGGATTTGTGGAATTCTTTGCATTCATTGGTCATTAGTGGCAATATCGAAGCAAATATCTCTTTTTAAATGAAATATCTTGATTTAATAAAGGTGAAATGAGTGTAAAAATATCACTCATCACATGTCATAAATTTAGAGTTTAGTGAGCAGGAACTAATAAATTGAAAGTAGTAAAATCAAGTTTGCTCATTAGAGTTAGTGATAATATACCAAATCTTAGTAACACAATTTTTAATGGAAAATCTTACTAAAGCAGATGCAGCATCTAGCAGAGGTGGCCAACGAATCCAAAGACATTAAAAAGAATAAAAAGAGAAAAAGGAAATATGTAGACATTTGATCATATAGCGAGAAGCCAACGGCTTCAATACATCATATCCGTAGTACAACTTTGATCTAATTGGGACAAGTACGAAAACCAATTTGGTATACCTTTACCATGACCTAGGTGGAAGAATTTGTTCATTGGCACAACAAACCTAAATATGCAGGTGATTGGACGTCGCGGAGGCTGTCAAGATCGAGTAGTCGGCCTTCTGCGATGAGGAAAGGCAGACGTAACATATCAGCCCGATCTTGCGATGGCCGTGTGGCCACACGACCCTGCAGCCGCACCATCGTGTTGGACGGGAGCGTCTTCCCCGGTGCCTCGCCGGCCGTGGTACAACATGCCCTTGGAGAAGGCCACCCATTGGATGGTCGTCTTCTCACTACAAGATCATCAGGGAAGAGGACAATTATTTGGCAAAAAAATAGTGGGGACGGGCACGACGGTGTAGAAGCCATGCAGTGTAGAGGCAAAGGAGGCATGTGGGGGGCATAGAGGTGGTGTTGGAACCCTAGAGGTGAGGCGAGAGGATGTGATAGGAAAAACTTGGTGGAGTGATTTGTTTCCTATAGCTAGGGAAAAAACCGGTTAAAAATAAGGGAACGAAAGGTGAGGGCAACTTTTGTCGGGATAAAAATCGTTGACAGTGAGGGGGGTGTTAGATCGATAGGAGGGTAACGGAACGAAATGATGTACCAACCCCCCCTTTAGGAGTAGAGATTCTAGCACTAAACATAAACATTAATTACAAACTTGGAAATAAACAATACCATTTATTACTGCATACAGGACATATTTGCAACACATGGGGGCCTTATGTAGCCTAGTAGTCCTTGACAAACGAAAAATCTACCCTTGAAGTAAGGATGTGGGACCATGGGAGGGTAGTACAAGGTAATTTCTCGTCCTTTAGCCCATGTGCTCCTTGTTGGGCTAGGAGGTGGGTTGTAGCCTATTAAGGGGAGAATCCCTCGAAAAGTGCTTGCAGCTACCGAGCTCCACTGCTCTCGGTATTTCGAAATTTTGAAAAACACACTTTTGGTACTCAAAAAATCTAAAAAAAAATACATGGATACATACACTTATTCCCAAGGCCTGGTAAAAATTTGGAAAAGAAATACTTTGTATGTTGCGAAATACAAAAAAGAGAAATTCCTCACAGAAATGGCACCCTTTTTTATCATGTATACTGTCATAAATGTATTTATTTTTGTATAGCCCAAAACAAAACGAGATTTCTACCAAAACTTGACACGTGTAATCGGAATGTGTATATGTATCCTCGGGAGAAATTTCACATTTTTTTGAAACTTCAAAAACCCGAATTTCAAAATGTTCAAATATAGAGAGCAGTGGAGCTCGGTTGCTGCAACGTCTCTCTTGAGAATCCCTACACTACAAGGAGACTTCCTTGCTTGGACTTGGGCTTCTTTGCTCTCATGTCTTCTCCTTTGACTTACTTTTTTATGTGGTCTTCTTCCCTTAACTTGTTGATCATGAAGCCTTTGCTTAGACTTCTGTTGACCAGGGTGGCCTCCGTGGACCCATGAGGGGCGGTTTTGACTATTCTTGACTATCTTGACTTGTGTTGACTGCTTGTTTAGTGCTTCATGTATGATAGGGGTGGGACCTTGAGCAGGATTAAAATCCACGACTACAACACCTTAAAGTACATCTTAATAAAACTATTAGTCCCAGTGTTGGATCCAGGACCCAAGCTGGGGGGGGGCATGAGAATGATTTACTTCGTTGACTGTAGCTTATTGAGCAATGTAGCAACACTATAGCAGCCTGGGCCCTGCGCTTGGCCCAATCCTGGGTCCGCCCATGATTAGTCCATAACAATTTTTATTAATTACCGAAACGATACACTAGACTACATGCACATTTAACTACGACTTCATCGGATACATGAAGAGTATAGTCTTGAATGGTAAGTTTACCCGCGACGGGCAAAGGAGCAAAGGCCTCCATGCCAAGGCCAATGTTAAACAAGACACTACAAAAGCATTTGAACCAGTGATCTCCACCTTTCATATGTGAGGTCAGTGCAACGGGGAGAACAAGATGAAAGAGCACAAGATTGAAGACGGTAGAGCCCGATCTTCAATACGTCTCTCCAACCACCAATGCAACTATGAAGAAGGATTGACGATGACCCCGAATTTGGTCACACTAGAGATCTTCCGAGCTTATCAAAAAAGTCATTCCTGGATCAACAATCACCACCTATAACGGACGACAATCTGAGGAACAAGCCAATGCCACTCACATACACCAAAAAGAAGCTTTGATATGCCAGACGCCATGAAGACGTATCAAAACATAAACTCATATCCAGTACGCCCCTACTAACTGCAACGACGGTCCAACTGCCTCTCTCGTCGACACTCGTGACTGGCGACGCCGTCTTCTCCGGTCGGAACGGGGATGGGGTGGGCCCGGACCCCGGAGGACTCGAGGCGAGTACCGGGGGAGAGGGAGGGAGAAAGGGAAACTGAGAAGAATTAATAAAAGCCATGTGATGGAGGTGGAGGTTCCGTGAGATCTGGGGCGGGCGTGGGCGCAGCGACACCGCGTGAGCGCCTCCCCCACCACCTCCCCCGTCGTGCTTTCCGCCGACCCCCATCATCTCGCTCTCACGCACACCCACACCCACACCCACACCGACACCGCCGACGCCGACGCCGCCATTTTCTCCATTTATTGACCGGAAACCCCCTCTCCGCTCCCCCTCACCTCAACCACCGACGCCACCGCCCCTCCTCCTCCTCTCCGCCGCGTGCCGCGCACGGTACGTCTCGCCTCTTCTCTCC
>NC_041389.1:23979404-23999593 GCF_002162155.2 Triticum dicoccoides | reverse complement strand
ATAGTCTATCTCTCTCTCTCTCTCGAGCGCGCGCGGGCCGCAGCCTCCGGTCGGCCGGCGCCTGCCTCCGTAGCTGACGGCTGAGGTGGGGTGCGTGGCCATCTTGCATTGTGCTGCAATGCACGGCAGGTGTTTGCTTCTTTGCCAAGCCCGGATCGGGTCCCTTGCGTGCTTCGGATGCCGTCTCCCCGTCTTCCCTCTTCCTACAGTTTACTCGCAGCGGAAACCGTGCTCAGATCTATCAGAAAAGAAAGAATGATCACAAGTCGCATCTTAACCCAGATCGATGACCATGTTCTGCTGTTGTCTAGTGCTAGTTTCTTTTCTTTTTTGTCTCACTCCCTCATTTGTAGATCAGTCCAAGATCTCAAAATTCGGCCGCTTCGTAAGATCCACCGATATTGGCCCGGCATGTTTGACCAAGTTTTAGCTGCTTGAGTATGCTTTAGGGATAGTTGCTGGCACGTGGACTGCCAGATGTGGAAAAACGAAGAAGACAAATAACTAGGTAGTATGTACTTGCAAAGCAGGTTCAGATCTTGGTCTAGAAAGTATCATTAGATGTCTACTTATCTAGGATTTGCTGCACGTTCCTGTCTGTTATCCATTGTTTTCCATGACCTGTCAGTGAAAATGTTTTTACAGTTAGTACTTCTGTTATATTGTGGTTTGATAGGATAGCATGAATATCCAAATTTACCTCGATGCATCTCTCCCCTGTGTGGTTCGCTTGAAAACGCATGTTGTGGCTCCATTCCAATGTTTTGTTGTTTCTAAATAGTTATGCACGCTTTTGTTTTATCTAGATGCGAAATGACACTGGATGCTCTGTCATGACTCATAAATTCTACTTTCAGCTTCGATATTTGTACAATTGTGCGAACCAATTATTTTTCTGCAGCAAACAAAAAGACGGAATGTGCCTGTCTTGCATGACTGCATTTCTCCACATTTTTATTGAAATTCCCAGAGTTTTACTTTCGAGCTTGGTAGTTGGATCAGGCACTCTGGTTTACGAGAAATAGGTGCAGCTTCCCATTTATGTAGTGACCTTAAGAGGCTGAAACTGGCCTTCCTGGTCTGTCTGAATTCTTTCTACAGGGGAGCTTGGTTCAGTTTCTCATTGTATCGTGTTCTGACAGTTCAAAAGATAATATGTAGTAATATTCTAGTTATTACATATCAGTTGTTTCATTTTATATTGTCTGTATCATAAACTGTACCTTGTCTGATCCTTTTAAATACTCTACTTGTACAACAGGATTTCAGAAATTACAGTCCAATATGGCGACACCCTACACACCTAAGAGCATCCTCATTACAGGAGCTGCTGGTTTCATCGCTTCCCATGTCACAAACCGCATTGTACGGAACTACCCTGATTACAAGATTGTCGTCCTTGACAAGCTTGATTACTGCTCCAATCTGAAGAACCTTCTCCCTGCCAGCTCGTCACCAAACTTCAAGTTTGTCAAGGGCGATATTGCCAGTGCTGATCTTGTCAACTTCCTCCTGGTCACAGAGAACATTGATACAATAATGCACTTTGCAGCCCAGACACATGTTGACAATTCTTTTGGCAACTCCTTTGAATTCACCAAGAACAACATTTACGGTACTCATGTTCTTCTTGAAGCTTGCAAGGTCACTGGCCAGATCAGGAGGTTCATCCACGTTAGCACTGATGAGGTCTATGGCGAGACTGATGAGGATGCAGTGGTTGGTAACCATGAGGCCTCACAGCTGCTCCCCACAAATCCTTATTCAGCCACCAAAGCTGGAGCAGAGATGCTTGTCATGGCTTATGGGAGATCCTATGGTCTGCCAGTCATCACTACCCGGGGAAATAATGTGTATGGTCCTAACCAGTTTCCTGAAAAGCTTATTCCGAAGTTCATTCTTTTGGCCATGAGAGGAAAGCCCCTCCCAATTCATGGTGATGGATCCAATGTCCGAAGCTACCTCTATTGTGAGGATGTTGCTGAGGCTTTTGAAGTCATTCTTCATCGTGGAGAAGTTGGACATGTTTACAACATTGGAACAAAGAGAGAGAGGACAGTCACTGATGTGGCAAAGGATGTCTGCAGGCTTTTCAATCTTGAAGCTGATAAAGTAATCCAGTTGGTCGATAATAGACCTTTCAATGATCAGAGGTATTTCTTGGATGATGAGAAGCTCAAGAGTCTTGGGTGGTCTGAGCGCACTAGATGGGAGGAGGGCCTGAGGAAGACAATGGAATGGTATGTAGCTAATTCTGACTATTGGGGTGATGTTTCTGGTGCACTGTTGCCTCATCCGAGGACACTGATGATGCCTGGGTATGAGGGCTCTGAGGAAATTAAAGGAATGCTAAATCTGTTTACTAACAATCAAACAAAGATGGTGGCTCCAACATCAGAAAGTTCTTCCCAAACGCGTTTGCTCAAGTTCTTGATATATGGCCGGACAGGATGGA
This sequence comes from Triticum dicoccoides, assembly GCF_002162155.2. Lineage (NCBI taxonomy): Eukaryota > Viridiplantae > Streptophyta > Magnoliopsida > Poales > Poaceae > Triticum > Triticum dicoccoides. The sequence continues at coordinate 23,997,138 of NC_041389.1, read as the reverse complement.
TTGGTGGACTGCTTGGCAAAATATGTGAGAAGCAAGGAATTCCATACGAGTATGGAAAAGGTCGCTTGGAAGAGCGCTTTTCCATTGTCCTTGATATCCAAACTGTTAAGCCAACACATGTCTTCAATGCTGCTGGTGTTACTGGCAGACCCAATGTTGATTGGTGTGAGTCTCACAAGCCGGACACCATACGTACCAATGTTGTGGGCACCTTGACTCTAGCTGATGTTTGTCGGGAGCATGGGTTATTGGTGATGAACTATGCCACTGGGTGCATATTTGAATATGATGCAAATCATCCTGAAGGGTCAGGCATCGGCTTCAAAGAAGAGGACAAACCAAACTTTACTGGTTCATTCTATTCAAAGACCAAGGCAATGGTAACTGCTTCTCCTCTTCTGTAATGACTACTTTGTTAGTAGTATTTATCTTTGTGGTGATATTATGTTTTGAAATTTGAGATGCAAATACTGGAAGAAACTTCTGATCATTTGTTCCCTGGGCAATGCAGGTCGAGGAACTGTTGAAGGAGTATGAGAATGTCTGCACTCTGCGAGTCCGGATGCCGATATCGTCTGACCTCAACAATCCCCGAAACTTCATCACAAAGATTAGCCGTTACGACAAGGTGGTAAACATCCCAAACAGCATGACTGTGTTGGATGAGCTTTTGCCGATTTCAGTTGAGATGGCAAAAAGGAACTTGCGGGGCATCTGGAACTTCACCAATCCTGGCGTGGTCAGCCACAATGAGATTCTGGAGATGTATAAGAAGTACATGGATCCCAGCTACAAGTGGACAAACTTCACGCTAGAAGAACAGGCCAAGGTCATTGTTGCACCTCGGAGCAACAACGAGATGGACGCGACAAAGCTGAAGAGAGAGTTCCCCGAGCTGCTATCGATCAAAGACTCGTTGATCAAGTATGTCTTTGAGCCCAACAGGAAGGTCCCAGCAACTTGAAAGCCAGAACAGGTAATAATATAGGAAATATACACCAAGCACCGAAAGATTGTAGGAACCATTCGTCACAGCGATTCATTAGAAATGTTTTACGATATTTGCAGCGTATCTCTGTTATAGATTCACAGAATCGTTTGAACTATACATTTGGCAGTCTGCTGGTGGCAGCGAGATATCTTGTACCATGATTGTTCCGAATGAATGTCGAGTACACTTGTATACCTTTTAATCTGGTTGCCTTTTTTGGTGATTGATCGAGCAACCTCTGCTCTGACAAAAGCATTTGGACAGGCATTTTAACTGTTTAAGTTCACATTTTTCTCTCGCTTTGCTCATTGTGGTGTTGCTCTATGCTGTTGCGTTTGGGTTTGGCCCAAGCTTGGAAAAAAACTTGTTATTCACAGAGCAAAGAGGAAGCACTTACAATCCATTGGTGATTAGATAATTAGAGTACACTAGTGTGTACTCCGTAATGGTTTTCTTAAACTAATATAAGAGGGTTTAGAATACTAGAGTAGTGATCTAAACGCTCTTATATTAGTTCACAGAGAGAGTACACAGTATTATTGGTTTCTTTCAGAAGATATATGTTTTCGTTTCACGGAAATCCTCCTAGGGCACCACTTGGAAAATTCTTATGTACCAAGTTGATGTAGAAATCTGAAACAGGTGACAATATTACTCTTTTGTTAGTTTCCGGTCTGCACCGCTGGAATGTCATGTTATAAGATATAAAGGTCCATGATCTAAGGCCTGCTTGGAATGTCATATCCCAGCCCAATACACCTGTAAAACACCCTCCGCAAAGAGAACTGGGCGGGCTTTTTCTAAAATCTAAATGCAACTACTGCAAGATCGGCCACAAGATGTTGCAGAAGAGCTTGCTAAGCACAGTAAAATCCTCTTTGTGTACATTCGGATTACACTGTCTGCAAAAAGAATTAAGCATAGAATTTTGTTTTAGGTACTCCTTCAGTTTAGCTAGTGCGAAACAGACGACAGATCATCCTCCCCGCCCGTAAAAACGTACTCTCTTCGTCCCAAAATTCTTGTCTTACATCTTGTGGGACGGAGGAAGTACTGGATAGGCTTGGAATGTTGTTTTTTGGTGGTTTTCTCAATTACAGCCGTAATAGGCTAGTGTCTTTTTTTTAGGCCCTAATAGGCTGGTAGGAGGGGGTCCCTATATGACGCATTCAGCGTTAAACAATGACCCGACACCCACATGCGCTTGCGACTGGGCCGAGCCCATTAAGCAGGTACTTGAGCTGCAACAAATTTCCAATACCCACAAGGTGATCATCTTCTAACTGTGAACAATCCTCAAAGTCCAGAACACGCAAGAGTCGAAACTCCGACAAAGATGGGATCTTCACATTACGACAAAACACATGGAGTGATCGGGCACTAGATACATCAATACCCGGCGAAACCTCGCCATCATTCTGTAGAGACACTCGACGAATCTTGGCCTTGGGATCAGGATTTATAACACCAGGTACACCTACTATAGTAACAAAGTTCTCTTCAACAGCCTTAGCAAACGCTTCTCAGTTTTAAAAAAGAGGTTGGGGCCTCTTTTCTAGATACAACAACAACAACAACCACATGGTTTTGGATATACTGCGGTTTGTAAAACTAAAGTATTTGTCGAATCCAGACACATCAAAGTATTTAAAACTGGTGTTTCTACAAAAACCATGGTATATTCTCCTAAAATTCCAAAAATACTAAGCAGCCAAAAGCAGCCCAAAGGATGTGCCCAAAGGATGTACCGCCGACTCAGACAGAACATTGCCATCTCCATCAATATGGAAGTTGTTAATTTTAGCGTGAAATGGAGGTGGGACCCACGACGCCACGTCCGTACCCTTTTCCTCTTTCTTTCTTCTCTCTTCTTCTCCCAACCAAATCCGGTTCGTTCGTTCGTTCGTCGTCCTCACGTGCTAGAGCTAACCGCCGCGGCTGCCGTACGTACGCCGTCTTCCCCAAATTTAATTCTCTCCCGAGAAGAATCGTCAGTCCGTCTCTCCACCCAACTTCGCCGCCTTCCCCGCCGGCCGGCAAACTGAGCGACCACGCATGGCACCTCTCCGGCTCCTCTCCTCTCCTCAGTCCTACATATATACTCATGCATGCCGAACACACATTCAGGTCAGTCCTCGTCGCCGCCGCCGCGATTCGACCCGACATTCAATGGAAATGGGTTTGGTGGTCCTTTTCTGCCTCACGGGTCTCCTCTCTTTCAGTATGGAAGTTGTTAATTTTAGCATGAAACCTACCGCACACACAAAAAGAAGGAACCTATTCAACTCAAACTAAAAAGAAACCCGTTTTAACAAGATAACTGAAATACGTGCGCAAGTGCAAATCTAATCCCGAACACTTCACCAACAACAAATTAAACTGGTCTGAACACACCGTTATTTCTTAAAACAATCTAGGCTATTAAGAACCCCACCACTTTAAGATTTACTAGCACATTGTTCATGCGTTGCTATGAAGCCAACAAAAGAAGATGGAGAGTTAGGCCGCCGGCTTAGAAAAACGTTGAACGACATTGGTGTCTTGTGGCCAATGAAGATTCACAACGAAAAAGAGAGAAAATAAGATGTGGAGATTCACAACGAAAAAGAGAGAAAAAACGTTGAAAGACGTTGGTGTCCTGTGGTGTTCTGCTCATGAAGTGGTGCATGCAGTAGCTAGCAATAACCTATCTGGTTTTTGTTTTAAGCTTGACTATGAGTAAGCTTATCATATGATTAGTAGAGAATTCATGCTGAAAATGCTTAGGAAGAGGGGGTTTGGCCCCAAATGGATGATGAAACTTGAATCTCTTCTTTGCAATGGATCAGTAGGAGTGAGGATTAATGACACAAACAATGATTATTTTATAGCTGGCAAAGGGGTTAGACAAGGAGACCCTGCCTCTCCCCTATTGTTCAACCTGGTAACTGATGTATTCACTAGAATGCTGATAAAAGTTGTGAGCAATAATTTGATCGTTGGTTTCTTCCCTCCCTCAAATCCAGCTGGTGTTATTAGCATGCAATATGCTGATGACATTCTTCTATTTTTAGATAAAAATCTAGATCATGCCAGAAATTTGAAACCGATTTTATCTGGTTTTGAACATATTTCTAGCATGAGGATCAATTTTCACAAGTGTGACCTAGTTAATATTGATAGGGATGAAGCTATTATTTTTGCCCAGTCTTTAGGGTGCAAAATTAGTGCTTTCCCTATTAAACATTTAGGTGCTCCCCTTCACTATAGTAAGCTTAGAAAAGAGGTTCTTCAACCTACGGTTTGAAGGAAATACGCCGTTATTTCTTAAAACAATCTAGGCTATCAAGAACATCACCACTTTAAGATTTACTAGCACATTGTTTGTGCGTTGCTACGAAGCCAACAAAAGAAGATGGAGAGTTAGGCCGCCGGCTTAGAAAAAATGTTGAAACACGTTGGTGTCATGTGGCCAATGGAGATTCATAGCGAAAAAGAGAGAAAAAAATAAGACGTGGAGTATTTGAACCCGCATGAACAGAACAATAACATCCGAATAAATAGTGAAAATATTCAAATTTTTTGATTTTTTGTGATAAACATTAATGAAAGTTTTAACTAACTGCAAAATTTTGTGATGAAATGACATTCATGTAGGTCTGGGCAAAAAAAAATGATGCTCTGAAAAGACTATTAATTGTTGGAAGCATGTTAGAGCATCGATTTTGTTCATTTTGTCCAGATCTCCACCAATGCTATTTCATCACGAAAATTTGCAGGAAGTTAAAACTTTTATCAATGTTTATCACAAAAAAAATGCAGAATTTTTGAATATTTTACTATTTTTCGGATTTTACTATTCATCAGGGAGCATGTGAGCTCGGGATCAAAGAGCACTTTTGGAGAAAATAGAGTGAGAGATTTGCATGCGACATGTGACGGAGAATCTTAAATGAACATAATAGATCCTTTGCAGGATTTAAAGCGGGACAAGATTTTGAATTTTGAAACACAAGAGGGTGGACATTAGTTAGGAGAATGCACAAGGTCATGCATTCACCACCAACTACCAACTTTATAAGTATGAAAGATTGTATAAACAATAAAAAAACAAACCGGTATAAAATAATAAATAGTGTGAATATACATATGCATTCATGTTAATACATGCGATGAGTGTTATTTAGACTTAAGTCAACAAAACAACAAAGCTTCGTATTTCAAACATTCAGCTTATAGTCACACGGCCAGCCAATAAGTAGCCAAACAACAGTTTTATCCAGATGACTTTTCTCATCACAACAATTTTGACAGTATAGCCGGTTCAAATAAATATGATGTTATGCTATTCCAAGTAGCAGACACGACATTTCAAGATACAAGATGGAATTCATATGATCCTTTATTTATGTTTCTGAAACATAAACGAAAATTTAAACATAATGGTACCACCCGGAGGATGTAGCACAAACTGCAGTTTTGCTTGCTCCTCTCACCTTTTGTTAACACCTACAAGTGTATGAAAACAGCTAGCGTGTGAAAAATATATAAATCTATTTTGCAACATGATAAATAATGTGCGGACGAAAAGAGAAGTCCAAACAAATAAGACAAGAATTTTTTATGACAACAAAGACAATAATTAATAATTGTTTACAAGGAGAAAGAACAAAATGGTACCTCAAGGTAGCCAAAAACCCTAGAGTTAATCCTCATACCAAACCAAGGTAGGACGGTTTGGATGTTCCTCCATTGCTTTCTCCATAGCAGCCCGTGACTCAGACACATCATCCTCATCCGCATCCGCGTAGATGCGAAGATGGCGCAAGCTGGGCAAGCCTCTCAGTATCTCCATGTCTCTCTCATTGATCACTCGCATTGTGATGCATAGCTTCTCAAGGTTGACGAGCGAGGCCACCCATGTCGGAACCTCCGAGAGGAAGTCCCCCACGATGATAAGCTCTCGAAGGCCACACTGTGGATCAGGAAACCATGAACGCTTGAAGTACGCATCTGCTGCCTCCCTTACAAATATGTGTAGAGACTCGAGGCCTGCTTTGCCGAGCTCACATATGGAAGAGAGAAACTCCTCCTCGATCTCCTCCTCCTCTTTGTCGTAATTAACATCACAATTACCCATATCATACATGTTCCATATTATGCCCAGCTTCCTCAGTTTTTTCAGTTGGCCAAGCCTCTTTAGAAATTCCGTTGACTGAGTATAAATATTGAGACCTTCCAACACTCGCAATCCCTGCATGGCCGCGATCTCATCCGGTACTGTTTCATAACCATCAACACATAGAGTTACATAACAGGCCAACCGTTCTTGGATGGTCATAGGGATTTCCATTAGTTTGCCGTATCCATTCACGTCAATCTCCAAATGATGCAGCATTGCCACCTGTTCTGGAATCTTCATGACGGCTTTGGCATGTTTGAACCTCAGGTACTTGAGCTGCAACAAATTTCCAATACCCACAAGGTGATCATCTTCTAACTGTGAACAATTCTCAAAGTCCAGAACACGCAAGAGTCGAAACTCCGACAAAGATGGGATCTTCACATTACGGCCAAACACATGGAGTGATCGGGCACTAGATACATCAAGACTCGGCGGAACCTCGCCATCATTCTGTAGAGACACTCGACGAATCTTGGCCTTGGGATCAGGATTTATAACACCAGGTACACCTACTATAGTAACAAAGTTCTCTTCAACAGCCTTAGATACGATGAAATTATGAACGGTGTCATGAACACAGCAATTCTTCACCTCGTCACCAAATGTCTCGTCCAACTTCGCAGGCTGGATCAAATTCCTGTTGATGAGGTCATTGAAACACATCTCTCCTGACTCATATACTGTATAGCCAGATTTTTTCTGAATGAATCCCTCGCCAATCCACCTCCTTATCAAATTCTCCTTCTCAATAATGTGCCCTTCTGGAAATATACTCAGGTATAGTAGACATGTTTTAAGATGAGGAGGAAGATCCAAGTAACTAAGGGATATTATGTTTACCATGTCTTCGACACTAGAATTTCTTAGCGCACGACCAATTAAATCCTTCACTTGGTCCCATATTTCCTTTTCACTTGCCTTATCAGCCAACACACCAGATATAGCTGTGATTGCCAAAGGTAAGCCAGCACATTTATCCAAGATCTGACCAGAAATTTCTTCGAGGTATGATGGACATTTTTCTTCAGAGTTGAATAATCTTGTATGGAATAATTGCCTCGAATGCACCATACTAAGAGGCCTTATATTGTATACATGTCCGCTGAAAGTTGAACAACATGATTGAGCGACAGCATGTATACGTGTAGTGATTATTATTTTACTACCGGAACTGGCTGTGGGAAATGCACACTCAATAACCTTCAATATTTCCACATCCCATATATCATCAAGTACAATAATACACCTGCAAAATATATAAATAAAAGTTATGCTTACTGAGAAAAAAAAGAAGCAATAAAGGAGTTTGAATATCCATAAGAGTATACTTGTTTGGTCACACGGCCATCAGAAGTTAAGGCAGAATTTGCACTAGAATGGACAGTTCACTGATCATTAAATGTATTTTGCACTTGTACACTATATATGACGACCCGGTAAAAACTAAAATAGTTTGGAAGCTAGAATTGCCTCTAAACGTCCAAAATTTCCCTTTGTTATCTATGGAAATTAAGAGGGGTGATGTTAACAAGGGACAACCTAGCTAAGCGTAAATGACACACAAGTAATATTGTTCTGTTATGAGGACAAAACAACTAAATGTCTCTTTTTCAAATGTTAGCTCGCTCATAGCATATGGGTTGTCATTCAAACTGCCTATAACTTGTATCCGCCTCAGAGTGTTAGTAATATGTCCAGTAACTGGATGTAGGCCATTGATACGAAGGCTAGAGCCCAAATCATGTTGGCACATGCGTGAACTATGTGTGTTTTGTTTGTTATCCCCTTAGTGATCTACACCAAAAATATGATGCCCACAAACTAGAAGTTGGAGGAAAAAAAATCAAAATGGAAGAGTGGAAGGGAAACATACGTAAAGAGGTTGGACAAATGAGCTAGTAGGGAACCTTAAAGTTTTTTTAGATAGTAGACATACTAATAATCAAAGTTGATTTTTTGGTATTCCAGAATCCAAATGCAGGCCATATTTGGTAGTTTCAAAATTCCAGGATAATTGTTTGTGCTTTACAACAAGGATATAAATATTCTAATAGGTAAATGGAAAATTAACATGGTATTTTATTATTAATGTGATTGCATTAAATAATAGGATTTAATTTGGAATCATTAATTGACTAACAGAAAAGGCATGATTTTATTTGGTAAGCCAATAAGATGTGAGGCAGTTGAGGCAAACAAAATTAAGAAATCAAATGAGAAAAACTAGATATATGAGGAAACAATTGAAAGGGAAGAGGGGAAGGGGAGTAAAGAGGTTGGACAAAGGAGCGGGCAAAACGTTATGTGGTAAAATAGGGAATCACTAGTAGAAAACCCCCTTATAGGATTTCGTTACTAGCAGCGTTCCGATGAAATCGAAAGGGGCAACTGTTTTTCCAAATTATCAGCAGAGTTCGTCCATGAAGAGAACATGGCAACATCCTCTAGCAACGTTTCATTATGCTGGACACTGCTAGCTTGGTGCATCATGCTAACGTACCAGCCTTTAGGAACTAGCAGCGTCTTATCAAATTGAACGTTGCAAGTAGTTGAAGGACTGACAGTGTTTCTTGTAAATTCAATAGCTGCAAAGAATTTAATGTGTAGTTTATATTTTATATTCAAAATCCTTTATTATACATTATGTTGTTGTGTTTTAGCTTTGTTCATAAAAGTTGGAAAGCAAAAGAAAAAACAAAATTTAATGATTGGATAGGTAAATACTTTTATTTGCCAGCAGCATCTTTCAGAAACTAAACGCGGCGAACGGCAATGTTAGCAGCATCCGCTTTTGAGTACAGACTGCTACACTAGTTATTATACTTAATATATTGCCATTTGGCTTTTTATTTAAAAGCAATCTCAAATAAATCTATAATTGGATATGTAAATGTCTAATGATGCATATTACTTCTATATAATTTTTTGTTGTCATATGGTCAATAGTGTGCATGCGAACATCATCGGTCTCTCTTGTCGATTAACCTGACAGCCAATACTTCAGTTCCGTGGCTCCCCTCCGAAACTTTCATTAAATTTTTGGTATTTATCTAATTGTATTATGTTAATATATAAACAGTTAAAAAAATTCATCCGTTCACCGCCGAAAAGAATTTTTCTCTATCCAAGGTGGTACTAAATTCTTTGCGTTCGCATGCTAGAAAAAAAAAAGGTTTTTTCAGAATTTCGTACGTGGGCTGCACTCTGTGACGCAACAAAGCCAGTCCACTTATTTTTCTGCTCACACAGCTGGGAAAATTCTATTATCCGCGTAAGGCTACAAATAGTCGGAGCTTCTCACAGGACAACCAATAATGGGTTGTCCCATTTTTCTTTCTTTCTGCGGTTTACATCTATTTTTATTCTCCTTCCCCTATCACTTTTTACCCTTTCAAGTTTATTTTTCGTATATAATTTATTTCATATATTCGAAATTCTAAAAAATATTCAGAATTTTAAAAAAATCAAATTATACAAAATGTTCATAATTTCAAAATTTTGTTGCTATTTAAAAAAATATTTGAAACTTGAAAAAAGTTTCCCACCCAAAAACCTTTATTGTTCTTCAAAATTGTTCAAGATTTCTAAAAAGAAAATGTCATTTTAAAAATGCTCCAAATTTGAAAAATATTCTTGTTTTCGTGAATCTTTCACAATTCAAAAAAATATTAGAAGATACACAGTTTTTTAAAATGTTATGAATTTTCAATACATGTTCCTGTTCTAAAAAAATATTCACAAATTCAAATAATATTCATGTTTTTATAAAAAAAGTTTGCGTTTTCAATAAATGCTTGTGATTTTAAAAGATGTTCCTGTTTCAATTTTTATTCACATTTTTCTGAAGTGTACATGATTTTCAAAGAACAGTTCAGATTTTAAAAATGGTTCATGTTTCCGACAATATGCAGAAACTTCATACCTTAAAATATCCTCGATTTAAAGGAAAAGTAGATTGAATAATTCATGGGCCTTCTCTCGTGTACGATGACATAACAAAACTCTTAAATGCACTTGATAAAATAATGGAAAAATGGCGGATTGATTACACACCCGGTGAAACTGAGAAGCTAAATATTGCTTTCTCACATGCACACAACGTTTTTGCTTGCACATATAATTCTCACTAACTTTAAATGCATACTATTTTTCTCTCGTTGCAATGCATGGGCATATGTGCTAGTTTAAGACCAACTTCAAATAAATTGCTTCAACATTATCAGCAGCGTTTGCCGTTCAGAGCACGCTGCAGTGTACCATTATTCGTCGTGTGCCTCTAGCTGGAATGCTGCTAAATTACTAAACCCTACCAGCAGAGTTTTCAAATCACCAAATGCTACTAATGTTTCTTACCGTGGATAAATATCATCTTAACCTAGATCCCCCACTGTCTCTCTCTCACTCGCAACTCTCTCTCTCTCTCTCTCTCTCTCTCTCTCTCTAGGTAAATTATGTGGGGCACCTAGGTGCCTGGGCTCCTTGTTTGGATCCAGCCCGTTAACGCATTTCCTACATATAAATAATCATTATTGTCTTTCAAATAATTTACTTTCCATTTTGTGCTTGCATGCACTAGTACTCACGACCATTGATTACATATTGGTTTCCAAAACAGATGCATGTGATTGATTGCCTCATAAAGGATTTATTTTATTAAGAATTTTACTATAGTCTTGTTAAAATACTCTGAACACTCGTACTTGGGTACATAGATACCAAATAGTTTATTTTAGACTTTTGATACCTACAAACGTAGTTAATATATTTTAAAGTGTATATACTCGAATCCCTGCAAAAAAATAGTGCATACTCAAGATGTTTCTTTGTATGTATATACCTCGATGTGAATTTTCTTTGTATATACTCATACATGTCAGATTTTTAAAGGTGGTACATGTACCCGAGATACCCATGTGTACATGTTATTAAATTGTGATATAATAGTTGGTGGGTATTTATACCTAATATTACGGTCTAATAACAGATACCCATGTGTACATATTATTAGACCGTGATAAAAATATATACGTGTTGATGTTATACCCAATGAAAATACATATAACTAATGTATTATACCTAATGGAAATATACACATACCCATGGCAATTATATCGAATAAAAATACACACATACTAGAAGTATTATACCTAATGAAAATATACATATACCCGAGGTATTATATGTACTGAAAATGTAAACATAGTCGAGGTATTATAACTAATAAAAATTGGATATATCTCAGTCATTCTAAATGAAACGAAGGTTGAATACCCAACCGTGATATCTGTTGGTGCATACTAAAGTCCCCGAAAAAATGCATACTCAAATTTTTTATCTGTATGTATATACCTCCATGTGAAATTTATTGATATATGCCCATAAATAAAACTACCTTCCGATAGGTGGATACATGTATGTAAACTAAATACCTCGACACATGATACGTACATTACAATAAATATGAAGAACTATACAACATTATCCGATAGAGATGTATTTGAGGTACGGATACTCGAGTAATATAATAACATGTATGATTATCACATACCTCCAACAATTTTTACCTTTCTACTTTTGAAGTGTTTTCCCCATACCATACTACAGGTATATGCACCATAATTTGATAACTTTTTATGCATTGATGAGTATCAATTAGTATTAAAACCATAAATAGTTTCCATGCATGCACGCATGCTTGCCATTACTTTTGCTTACTGCCATATATATACTCATAACGGGTTTACCCAGTAGTACTTGAATCAACGGTAGTAAGTCACCACCTAACGGCTAGGAGACAAGGTGCCCAGGCACCTAGGTGTCCCAAATGGCGCCTCACGCTCTCACCGTCGCCTACACCCCGCCGCTGCCAACGCCATGATGTCGCCGTTGCTCCGCCATCGTCGACGCGGCTCCACTGCCGACACCGTCGCCTACCCTTTGCCCTGCGTGCCATGCCAACACCGTGCCACTGCTTGCCCGACGGTGGCAATGATCCTGAGCAGAAGTGATGCATCGCTACTGACACAACGAGGAAGTGGTCCGCTCGGCGGTACACAACCTGGGGCCTTGAGCCGCTGCCGTCCTTCCTCTGCCGCGAGACAGAGGAGTACGACCGGTGGCAGGCTTGACTATCTGGCACGCTGTCGCGGGCAGCTCCTCTCGTGCGAGCAGCTCGAGAACGCCGCTACGATCGGTCAAGAGGGAGGCAGAAGAGCTCCCGCCGCTCCGAGCGGTCAAGAGGGAGGCGGAGGACCTCCCCCAGCTCCCGCCTCTCGGTGAGCTCCTCGGTTGATTTATATAGATCAATTATTAGTTATTAGTATTATTTATATAGATCGATTAGTTGGTAGTGTTTCTAGTTATATAGATTGATTAGTCGGTCCATCGATTAGTTATAGATCCATTAGTCCATAGATGAGGTGGTGTATCTGGTATATAGATTGATTAATGTGAGCTAGCTCGATTAGTTGGTAATTTGATCTTCATTGTCTTTCTTACATTTCAACATTAATTTGAGTTGGCTCGGTTAGTGACTTGAGTTTCTTATTTGGTAAACACTCATTCTATCTTCTTTTTTATTTGGTAAACACTCATTTTATAGATATTCAACATTAATTTGGAAGTACACTAGTGACCATCACCGACAATCACAATACCTGTGAGTGAGATCCGACCATATAGACTCCACCACCTCAGAGATGAGAGTTGTTGAAGGATCCCGACTATTGTTGTACGAGGTGGTTGTTGTACTTATCCTCCTCTAAGACATTAGTTAAGCACGAGGGTAAGTACAACATCAACCATCACCGACAGTTGAAATACTCATGACTGAGAGCCCATCATATATATACACCACCATCTGAGAGATGAAAGTTGTTGAACGATACCGACTATTGTCGTAGGGGGTCACTTTTGTCCTTCTCCTCCTGTGAGACATTAGTAAGTAGGAGGGGAAGTGCAACACTGACCATCACCGACAGTCAACATATTCAGTGAGAGTTGTTGAAGCATTCCAACTATAGGGGGTTGTAATATTACCTTCCACACATGCTAGTACTACAATTAATACCCTTTTATGAATTTTGGGACATCCGCCATCAACTACATGGCTTCTCATCGTCATCAGGACTCTGTACCGCACCATGCTCATCCTCCACTCCTCCGCGAGTGGATTCGCGGTGGCCTCCTCTATGAGTGGTTGAGCGGGCATGAAGGATTCACGACGCAGTGTCCAGCTGATGAAAGTGCATGGAGGAGCTAAAAAAGACGCAGGTTCTCGCACACGAGAATCCAGACCTAGGGGAGGGCTTCCAACTTTGCAAAGATCGTATGAAGTGTACATTGAGGAATGCAACAGAGGCTGTCATCTTTGAGGCCACCGATGCAAAGTGTGCTCGAATGCCAACTCATAACAATCCAGAATTAGCCATCAAATGGGCACTACAAGAAATGAAATCGCCGAGCCCGGTGAGGTTGTATCCCGGGGTTAATGCCGTCAGGATACCACCACACCACCAGATTCAGCCGACATTATTGTTAACTAGTAGTATATATGCTTGGTAATACTATGTTAACTACCAGTATGCATGGCTCAAAAAAGCTTCCATTTCACCATTTAGGACTAAGAAAAAGGGAATCCAGCTAAGCGTAGGTACTATGTGCTAGTTAACTGTGTTGAACATGTTGTACTATGTGGTAAATTATAATACAATATGCTATTAACTATGTTGAACTGTCTACGTGTTTTTTTATTATTCTGTCAAACACTATCAGCATCGTTCGAACTATAGCAGACACTACAAACTTACTACACAAGGTAGTGGCGTTCAGTGGAAAGTGGCATGCTGCCGCTTTCCGGCCGAACGCAGCTAGGTTGGTATATATTAGCAGCGTTTGATCCGAACGCTGCTAGTTGTCCGTTGCGAGCGGCATCCTACTAGCAGCGCTTGGACGTTGCTAGTGGGCACCCCGGAACCCTGCTAAAGAGGGGGTTGTGTACTACTGAACCCCGGCCTAAGGTTTTTTAGATAGTAGAGAATTCAACTCATAAACATCTATATCTATATCTTCAAAATTTAAAGCAACAGATACTGACATACATACCTTCTGTTTTCGAGGTAGTCTGAAATCATGGTGATAAGTCCGGGCAAATCCCTCACGCCAGGGCGAGGAGAAGATAGACGGTCGAGGTTATTGTAAGAAGAATAGAGCTGATTGTAAATGGAGCGCAAAACCCGGGCCTTGTCTGGATTCCGTCGCACGGAACAGAAAGCATGGCAATCCAGCTGGCCTTCGAGCTCTTGGTACACTTGGTTTGCAAGGGTTGTCTTGCCCGTTCCTCCGGACCCAACAATAGCCACCAAATTTGGGGTTGGCTGCTGTTGCGTTGACTCAACAGAACCGGAGAGTAGTTGGATGAGCTCTTCCTTGGGCCCATCAACGCCGACGAGCTTGGGCGCGTCGTCGAGGATGGCGGGAGCCCTGCGATCGACCTTGGACCTCTTGTGGCTGTGCCTCTCGGCGACCTGGGCCACTCGCTCCTTGAGATCATCGACGGCCTTGGCGATCATCTCGTGGCGAGCCTTGGTCCGGCCCAGGATGGCCTTCATCTTGTCCAAGAGTCCGGCCAGCTCGGCGGATTTGTCGCAGACGCTAGCCTCCATGAAGTCGTGGAGGTCGTCGTCGATGTCGTAGGACAGCTCCCGAATCTCGTGCATGCAGGCCTTGTCCTGCGCGCTGGGAATGAGATCCGACGACGACGACGACGACTTGGCGAGGAGGAACGCGTCCATGGCGGCGAGCTCGCGGGTGAGGAGCTCGGCCTCGCCGCGCAAGCGCTTGTCCTCGTCGTCGCCGAGCAGAGCGGCCAGCTTTCCCAGGGCGGGCTGCAGCGCCCCCGTCGCCGCGCTCACCAGGCCCTCCTCCTCCATCGTTGCAGTGTTGCTTAGCTCAGCAGTGGGATCTCGATCCGTTTTATCCTTTTTCTATATGGATGATGGGTGATGGGTGGGGATGTGGTAGTAGGTATGGTACCGTAGTGGTACATGCTGGACGGTGGATGAATGCTCCAGGTTTATATATATGTTTCAACCATGAGCTGTTCCGGAATCGGAGGAGCCTGCACGTTCCCCACCTCCTGGCACGCTGCAGGATGGACGTGGCGTATGTCGCAAATTAAATACCAACGCATAAAAGCATCTACAACCACGGACACCAAAATCAGGACCTTCAAACGTCAGTGACCGGCAGCTCTCAAATTTCCGTTCTCTGCATCAAATATTTCATATTTCAAACCTTAAATCCATAGTAAACATAGAAAAACCTAAATACTATTTAGGTCAACAGCCTAGCATGCACAACTCATTGTCATCAGAGATATCCACGATCTCCGTGCCGGGCTTCGGGTACATGGCCTGCAGCTCCTCCAGCTCCGCGTCGGCCTCCGCCTCTAACTCGATGAAATGCCGGTTGGCCTCCACACATGCTGGATGGACTCCAAAATAGTGGTCTGCTCTGCCATCTCCAGCGCGTGGGCGACCTCGAACTCCGCCTTGGCGAAGCCGTAACCGGCTCCAGCTGCTCTTCCGGCTCCACCGCCTCCTCCGTGGGCTCCGGCTGCTACTCCCCCACCGGTTGTTGCCCCCCTCATCTTCCTCCTCCTCCTCCGGCTGTGGCAAGTCCGGAGGCAAGCCGGTGGTGATCCGGTCGGCGCACCTAGCCCGGATCTCCTCGAGCAAATGGAGGCGCTGCTCCAGCGCCTAGCCCGGATCTCCTCGAGCAACTGGAGGCGCCGCTCCAGCGTCAGCATAGCGCTCGGCCCTCGTCCACTCTTTGCTGACCAGAAGGGCCTAGGACCTAGCGGATTTTTCAAAAAGGAGGTTCAAATCCCAGTCTCTCCATTATGACGATGCACGCAACCATTGTTATTGTTATTAAGCATAATACAAAATAAAAACAATCACAGTTGAACCGTTAAAAAGATGAATAAAACAACCATCACTTTAAAAACGGATCTGTCGATAATCATCTCAGCCAGTACTCGACATTAGGCCAAAGAGACGCTAGCGAATGGGTAGGCCATCATCCGACGGTAGACAACTTCCGCAGCAGCCAAGAGGCCGCCCATGCCACAGCGTGTCAATCAATGCAGGCACGAACCAACCTGCAACATCCACCACAAGCACGGGGTCGCTGCCCCGGCTTCCTCAATGTAAGCAGAGGCGGATGCCGCCAAGCTTGATGCCTATGGAGGGCCGCCGCGCGGTACGCCCCCGTCCCATCAGCGGCGGCAGTTACCCTTACTGGCGTAGGCTTATGCAATCTCCGCCGTGTTTGGACACCTGCTTCCTCTCACGACGACATGTCATCTGACAAAGAGCACTGCCAGAACTATGGTGTGTAATATTGGCCGTTGGATCTCCCACGCCCTTGGTCGACCCTCGATTAAATCTAGGTGCACGTGGGCTGAGTTGTTCACACGTCAACTGTGTACTGCATAAACATGGAGTTGTTGTTATTGATCTTCTGCACCTGCCGTCCATTTTGGAAAACGGTCACCTCCCCTCCTGTACGCGTATATCGATCCAGACTGGGTGGCAGTTAAACTAATTAATTCATATGTGGTCTGCATGTCAATTAAACTAATTCATGTGTGGTTTGCATGTCTTTAGTTAAAAAGGATACGGGTTCCAGTCTACGCTTCTTCCATTATTAACATTATTATCAGTCCAAGATAAAAAAAACGTTATCTGCCACGGAAGCAAAGTCAGCTCTCATATTTGAGTTAATGGAAGAACACCTCCGACCTAAGTGTTTCAGGTTAGGATTCAGGTTTACGGAGGGAAAGATAAGGGTGCGTCATGGGGTGGGGTTTCCGTATTGAGCCAGAGTGTTGAAGATAATATGACAGATAGCCCGTAGCAATGCACGGGCTTTCTGCTAGTATTAATCTAGTGCTAACTCTAGTTGCCGTTTTTTTAGTGTTTTCGATGCAACAAGAGAAAAAATCAATGATAAAAAAATAAAACAAAGAGATGACATTTTTTTTAGAGACAGAAAGATACGACATTAAATTTAAACGCATGGAGATTGCCAGGAGCCGAAGAAGTGCCAGAGGGGTGGCCCAGGTCCATGCGCACCATGGGGCCTACTTCCTGATGGTATTGTGCCTATTGGATGAAAATCTATTGGACCCTGAAGTGCAAGAGTTTGTAGCATGAAGTAAATTTCCCTTAGTTGGGAACCAATATATGGAGTGGTCCATTTCACTAGCTTTGCTAGTCACACAAATTAATGTATAGTCTGGTTGGAAATGATACTTGTAAGCAATGAATCAACATAAAAGTTGATATTGTAAAAATAAAGTGATCGATGTTCTTTTTTCAACCAGTTTTTTCTTTTTTTATTTAATTTTTTAAGAACTTACAACATTTTTTGTATTTCACAAACATTTTCAAATTCGTCATTTTTTTAATTCATGAACATTTTTAAAATCCTATAAAAACCGGTGGTCGGTTTTCTACGTCAGTCACTTATATTTTTGGCCATCATATCAATATCAAACGGTCAGGAGCGCACTG
>NC_041389.1:23974487-23979228 GCF_002162155.2 Triticum dicoccoides | reverse complement strand
TAACCTCCTGCCTCTACCCTCAGCGGCCGGCGACGATCGCCACATTGCCTCTCCTCCCTTCGCGCGACCTTCCCCGGCGGCCGACGACTATCGCCACCTTGACTCTCTGCCCTTCCCTCGACCTCACCCCACCGTCGTGCTGGCCGCAGCCCCAGCCACCCTCTAAGCCCTGCCTTGATGAACAACTCTAGAAGACAAGTCATGGTGCCGTCTCTCACCTCGAAACACCAATGAGTACTTTTGTGGTATTTGACACACAATGATTGGGGATTAGTTGCAAGGGGTTGTTGTATGTTGCTCATGTAGGGTTCTTCTCTTTGCAAATGTATGCAATTTCTTTCCTTTTTTTGCGAATAAAATGTACATGTATGTAATACTCATTAGCATTGGTTTGATAAGAACTAAATGAAACCGAACAAATTTAATTTGTATATATATATATTGATTTCTTCTTTCCTTTCGTCTTTTCTGTTTCCTTCTTTTCTCCAAACAAGCTAAGGAAAGTAACTACACAAGCTAAGGAAACTTAATTACCACACACGCTAAGGAAACTTCTTCCATCTTTCCTTGAATGAACAAGGTAGGTAATAAATAAATAAGAAAGAAGAATCCCCGGCCGCAAGATATATATAAGATAAATAAAATACTTCATCATCTAAGAAAGAATCCTGAGGAGGAGACGATCCATCGAGTTTGATTCCATGGCCGCCGTGGACGCGAGGAAGCCGTCGACCTGGCTGGAGCCCTTCAGGCAGCTGGACCCCCCCGTCATTGGTACGACGGGCACCCCATGGCCCAGATGTGGACCATGGCCGTCTCCCTGTGCACCTACATCTTCCTCTTCCTCCTCGGCATCTGGCGCAGCTGGCCGTTCTACACCGACCTGGCCCGCCTCTCGTACGGCCTCCTCCTCGCCGCCGTCGCCGCCGCCCACGTCGGCCCGCGCACCGCCGTCTACGCCCTCCACCTCAGCACCGTCTACGCCGCCGCGTACCTCGGCTACGCCCTGGCCATGCACCGCCTCCGCGCCGGGTCGACCGAGCGGGCCATCGAGGGCGAGGCCAACACCACCCGCAGGATCGCCGTGACCGCGTTCTGGGCGACGGCAAGCTCGACAGCGTTCGAGGCGGTTGTCTTCCACGTCGCTGCGATCGACGAGATCCAGACCGTCTTCTTCCTCTCGTCCATGGGGTGCATGTACGCTGCCTACTTCAACATCCACGTGGTCACCGGGCTCATTGGCGGAGCTCTGTTCCAAGAATGGATGCCGTTGTTTCTTCTGGCCTGCAGCGCTTGCTTGGTGGTTTCTCTTGTTCTCGTTGTGTGCATCGCGATTTGTCCCTTCATCGTGGCAGGTGCCGTCACCGCGGCGCTGTGCATGTGGGTGATCATGCTCGCACTGCTCGCCTTCCTCGTCTACATGTCCTACCTCCACACTTGTGCTGCCGCTGACGAGACCGTTGACCAGCACGGCCAGAGATGATGATTTTGACTGGGAAGAGCAGGAGGAGATTGTTCTTCCCCTTTCATGCATCATCTGATCATGATTTGCTAACTAAGGTCACTAGCTATTGATGTGTTGGTTTGTATTTGTACTGGTTTAGTTTAATATTGCACTGCAGGAATAGTTTCATCCATGAAAATAATATCTGTGATCGGAGTCTAGCATTGGATTTGTAAAACGGCTAATTCTTTTTCGATTCTCTGATATTTATCCTTTTTTGCTACAAGTGCCTGCATAAGAGTCTAGCGTTGTAGATGCTGTAACTAGCATTCAGAATCAAAGAACTGTTGGAAACATAAGCAATTTTTAATAAGCGTAATCCACGTGTGCTAGCAAAACAAATCACAGACGAGAATTTTTGACATTATCCACACATACGTGTTGGTAGGGATGTCCATAACCATGGCTTTGCGAGCGTTGGTTGTCAACCATGGCGGTGGAGATGACGGGATATAGTTATTAAGTAGTGGACGTAGTCGCTCGGTTCCTCTCCTCACCAGGTGGAAGGTTCTCAAGGAGCACGGCTTAATGGTCATGCACACGACCTCTGATATGCGACTTCTCCACGTCCCTCTGGTTGGATCATCCTTCCTCGGCTCCTCGCCTCCCGAGAACTAATGCTTGTACTCTTTCTTCTTCAACTTCACCGGTTCATGCTTTGTCTTCTTCTCCTTCCATCCCAGGCAACGTTTTCACAAATTAACATGAAACGGATGACAGCATGGAAGCAAATCATCCACCACCATCACCCGTCGAGGGATTTTATTGCCCATCTCCTTCCGTTGACGGGGCGAATTGGAAGCCTCACTCCGCCACTGACGCCTGCTCTGCGAATCAGAATTCAGAATCCTTCATCAACCTGAGTTGAAGCACCCACCGTGATTCATCTCCTTCTGATACCATGTGGGGGCTGGATGGGACAAGGCTGCACATTCTTCTTCCCCAGCGACAGCGAGGCAAATATTGTTAGAGTAATCTTGATGATTAATATTGCAATAATCCTACATCTACGTAACCCACTACGAAGACCTACGTAACATGCCTTTCTAAATCTTCTAGGCCCCCCTGATTTTCAGGGGGTGGGCCCCTTCGCGCCTAATGACCCATTAATAACACTCCACGTCGCTATTTACGTAAAGAACGTAACAACTATTACGTAGCTCTAGCATTACTCTTAATATTGTTATGTGTTGTTAGTGTCCGGTTAGTACTACATAAATAAGCTACGAAGGGCTACGTAAGTTTCCAATCTAAACCTATTGGCCCCCTTGATTTTAAGGGGGTGGGCCCCTTGCCCCTGCACCGATCCACTAATGATGCTCCCTGTTCAGCCATTACGTAAAATCTTCGCGTACCTTTACGTGGATCTAGCAAAGCCCTATTGTAGTACTGGGCTACGTGTGTGTGGCAATTGCCATGTACTCCCTTCGTCACATAATGTGTGTCAAAAAACGTCTTACATTATGGGACCGAGGGAGTACACATCAACTGTGTCAATCGGAAAAAAACAAATGAGTAAAATTGTCAGTGTTCCAGATTTCTACATGAATTTAGAACATAAGAATTTTCCAAGTGGTGCCCTAGATTTCTACATGAATTTAGGAGGATTTCAGTGAAACGAAAGCAGATATCTTTTGAAAGAACCCAAAATGAGAGTAGTATCATACTGTGTATACTGGGAAAAAAAAGAAAGCTCTTGTTCATTAGATAAGAAGAAAACCATTAGATACTCTTTCTCTGTGGATAACCAGTGCAAGTTCTTTTCCAAGCTTGGGCCAAACCAAACGCAACAGCATAATGAGCAAAGCGAGAGAAAAAAAGTAAGCTTAAACAGTTAAAATGCTTGTCCAAATGCTTTTGTCGGAGCACAGGCCACCCCATCATTCACACACAAAAAAAGGTAAGCAGATTAAAAGGTATACAAGATTCTCGACATTAGTTCGTTTCTTGACAGAACAATATGGTACAAGATATATCGCTGCCACCAGCAGACTGCCCCCTCAGTCTAACACATAGCTCCAATGAAGCGGAGAAATAACTTCACAGTTTTTTTTAATGGAAGTGTCACACTGTCACCATTTGTTTAGACGTGGAATATAGGAGTAGTATTTACGGGAGTAGATATGGGTTGTATCAGGCTTTGAGCTCAAGTCTGAATTATATGTTGTTTGGATGAAACCTAGTGTTCTATTTATGTGGGCTTTGGTATTGAACTATTAGGCCGCACCAAATTAATTTAATACTCTCTCGGTCCCATATAATATAGTGCACTATGATTTTCATGGAAGTCAAACATCGCAAAGTTTGACCAAGTTTATTGAGAAATTTATCTATTTCTATATTACTCCATCCATTCACAAATATAAGATGCTCTAACTTTTTCAAAATTGAACATGTTTTAGTGTGATTGTTCACTCATTTCAGTTTGTAAGTAGTCCATATTGAAATATCTCAAACATGTTATACTCCCTCTGTTTTGTATACAAGGTCACTCTATTTTTCGTGTCAAACTTTGACTTGTACTTTTGGTCAACAAAATATGGGTTATATGTCATTAAAATTATATCATCGAAAGTTGTTTGAAATGTGCATCGAATGGTATACTTTTTGTGGCATATAACTCATATTTTGTTGGTAAAATTAATTATCAAAGTTAGAAATAAAAATACCAGGCGGTGTTGTATAAAAAATGGAGAGAGTAATTGTGAACGGAGGGAGTACCAAATATACATCATATGAAAATATATTTCATGATGAATCTAATGATAAAGATTTAATATTCTAATTTTTTTCACATTTTTTCTGAAAACTTGGTCAAAGTTTACATTGTTTGACTTTAGAAAGGCCTAATACAACTATTATGGGACGGAGAAAATATATTATAAGCATTCAGTAGTAAAAGAAATTGCAAAATGTTTGTGGGGGCCATGGCCCCATAACCCCCACATTGGATCCGCCCATTCTCCAGAATCTCATTGTGGCTGACCACGCCAGGATTGGTGAAGTTCCAGATGCCATGTAGGTTCCTTTTTGTCATCTCAACTGAAATCGGCAATAGCTCATCCAACACAGTCATGCTGTTTGCCATGTTTACCACCTTGTCGTAGCGGCTAATCTTTGTGATGAAGTTTCGGGGATTGTTGAGGTCAGATGCTATTGGCATCCGGACTCGCAGAGTGCAGACATTCTCGTACTCCTTCAACGGTTCCTTTTCCTACATGAGAAGTGCTTCGGTAC
>NC_041389.1:23955881-23974085 GCF_002162155.2 Triticum dicoccoides | reverse complement strand
AAAAAACTTGCACGACCACTCGATCGATCCCGCCTGCCGCCCGACTAGAGAGGAAAGGTAAACCGCTGATCGATCTGGCCTGCCGCACGGCGATCACGCGGCGGCTGATCTGGATCGTCGCGGGTGGGCTGAGGAGTGGAAGACCGCCGTCGCCGGTGGCCAGCCCGGTGTTGGACGTCGCCGTTCTCCGCATCGACGGCCGCCTCCAACCATCCCGACCTCCCACGCCGGCGGTTCCAACCCCGTCGTCTCCCCGTCACGGTCGGCGGTTAGGGAAGTGGCCGGCCACGTCTTGGACGTTGCCGTCTTCCGCAACGACGCCGCGTCCGCCGCCTGTAACCATCCGGACGTCCCACGGCGCGTAGAACACTCGTCCAAGACGCCGACGTTGACCTAACTCGTCCGCCGCTGCGGATCCGTCAGGTACTCCTCACTGTCCACTTCCGGTTCAGTCCCCACTAGGAATTCATGTGGTCTTCACCTGTGTTCAGATGTACAACGGTGGTGTTGTACTTGCCATTCATCACTAGATGGATGTTTGTGTTCAGTTACAGTGCACGCTCGCCATTCAGGTGGTGGTTCTAGAGTGGTCTTAATTGTGTTTGGTACCAAGAAAACAAATAAATTCTAGTTGTACATAAATCCCAATGCTCTCTCTGCTTCAGTTTTGTTTCTTGCACTGGCCAAAGATTGGATCTCTACTAAGCTTGCAGTTCCTGTTCCTGCCGTATGGTGGATCCAGCAGCAGGCAGCAGTACCCCCCACATGCCATTAATTCCTTGTAGTAGCATGTTACTTGCTCTAGCTTAGAATTGTACGTGTGTAGTTCAAGGGTTGGAAGCTGGAACCTGGAGATGTGTGAACTAGATGAGCCAGCTTGGACTTGGACTCTGGAGCACTGGGCATTATTCATTGGCTGGCCCTGATTAAGAAATTGCTTCTCCTCAGGCCCTCTTTAAGTGGGGGTGAAGCAAATTGTGCACTGCTCTAGGCCTTGTAGACAGTAAACAAATGTGGTGAGCCTGCAAGCACATTGCCATCTGCAGCAGCCAGCTTCCCACATCTCCATTCCATTAGGCTTCTCTGATGAAGCAGCTATGCCCAGGGATCACTGCCTTAGATGTCTGTAGTTAACGCGGCCAGATACCTTTCTTGCACTGCTAAAGCTGCGCCATCTTGTTCCGAAGCATGCTCAAAGTTTCTACCACATGTAGGGTATCTTCATCACATAGTTGCCTCAGTTCCTGTGGGTACTACTTGCATTGCATTTTGTCAGGGGCTCGGAGTTCTGTGCCTGAGCCTAAGTAGTTTGTCTGGCTTTACACTTTAAAGGGCGCCAAGGTGGAATTTCTGTCCTCGAGTAGATGAGTTAGATTTACAAAGAAATCATTTTAAATGATCATAGGTTAAATGTTGCAATTTATTCATCTATATGTCCCAGTGCATGAACTTAGAATTTAACGTGGGATAATGTGTTTTACAATTATGTGCAGTGTTGGTAGTAACGTGTGTTTAAATGGACGAAGAAACCTCATTTACGGCCCATGATAATGGTACAAATGATGTCGGTCGGGCCGATAACGATCCTAGTAATGAAGAAGATGACAGCAGCGATAACGATTCATGGTCATCATATGATATCTTACCTTCAGAGGATTTTTCAAATAATGAACATGGTGCAGACAGTGAAAACGTAAGTGAAGTCTATTTGATTCTAGTTTTCAATTGGCAGAGTAACATATGTGTAATAATTTGTCTGTGTTTTTAATTTACAGGAAGATGTGGACGTTGGGAATGAGCAAAATAATTTTGAGGAATCGTGGGCCGATAACTTGAGCCAGGTTTGTTCAAACATTTTGTACCGCGCGCGGTAGTTTGTAATAGATCATAAAAACTGACATAGTTTCTTATGTAATTTTGTAGGAGGGTTCAGATGGTCCCGATGGTGGTGACGACGAAGCAGAGATGGACATTGAGGAGGCTCAATACCAGCAGCGCGTGTTGGAGACACATTGGAAGGTCATGGCTATGACTTTTCGGTCACAAGGGGATGCATATATATTCTACAACAGGCACGCCAAAGAACATGGGTTCAGCATCATGGATGATCACAACCATGCGATGGCTCGACCCGACGAGGTTCCTTTTTTGTGGTCACATAGACGGATTGGAGATGGCACGAGGGCAGAGATACTGGCTATGCAAGGGGCTGGAATCAGGAAGCATATAATTGTGGACAACTTCATCAGTAGGTACGGTTCGTACGACAAATGCGGACTTATTAGGCGGGACGTGTACAATCTTTGCTGCAAAGAGAAGATGAAGCTCATAGCAAAGGGTGATGCTGAGATGGCAGTGGGCATTATGAGCAGCAGACAGGCGAAGGACCTAGACTTCTTCTTCGAGTACGAGCTAGATAAGGAAGGGCGGTTGAAGTGTATGTTTTGGTGCGATGCACAGTCGCGGAGGGACTATCAGGACTACGGAGATGTGGTCGTGTTTGACAGCACGTATAAGATGAACAGATATGGTATGCCGTTCGTCCCCTTCGTCGGTGTTAATAACCACCGTTGCACAACAGTTTTTGGGTGCGCCATTGTTTCCGATGAGACCGAAGCGACGTATGTGTGGCTGCTCCAGACTTTTATGAGGGCAAACTGTCAGCAGAAGCCAAAGTCAATTATCACAGACGGTGACGCTGCAATGCTCCGAGCGATTCGGAGTGTCCTTTCAGATGTGCTCCATCGTATTTGCTCGTGGCATATCGAGAAAAATATGCAGAGGCACCTAAATTACAAGTCACTAGATGAGTTTAGATCGCTCCTGTACTATGCCACCTCTGAAGAGAACTTTGAGGAGAGATGGACCGCCTTTGTCAATAAATGAAAGACGGATAAAACTGAAGAGTGGCTGAGGAGGATGTATAGGAAGAGGAGACTGTGGGCAGCATCATATCTTTCGGATGGCTTTTTTCTTGGTATGCGTAGTAACCAGAGGAGCGAAAGCCTCAACTCCTCCCTTCACCTTCACCTTGACTATGGTATGACCATAGTTGATTTGGTAGTGCATTATGAGAACTGCATAGTTCGCCTCCGTGAGAACGAGGCGAATGATGACTGTGAGGCCAATCAGAAAGTACCACCGGCGGTTACTGAATATAAGGACATTGAGGAGCATGCTGCCAAAGTATTCACTCCTGCTAATTTCTACATTCTGCAAAATGATTTGAAGAAGATGGGAGAACTGGAGATATTTGAGACGCTGGTGGGAATTGAGCGCCAGACCTTCATCGTCACATGGCAGAATAACCACAAGTTCAGGTATAATGTTCTGTATGAACCAGGTAACTCAGAAGAAACCTTATCATGCACGTGTCGCAGGATGGTTCGGAAAGGGCTGCCTTGCAAACATATTCTCTTTGTTTTGCATCATCTTAAATTGTCTGAAATACCAAAGTGTTGTGTCCTCCATCGGTTGTCTAAAGATGCAAGAGATGGGTTGCCAGCGCAACGCAAGAGTGATCTTTTTGGTTGGGGTTGGTCTGGGCCTGAGGAGAGAGAACTGTACAGTCAAGTGAGCATAAAATCAGCAAAAGCTGCTCATGTTGCAGCAAATGACCCCTTCTTGTTTGATGAATTGATGAAGTGCCTAGACGGTATAATAGCAAGGAAGAAGATCCCAGAAGAGGAACTCATAGGACGCAGAAGGTGTGCTCTAATTGCAAAGCAGGCAATTCAAGCGGAAGAAGGTGCAGCAGGTATACGTGATCCTGAGAAAGTTTCAACGAAGGGTGCACCTAAGAAAGGCCGGTCAAAGGGTGGCCCTGACGTTACGAAAAATGGTAGACCTAAAGATTTTAGAGAGAAGAAAAGTGGTCCGTTGTGCAGTCTTTGCAAATTTGCAGGTCATAACAAGGCGACATGTAGTCAAAACGAGAAGTAAGTTTTACATTTTTATTTCAGTTATGTTGTGTGTTCGATTTTACCGACTATATTTTCTCACAAGCGTTCTTTATATTTCTTTCAGGTACCGGGCGTAGAGAAGTGGCTTCGATCATGGGAAGAAGAAAACTGGTTGCACGAGTCATGTTGGAAGTTGCTATTTATTTATGTAAACATGTGTCCGGCGCCAGAAAACTTAATAAGTGTTTTGTTTATGTTTCTCAAAATAATTATGTGAACATCTATCGTATGTGCTAAATTATGATTGTCAACATATTTATGTGGACATCTATCCTATGTAGTGAATTAATTGCCATGATTTCTGTAATGTTTCGTGTACATGCTGCATTCTCATTTTTTGTTTGTTCACTGTACTATATATGTGCTGTTTAAATCATGTTGTATTCTCATATTTTTGTTTGTTCACTGTACTGTAAATGTGTTGTTTAAAGGAAAAGTGTGAAAAAAAGCCCGACCTGCAAGCTGGACCCGCCAGTAGGTAAATTTTTTCACACAAATCAAGCATAACAGTGCGACTCGGGCGGTCAAATCGACCACTACGGCCCAGCAGCGAGGTCCAACGGGGCAGGATGGATATGTAACAGAGGAGTTCGACTGCTATGCCGCGCCTGGCTATTTAAACAGGTCAAGGCGCCCCCCGCTTTCGTTGTGGTACTAAACCAGTGACCAGGTGCAACGCGCGCGCGGGGGGCAGGGGCGACCGCGCGGGTGGACTATGGGCCGGCCCAGTTGGCGGGGGAGAGGTCGTGAGCGGGGCGAGGGGGCCGACCGCGGTGGGCTTCAAATTTGCGCCGGCCCACGAACAAGGCAGTGCATGCTGTGCACGCCGTGCCGCCTGTTGGGGAACGTAGTAATTTCAAAAAAATTCCTACGCACACGCAAGATCATGGTGATGATATAGCAACGAGGGGAGAGTGTTGTCTACGTACCCTCGTAGACCGAAGCGGAAGCGTTGACGCAACGTAGAGGAAGTAGTCATACGTCCTCCGGTTCAACCGATCCAAGTACCGTTACTCCGACACCTCCGAGTTCTTGACACGCGTACAGCTCGATGACGCACCCTCGATCTCCGATCCAGCAGAGGCGCCGAGGGGGAGTTCCGTCAGCACGACGGCGTGGTGACGATCTTGATGTTCTCCTGTTGCAGGGCTTCGCCTAAGCACCGCTACAATATGACCGAGGTGTAATATCGTGGAGGGGGGCACCGCACACGGCTAAGGAACGATCAATGATCAACTTGTGTGTTCTAGGGTGCCCCCCTACCCCCGTATATAAAGGAGGGAGGGAGGAGGTGGCCGGCCCTAGGGGGGGCGCGCCATGAGGAGGGGGAAACCTACTCCAAGTAGGTTTCCCTCTCTTTTCCTTATCTTATTTGGAGGGGAAGGAAAGAGTACTAGTATTAGGAAGTAGTACTAGTAGTAGTAATAGGAAGAGGGGGAAGGAGAAAGGAAAGGGGGGGGGCGGCCCCCCTCCCCAATTCGGATTGGGCTTGGGGGGGCGCGCCCCCTTCCCTTGCTCCTTCTCTCTTCCTCCTACATGGGCCCAATAAGGCCCATATACCTCCCGGGGGGTTCCGGTAACCTCCCGGTGCTCCAAACTTCTCTGGAACCTTTCCGGTGTCCAAATATATCCGTCCAACATATCAATCTTTATGTCTCGACCATTTCAAGACTCCTCGTCATGTCCGTAATCATATCCGGGACTCCGAACAACCTTCGGTACATCAAAATACATAAACTCATAATATAACTGTCATCGAAACCTTAAGCGTGCGGACCCTACGGTTCGAGAACGATGTAGACATGACTGAGACACATCTCTGGTCAATAACCAATAGCGGGACCTGGATGCCCATATTGGTTCCTACATATTCTATGAAGATCTTTATCGGTCAAACCGCATAACAACATACGTTGTTCCCTTTGTCATCGGTATGTTACTTGTCCGAGATTCGATCGTCGGTATGCAATACCTAGTTCAATCTCGTTATCGACAAGTCTCTTTACTCGTTCTATAATACTTCATCTTATAACTAACTCATTAGTTACATGCTTGCAAGGCTTAGGTGATGAGCATTGCCGAGAGGGCCCAGAGATACCTCTCCGACAATCGGAGTGACAAAACCTAATCTCGAATTATGCTAACTCAACATGTACCTTCGGAGACACCTGTAGTACTCCTTTATAATCACCCAGTTACGTTGTGACGTTTGGTAGTACCCAAAGTGTTCCTCCGGTAAACGGGAGTTACACAATTCTCATAGTTACAGGAACATGTATAAGTCATGAAGGAAGCAATAGCAGAATACTAAACGATCAAGTGCTAAGCTAACGGGATGGGTCATGTCAATCACTTCATTCTCCTAATGATGTGATCCCATTAATCAAATGACAACACATGTCAATGGTTAGGAAACATAACCATCTTTGATTAATGAGCTAGTCAAGTAGAGGCATACTAGTGACTATATGTTTGTCTATGTATTCACACATGTATCATGTTTCCGGTTAATACAATTCTAGCATGAATAATAAACATTTATCATGATATGAGGAAATAAATAATAACTTTATTATTGCCTCTAGGGCATATTTCCATCAGTCTCCCACTTGCACTAGAGTCAATAATCTAGATTACATAGTAATGATTCTAACACCCATGGAGTCTTGGTGCTGATCATGTTTTGCTCGTAAGAGAGGCTTAGTCAACGGGTCTGCAACATTCAGATCCGTATGTATCTTGCAAATCTCTATGTCTCCCACTTGGACTTGGTCCCGAATGGAATTGAAGCGTCTCTTGATGTGCTTGGTCCTCTTGTGAAATCTGGATTCCTTTGCCAAGGCAATTGCACCAGTATTGTCACAGAAGATCTTCATTGGTCCCGATGCACTAGGTATGACACCTAGATCGGAAATGAACTCCTTCATCCAGACTCCTTCATTTGCTGCTTCAGAAGCAGCTATGTACTCCGCTTCACATGTAGATCCCGCCACGACGCTTTGTTTAGAACTGCACCAACTTACAGCTCCACCGTTTAATAAAAACACGTATCCGGTCTGCGATTTAGAATCGTCCGGATCAGTGTCAAAGCTTGCATCGACGTAACCATTTACGACTAGCTCTTTGTCACCTCCATATACGAGAAACATATCCTTAGTCCTTTTCAGGTATTTCAGGATGTTCTTGACCGCTGTCCAGTGATCCACTCCTGGATTACTTTGGTACCTACCTGCCAAGCTTATTGCTAAGCATACGTCAGGTCTGGTACACAGCATTGCATACATGATAGAGCCTATGGCTGAAGCATAGGGAACATCTTTCATTTTCTCTCTATCTTCTGCTGTGGTCGGGCAATGAGTTTGACTCAACTTCACACCTTGTAGCACAGGCAAGAATCCTTTCTTTGCCTGATCCATTTTGAAAATTTTCAAAATTTTGTCAAGGTATGTACTTTGTGAAAGTCCTATTAAGCGTCTTGATCTATCTCTATAGATCTTGATGCCCAATATGTAAGCAGCTTCACCGAGGTCTTTCATAGAAAAACTTTTATTCAAGTATCCCTTTATGCTATCCAGAAATTCTATATCATTTCCAATTAATAATATGTTATCAACATATAAAACTAGAAATGCTACAGAGCTCCCACTCACTTTCTTGTAAATACAGGCTTCTCCAAAAGTCTGTATAAAGCCATATGCTTTGATCACACTATCAAAACGTTTATTCCAACTCCGAGATGCTTGCACCAGTCCATAAATGGAACGTTGGAGCTTGCACACTTTGTCAGCACCTTTTGGATCAACAAAACCTTCAGGTTGCATCATATACAACTCTTCTTCTAGAAATCCATTCAAGAATGCAGTCTTGACATCCATTTGCCAAATTTCATAATCATGAAATGCAGCAATAGCCAACATGATTCGGACAGACTTAAGCATCGCTACGGGTGAGAAAGTCTCATCGTAGTCAACCCCTTGAACTTGTCGAAAACCTTTTGCAACAAGTCGAGCTTTGTAGACAGTAACATTACCATCAGCGTCAGTCTTTTTCTTAAAGATCCATTTATTCTCAATGGCTTGCCGATCATCGGGCAAGTCAACCAAAGTCCATACTTTGTT
The DNA here is from genome assembly GCF_002162155.2 of Triticum dicoccoides. NCBI lineage: Eukaryota > Viridiplantae > Streptophyta > Magnoliopsida > Poales > Poaceae > Triticum > Triticum dicoccoides. The sequence continues at coordinate 23,966,005 of NC_041389.1, read as the reverse complement.
TTCATACATGGATCCTATCTCAGATTTCATGGCCTCTAGCCATTTTGCGGAATCTGGGCTCATCATCGCTTCCTCATAGTTCGTAGGTTCATCATGGTCTAGTAACATGACTTCCAGAATAGGATTTCCGTACCACTCTGGTGCGGATCTTACTCTGGTAGACCTACGAGGTTCAGTAGAAACTTGATCTGAAGTTTCATGATCAATATCATTAGCTTCCTCACTAATTGGTGTAGTTGTCACAGGAACCGGTTCTTGTGATGAACTACTTTCCAATAAGGGAGTAGATACAGTTATCTCATCAAGTTCTACTTTCCTCCCACTCACTTCTTTCGAGAGAAACTCCTTCTCTAGAAAGGATCCGATTTTAGCAATGAAAATCTTGCCTTCAGATCTGTGATAGAAGGTGTACCCAATTGTCTCCTTTGGGTATCCTATGAAGATACATTTCTCCGATTTGGGTTCGAGCTTATCTGGTTGAAGTTGCTTCACATAAGCATCGCAGCCCCAAACTTTGAGAAACGACAACTTTGGTTTCTTGCCAAACCACAGTTCATAAGGCGTCGTCTCAACGGATTTTGATGGTGCCCTATTTAACGTGAATGCGGCCGTCTCTAAAGCATAACCCCAAAACGATAGCGGTAAATCGGTAAGAGACATCATAGATCGCACCATATCAAGTAAAGTACGATTACGACGTTCGGACACACCATTTCGCTGTGGTGTTCCAGGTGGCGTGAGTTGCGAAACTATTCCACATTGTTTCAAATGTAAACCAAACTCGTAACTCAAATATTCTCCTCCACGATCAGATCGTAGAAACTTTATTTTCTTGTTACGATGATTTTCTACTTCACTCTGAAATTCTTTGAACTTTTCAAATGTTTCAGACTTGTGCTTCATCAAGTAGATATACCCATATCTGCTCAAATCATCTGTGAAGGTGAGGAAATAACGATATCCGCCACGAGCCTCAACATTCATCGGACCACATACATCTGTATGTATGATTTCCATCAAATCTGTTGCTCTCTCCATAGATCCGGAGAACGGTGTTTTGGTCATCTTGCCCATGAGGCACGGTTCGCAAGTACCAAGTGATTCATAATCAAGTGATTCCAGAAGTCCATCAGTATGGAGTTTCTTCATGCGTTTTACACCGATATGACCTAAACGGCAGTGCCACAAATATGTTGCACTATCATTATCAACTCTGCATCTTTTGGCTTCAACATTATGAATATGTGTATCACTACTATCGAGATTTAATAAAAATAGACCACTCTTCAAGGGTGCATGACCATAAAAGATATTACTCATATAAATAGAACAACCATTATTCTCTGATTTAAATGAATAACCGTCTCGCATCAAACAAGATCCAGATATAATGTTCATGCTCAACGCAGGCACCAAATAACAATTATTCAGGTCTAAAACTAATCCCGATGGTAGATGTAGAGGTAGCGTGCCGACCGCGATCACATCGACTTTGGAACCATTTCCCACGCGCATCGTCACCTCGTCCTTAGCTAATCTTCGCTTAATCCGTAGCCCCTGTTTCGAGTTGCAAATGTTACCAACAGAACCAGTATCAAATACCCAGGTGCTACTGCGAGCATTAGTAAGGTACACATCAATAACATGTATATCACATATACCTTTGTTCACTTTGCCATCCTTCTTATCCGCCAAATACTTGGGGCAGTTCCGCTTCCAGTGTCCAGTCTGCTTGCAGTAGAAGCACTCAGTTTCAGGCTTAGGTCCAGACTTGGGTTTCTTCACTTGAGCAGCAACTTGTTTGCCGTTCCTTTTGAAGTTCCCTTTCTTCTTCCCTTTGCCCCTTTTCTTGAAACCAGTGGTCTTGTTGACCATCAACACTTGATGCTCCTTTTTGATTTCTACCTCCACGGCTTTCAGCATCGCGAAGAGCTCGGGAATAGTCTTGTTCATCCCTTGCATATTATAGTTCATCACAAAGCTCTTGTAGCTTGGTGGCAGTGATTGGAGAATTCTGTCAATGACGCTATCATCCGGAAGATTAACTCCCAGTTGAATCAAGTGATTATTATACCCAGACATTTTGAGTATATGCTCACTGACAGAACTGTTCTCCTCCATCTTGCAGCTGTAGAACTTATTGGAGACTTCATATCTCTCAATCCGGGCATTTGCTTGAAATATTAACTTCAACTCCTGGAACATCTCATATGCCCCATGACGTTCAAAACGTCGTTGAAGACCCGGTTCTAAGCCGTAAAGCATGGCACACTGAACTATAGAGTAGTCATCAGCTTTGCTCTGCCAGACGTTCTTAACGTCGTCAGTTGCATCAGCAGCAGGCCTGGCACCCAGCGGTGCTTCCAGGACGTAACTCTTCTGTGCAGCAATGAGGATAATCCTCAGGTTACGGACCCAGTCCGTGTAATTGCTACCATCATCTTTCAACTTTGCTTTCTCAAGGAACGCATTAAAATTCAACGGAACAATAGCATGAGCCATCTATCTACAAACAAACATAGACAAGCAAAATACTATCAGGTACTAAGTTCATGATAAATTTAAGTTCAATTAATCATATTACTAAAGAACTCCCACTTAGACAGACATCTCTCTAGTTATCTAAGTGATTACGTGATCCAAATCAACTAAACCATGTCCGATCATCACGTGAGATGGAGTAGTTTCAATGGTGAACATCTCTATGTTGATCATATCTACTATATGATTCACGCTCGACCTTTCGGTCCCCGTGTTCCGAGGCCATATCTGTATATGCTAGGCTCGTCAAGTATAACCTGAGTATTCCGTGTGTGCAACTGTTTTGCACCCGTTGTATTTGAACGTAGAGCCTATCACACCCGATCATCACGTGGTGTCTCAGCACGAAGAACTTTCGCAACGGTGCATACTCAGGGAGAACACTTCTTGATAATTAGTGAGAGATCATCTTAAAATGCTACCGTCAATCAAAGCAAGATAAGATGCATAAAGGATAAACATCACATGCAATCAATATAAGTGATATGATATGGCCATCATCATCTTGTGCTTGTGATCTCCATCTTCGAAGCACCGTCGTGATCACCATCGTCACCGGTGCGACACCTTGATCTCCATCGTAGCATCGTTGTCGTTACGCCATCTATTGCTTCTACGACTATCGCTACCGCTTAGTGATAAAGTAAAGCAATTACAGGGCGTTTGCATTTCATACAATAAAGCGACAACCATATGGCTCCTACCAGTTGCCGATAACTTCGGTTACAAAACATGATCATCTCATACAATAGCATCATGTCTTGGCCATATCACATCACAACATGCCCTGCAAAAACAAGTTAGACGTCCTCTACTTTGTTGTTGCAAATTTTACGTGGCTGCTACGGGCTTAAGCAAGAACCAATCTCACCTACGCATCAAAACCACAACGATAGTTTGTCAAATAGACTCCGTTTTAACCTTCACAAGGACCGGGCGTAGCCACACTCGGTTCAACTAAAGTGAGAGAGACAGACACCCGCCAGCCACCTTTAAGCACGAGTGCTCGTAACGGTGAAACCAGTCTCGCGTAAGCGTACGCGTAATGTCGGTCCGGGCCGCTTCATCTCACAATACCGCTGAACCAAAGTATGACATGCTGGTAGGCAGTATGACTTATATCGTCCACAACTCACTTGTGTTCTACTCGTGCATATAACATCAACGCATAAAACCTAGGCTCGGATGCCACTGTTGGGGAACATAGTAATTTCAAAAAATTTCCTACGCACACGCAAGATCATGGTGATGATATAGCAACGAGGGGAGAGTGTTGTCTACGTACCCTCGTAGACCGAAGCGGAAGCGTTGACGCAACGTAGAGGAAGTAGTCATACGTCCTCCGGTTCAACCGATCCAAGTACCGTTACTCCGACACCTCCGAGTTCTTGACACGCGTACAGCTCGATGACGCACCCTCGATCTCCGATCCAGCAGAGGCGCCGAGGGGGAGTTCCGTCAGCACGACGGCGTGGTGACGATCTTGATGTTCTCCTGTTGCAGGGCTTCGCCTAAGCACCGCTACAATATGACCGAGGTGTAATATCGTGGAGGGGGGCACCGCACACGGCTAAGGAACGATCAATGATCAACTTGTGTGTTCTAGGGTGCCCCCCTACCCCCGTATATAAAGGAGGGAGGGAGGAGGTGGCCGGCCCTAGGGGGGGCGTGCCATGAGGAGGGGGAAACCTACTCCAAGTAGGTTTCCCTCTCTTTTCCTTATCTTATTTGGAGGGGAAGGAAAGAGTACTAGTATTAGGAAGTAGTACTAGTAGTAGTAATAGGAAGAGGGGCAAGGAGAAAGGAAAGGGGGGGCCGGCCCCCCTCCCCAATTCGGATTGGGCTTGGGGGGGGCGCCCCCTTCCCTTGCTCCTTCTCTCTTCCTCCTACATGGGCCCAATAAGGCCCATATACCTCCCGGGGGGTTCCGGTAACCTCCCGGTGCTCCAAACTTCTCCGGAACCTTTCTGGTGTCCAAATTTATCCGTCCAATATATCAATCTTTATGTCTTGACCATTTCGAGACTCCTCGTCATGTCCGTAATCATATCCGGGACTCCGAACAACCTTCGGTACATCAAAATACATAAACTCATAATATAACTGTCATCGAAACCTTAAGCGTGCGGACCCTACGGTTCGAGAACGATGTAGACATGACTGAGACACATCTCTGGTCAATAACCAATAGCGGGACCTGGATGCCCATATTGGTTCCTACATATTCTACGAAGATCTTTATTGGTCAAACCGCATAACAACATACGTTGTTCCCTTTGTCATCGGTATGTTACTTGTCCGAGATTCGATCGTCGGTATCCAATACTTAGTTCAATCTCGTTATCGACAAGTCTCTTTACTCGTTCTGTAATACTTCATCTCATAACTAACTCATTAGTTACATGCTTGCAAGGCTTAGGTGATGAGCATTGCCGAGAGGGCCCAGAGATACCTCTCCGACAATCGGAGTGACAAAACCTAATCTCGAATTATGCTAACTCAACATGTACCTTCGGAGACACCTGTAGTACTCCTTTATAATCACCCAGTTACGTTGTGACGTTTGGTAGTACCCAAAGTGTTCCTCCGGTAAACGGGAGTTACACAATTCTCATAGTTACAGGAACATGTATAAGTCATGAAGGAAGCAATAGCAGAATACTAAACGATCAAGTGCTAAGCTAACGGGATGGGTCATGTCAATCACTTCATTCTCCTAATGATGTGATCCCATTAATCAAATGACAATACATGTCAATGGTTAGGAAACATAACCATCTTTGATTAATGAGCTAGTCAAGTAGAGGCATACTAGTGACTATATGTTTGTCTATGTATTCACACATGTATCATGTTTCCGGTTAATACAATTCTAGCATGAATAATAAACATTTATCATGATATGAGGAAATAAATAATAACTTTATTATTGCCTCTAGGGCATATTTCCTTCACCGCCCGCACTTGTGAGGTTTAGTCCCACCTCGGAAGCAGGGAGGCGCCTTGACCGGCTTAAATATGCGGGCGCGGCTTACACATCGAACTCCTCTGTTATTTATCCTTCCAGCCCCGTTGGAACCTGCTGCTGGGCCCGTTGTGGGCCGATTTGATAGCGCGAGTCGATTTGTTTGAAAAAATATACCTACTACGGGTCCAGCAGCTTGGGCATTTTTTCCAGTACGTCATGACATTTTTTTCCCTTTAAACAAATAACTGTAGGCATAAATTTCACAAAGGCATAATCACTTCAAATAGAAAATCAGTAGCGATGCATAATCGATTGTAACAGTAGCAAAAATTGTCTCAATCACCAAACATGCATAATTACAATAATAAATTTGTCCCAATCACCAAATAGCCATAATAATCTATGTGCGAAAAAAATATATTGTGGCATTATTACAATAATAAAACAGATGTTACGAACCACCAAATAGGCATAATCATGTACGTGGCTAAAAGCAAAATTCTGCCATTATTACAATTATGAAATGGTACCAAATAGGCATAATCATGTGGTGGGCAAAAACCCTACACACTTGCTGGCACTTATTCCTTCTCCATAATTTTCAGAATCTTCTCCTTCACCTTAGTCAGTGTGTTGCTCTCTGAAAAAAGTATTTCCGCGAGAATGCGTCCCCTTGAAGAATTGATCTCGTCCTGGTCAAAGTCATGTCTGAAGGCATCCCCGTCCCAGAGTTCGATGCACTTCATCACGAAAAGTCGGCAAGACACTCTAAAAATAAAAATGCTAGTCAAGTCATGATGGAAAACACAATTACATATGCATTCGACTATGAGCTTACCCGTCTTTTTGTCTCGGCATGTCGTACTCCTTTATTGGCCATTTAGACACATCTGGATGATGTGTACCTATAGCAGAGTTTACCTGATTTGTATATACAGCAATTTCTGCCCTCTGTAAAAAAAATTGTCAACACAATATTAAGCATGTACAAAGTGATCATCTTACGAATGTACAAATGTATTCATGTTATGCAAAGTTGTTAAGTTACCATCGAAGCAATCTTCGCATGAACTGCCTTGCTTATTTTACCAGTAGAATTTAGAACTTGAAACTCTTTCTTCTTATTGTGCATGACAATGGTTATCCAATGATTCTTGTTCACATTCAGAGGGAAAAATGCCTACAAAACAGTAAGCTTATGTACAAAAAGTTTGCTATGTACTGTCAATAGTTGTTTGAAATGCAAATACCTTATCTTTTGCGAAGTACTCGTCAATTACTCTTGACACAGTTTTTGATTCTTTCGTGAAAAATTCCATGTAGTTCATGTTCGAGTTTTTCAGCTTTCCTTTAGCGCGCTGTATAAGGCAGTATGACACCCATGATGTTAGAACATGCCGATCAGCCATAGGAGTAGTAGTCAGCAAGTGGTTCGAATAACAATTGATGACCTATCAAAATTGAGAAGCCAAAAAATGACAGTTAGAAAATGTACTTAATACAACATAAGTGTATAAGAACATAAAATAATGCGCATACTTACAGCGCCATTCAACCAGTCGCCCGAAGTGATAGCTTGAAGCATTTCCGCCGTACACGTTTCCCCACCTATTCCCGTCATGTGGACCACAGTCTGTTTTAAATGCTTCGGCGAGTCTGCTAGCGTGTCGATATAAACCCTCGCGCCCTCTATGTGATTCTCATCCATAAAGTCCGTACTAAGGAGAACATCACGTATACGAAACAGACCTACAGCAATGAGCGGACATGTAGTTAATTAACTACAAATGTTAGAACATAAAAAGCTTTACAAATGTTTTAGAATTAACTTACTTTTTTCACAAGTTTGCGTGGACCATCCTCAATAATAAAGGGGGACCGACAATACTTTGACTGTTGGCGTTTCCGCTTCCCATCATGCTCCTCAGTCCCATTATTATTCGCGTCCTTACAGATTGTTGTCGGACTAGGGTAAGTACCTTCCGCTGAATTTTCAGCACTAGACCCGACTGATACTGCATTTTCTTTCTGTGGGTTTCTAGTAAGAGAAGGAAAATCATTCGTGCCTAATGATGGTGATGCTTCCTTGGGTGAACCATTATCCTCAATAATAAAGGGGTCGTTTTCAACACCTTTACCGGGTGTACCGGATTGCATGCCTTCGTCATTGGGAAAGTTCGTACCATTTGGACCCGTGAAGGATGCATCCATCTTCTCCTCCGCGCGTTCTTCCAGAGGAGATGAAGTAACTTCCGTATGATACTTTGGCTTGTACTTTCTCACCAACTCATCACTTTCGTCCTCAAAAGCGCGCTCATCACGGAAGTCCCCACTTCGCTTCACCAGCAAACCCTTCTTACTTAGCTTCTCGAGCAATATCTGCAAGAACACATGGAAGACAATAAGTACATGTAGTTGCCCACGTAAAATAAAGTACACATTAATAATTACCTCAGCACATTTCTCAGGAATTAGACGTATCTCTTTCTGCATATCTCTTATGCATTTCATGAAGTGTTCTTTCGTACCGCCTCTGCTCGATGAAGCTGTGGGCTTACAACCTTTTCTAGTTCTGCCTCCACCTTTAGGTGAAGGTGGCTCGGTATCTTCCTCTTCGATTATTGCTTCTTTTGCTATTCTGGCATGTCTATACTGTTCGCTTATTAAATCATCAATCTGTGAAATGTTCAACGAATTAAGAATAAGTGATCCGTTATGTACTAGAATTAATGCATGCACTACAAGATATAAATATTTACCGTGCCATGACCACGGTCGTTCTCGTTGTCATATATGTCACGCTTCTTAGCCTCCATTTTGGATCAATTTACCATCAATGGGTACTCCGACAACAAAGGATCGAATGTTTCTACTGAAGTTGGCTGCACCTTCTCCCAGTACATGTACTGCAAAAACATCAAAAGCATTATTGTTCCTGCAATAGATAACAAGTAAGTAATTCACAATAAAATTACGGTATACCTGGATGAGCGCCAGGTTTCCAACAGGCCACTTGAACTTTTTAACATCTTTAACAGTCTTTGTGATTCCTTCAATGCAGACGCGTAACGTGAACGCATTCCAGTTATATGATTTTATGGCATCGACGTCCTCCACCAACTGGTAAAGAAAATGTGGAACATGTCTGGTGGAGTGCGGTGCTATTATTGTGCCAATGAGGACTAATACCGCTCGCCGCACAAAGTCGTCATCATACGTCCCACTTGAAACTATGTTGTTGATCAACTGATCGATCACTATTTCTCCACTTCGCGCGTCTACAAACTTAGAAGGAACCATTTCCTTCGCGTACTCGTTCATTTTACCTAATGCCTTCATAACATCTTTGCCCTTATTCACAAGGCCAAAAATATGAAAGACATCATCCGTCTGTAAGGATATGTCACCTTTTGTCGGACGCAACACGAATCTTTTTTTAATCGGGTCATATTTTTGAATGATGTATTTCAGCAAACATTTTCGCATTTGCACGCTAGGTATCTGCAAGAAATTCTGCAAGTTGGTGCCACGTAGCCGCGTTCGTTGCCTGGCGTTTAACTTGCTGACCAGCGTGCACCACTTCTCCACGGAGCAATAAACTTCTCCGTATTCTTCCATACTAGATGAAAAACAACATCAACTATTAGCTATTTGACACAGTGATTTCACATACGTCCACGGCAAGAAACTTCACTTTACCTTCGGGGCCGGGGTTGTTCGTGCGGGGGACGGATCGTGGACGTGACGGCGACCTGCGGATCGTCGACGTGGCGGGATCGGTCGTCGAGGCGGCGGCCGTTCGTGGACGCAGGCGCCCGTTCGTGGAGGCGGCGGGGCTGCTGGCGGCTGCCTGCTAGCGTCTTGCCGCGGGGCCGGCTGGAGGCGGGCGGAGGGGCTGCTGGCGGGGGGAGGCGGGCGGCGGGCTGATGGCGGCCGGCGGCAGGCGACGGGGCTGGATGGCGGCGGGCGGCGGGGCTGATGGCGGTTGGCGGCTGGAGTCGGGGCGTGGCGATCGTGGAGGAGGCGGGCGTGGAAATCGTGGAGTCGTAATCTAAGGGTTTGACCCCCGATGGATTCTCCTGCATGTATGCAATGATTGATACGCCTGGCCCATTCAGTAATTCTGCTGGCCTTTTTTTTGTCAACTACGTTGATTTATCCAACTTTGTCTACTGGAGAGGGGGTTCCGAAGTATTTTTTTTTTCACACGCACGCCAAGTTGCTAATTTTTCTGACTCCGCCTACCGGCCCCAAACTTTTTCCACACGCTGGCATCACCGTCGGCATCACGCAAGCCAATTTGCATATTTTTCTGACGCTCGATGCATTTTCTACGATTTTCCCGATGAAAAAGCCTCGAAAAAATGGCCGGACGTGACGCAACGTTGGTTTCGTGTCCGATTTCGTTCAAACCTTGCGTGGTGGCCTACGTTGGCCGTGCCCACATGTGTGCACACTTTCGTGCACTTGCATGCATGCGATCACGTACACCATGTGATACCAGCACGGTTTCGGTCTACCGGAGGGGGTTCCGAAGTACTTTTTTTTATTCTGCCAACCGGCCCCAAACTTTTTACACATGCTGCCATCACCGTCGACATCACGCAAGCCAGTT
>NC_041389.1:23953444-23955158 GCF_002162155.2 Triticum dicoccoides | reverse complement strand
ACATGTGTGCACAGTTTCGTGAACTTGCATGCATGCGATCACCTAGACCTTGTGCAACCATCAACGTATCGATCTGCCGAAGAGGGATTCCGAAGTACTTTTTTTCATCTTCGCCAAATGGCCCGAAACTTTTTCCACTCGCTGGCATCACCATCGGCATCACGCACGCCAGTTAGCATATTTTTCCCACGCTCAATGCATTTTCTACGATTTTCTCGGTGAAAAAGCCACGAAACAGTGGCCGGACATGACACAACGTTGGTTTGGTGTCTGATTTCGTTCAATCCTTGCGTGGTGGCCTACGTTGGCGGTGCCCACATGTGTGCACACTTTCGGGCATTTGCATGCATGCGTTCACGTACACCATATGATACCAGCATGGTTTCGATTTACCGGAGGGGGTTCTGAAGTACTTTTTTTTCAAGTTTGATGACCTTTTTTCAGAATCAATGAACTTTTTTCATATGTGATGAACTTTTTCTTGAATCCCATGAACTTCTTTCAAATCCAATTAATATGTTTTTCAAATTTGTGAACTTTTTTCAAATCCGATGAACTTTTTTTCAATCAAAAATGAAAAAAGTTCATCCATTTGAAAAGAGTTCACGAGTATGGGAAAATTCATCATGCAAGGAAGAAAAAAGAAAAAACAGAAAAGAAAAATGAAAAAACGAAAAAGGAAAGAAGAACCTAAAAAGGAAATTAAGTGATGTACCCTATTGGATGTGCCGTTGTGGCCGAGTGGTTAGCGCGGTGTAACTTGAGACAGGAGGTCGGCGGATCGAGTGACGGCGCACGAGCCAATTTCATTTTAATTTTTCTGTTGGGCGCCCTCCTTTTTTTGGGCCGGCCCGCTTCCCGTCGCTTGCGAGCGCCAGAAGCGCCAACCGGCGCTTAATGCGCGCGGATTAGGAGCTCCCAGTTAGCGCGCGCGAATTAGAAAAAGACCAAAAGGAAAGAAGAAAAGGGTTCAGAAAATGAACTTGATCGCAGAATGGGGCGTGGCGTGGTGGTTATGGCGTGCCACACTTGAACGGTAGTGTGCGGGTTCGATTCCTGGTCGCTGCATTTTATTTTTTGCATCAGTTTAGAAAAAAAAAGGGTACGTGGGCTGCGGGTCGTCCAGGGAGAAAAAAACAAGACGTACGCGTATACGGGGAGGCGGGGAAGACTTTTCTAAATATGTCGATCATACCCCTGATTATGAAAAGGTATCGTGCGATCTCGGCCATCCTTGTATTAGGGGGGTGTACCGAAGCAAAAGTGTTCCTACATTGTCCTGGGGAAAAAATGATAAGTAGTCTAGTATGGACGGAGAGAAGAGTGAAAATGCCATGATGCGAGTGTGTACCTCCACAGTGACCAAACGAGTGCCTTCCGTCGTCTTGGTCGATCCAGGAGAGCATTCCGAGACCAGCCAGGAGGAGCAGGCCACGAGTACGGGCGATGAGGCAACAGTCAAGAACTGACTGAGATCTACTTATTGGTACGAATACTACTTATTGGTATGACAGACAGTGTTGAGCCTGGATTTACATCACTATACTTGCTACTAACAAGAGAGAAATAATGTGCGCCACAAGTTTTAGTCATGGATTGTTTTAGCAAAAAGTATCAGTTTCAGTCTCATGGACATTGGCACCCTTCCCTTGGAGCAGCGGAGGCAGTGATGTTTCTCGCACGCTGAAATCTAGCAGGAGGTGCCGGTGCGCAC
>NC_041389.1:23948817-23953163 GCF_002162155.2 Triticum dicoccoides | reverse complement strand
GAAATCGGCGGAGGCCACGAGATGGAACTGCTTATTGCCGTCGCCCGCGTCGTCCGAGTTGTCGTGCATCCCCCACATCCAGCACCACACCGCGCGCTTGGCTGCGGCGGCGGTGGCGGCGCCGCCTGACCCAACCACCACACACAGCAGTGAGAAATCGAGGAAGGTGCAGACGAAACAATGCTAACATGAAGATCCTGCAGGTAGTTCAGCTTGCCAAGGCTCCCCTTACTGACAGACCAATCCAGCAGATTTCTCTCGACAGAAAGGCTGAGGTGCAGCAAGTGTGGGAGATGGATATCACTAGCAACTCTTGCATCCATAATATCCAGCAATTCCAAACATGGTAGCCCATGGTTTGGAAGCTCTATGCGACATCACATGCAATCTTCAAATATCTCAGTTGAAACAGTTCTGAGATCCCAGTGAGATCAACAGAGTCGTCGGCGTCGCCACCATGACCCGGTAGTTGGAGATTCAGAACACGAAGAAGCTTGAAATCTCTAATGCAAGGCATGCACTCAGATAACCCAAAAAATCCAAGTGACCGAACTTGATATTTGTTCGTTTCTTGGCATATCTTGCATCGCCAAAGAGGAGAGATAGTCGACGGACCTTGTGAGAAAGTGACACATTTGCTTGACTGTGGTCTATTACCAAAACGAAATTTTCTTCTTCAGACTTGTATGCAAATAAGATCATGTACCATGTCATGAACTGCACAGGACAGCACTTCATTGTTGTAGTTGATACATATAGGCTGGATGAGTCTTCTGCCAATAAGTTCATCGAGATAGCTCTCTGCAAGTTTCACCTTCCGCTGTATCAATAAAACCTTCAGCCACCCATTGCTTCACCAAATTATCCTTGAAGAATATGTGGCCCTCTGGATACATATTAAGATACAGCAAACATGTCTTCAGATAACGAGGAAGATTATTGAAGCTAAGATTCAGTGCTTGTCTCGTTTTTTCTGATGCCGAAAGAAAAGAGCTTAACGACTGATGGATGTACGTCAAAAGATCAATTGACATGACAGGTTGGCTTGCTAAAAGGCTAGCTATGCTGATTGTGGCTAGCGGCAAACCATCACATGTTTCAACAATGTCATCCAGTACCTCTTTGAACTCTTGAGGACAATCACTTTCAGAGCCATAAAGTCTGTTAAAGAAAAGCTTTCTAGAATGATCATCATCTAGGTGTTTCATCTCAAAAACATACTCTGACTGATAATGACAGCACGCTAATGCAATGTCTTCGATCTGCGTAGTTGTTACTATCCTGCTTCCACGATTACCCTTTGGCAATCCCAACATGATTAATAATATCCCATACTGATGCAGCCCATACATCATCAAGAATAATTAAATACCTGCATACATGTAATCAACCCATATTAGTAGTACTAGGGAGCATGGGAACTTTGGTATATTTTTAATGAAGAAAAAATCTGGTAATACTTCGAATGAAGGAAAAAAAATCACTACCTTTTATCCTGTAGATATTGCTTGATATGGTGAATCAGATCAGTTTCCATATAATGTTGTGGGGGTTGCTGCCGCTGGAGTTGTGAGAGCATGTCACGGAAAATTCTCTTCATATCAGGTTTCTTGGACACCCGAATGAAAGCTCGGCAACTGTATTGTTTCCTAAATCTGCTGTACATCACTCTAGCAAGTGTAGTTTTACCAAGACAAGCAGATCCAAGAACAGATAGCAGCTTGAGCTGCTGGTCCCCATCATTAACCAGTGAGTTGATAAATTCATTCATCCGGCCATCGATTACTATGTCATCAGTTTCTTTATATGGCATTGGAAGAAGCATAGGGCCAAGGGACACAAACCTACGCGCCTCAAGGTTCTGCAAGAATGGAGATTGTACCTCTGGTACCGTTGAATCACCTCTTGGACATACATCCTAAATTCTGATAGCGTTTCCGCGATAATAATCTGACTCTTGGGAGTCTTGATATGGCTGAACAATTTGCGGTGGGATTTGGTGCTCTTGATGTTGGTAACAGGGGAGAAAACTTTAGGCCGCACAACTACTAAACTGTCGATGTAATCCTCCATGTCATAGGACAGGTCACACACCTCATTCATCCAGCACTTGGCCGTCAGGGGAGGGTCCTCTAGCTCAGACAGGTCATCAAGGTACGTAGGAGCTTATCTTCTCAAGGTCATCTTTGAGGAGGTGCATACCGTCCTTAACCCTCTTGGAAGAGCATTCCAGAGGAGCATCCCCGAAGAGCAACATGTCCAGCTTCCCAACAAGGGGTCTCATGGCGCCCAGGGAAGCACTAATTGGGCCCCTCGTCTGCCTCTGAAATCATCTGAACACACACAAACAAAGGTACAATTAATTAATTAATTAATTAATTAATTAATAGAAATCCAACCTTCAACATTATGAGAAAGCGAAATGCATCAAACAATGTCAAAGTCGGAAAAGTTAGCGAGGAACAAGCAATCACACCAAGACGACAATCTCGTGGTCACAACACAGACACAGCACGACAGTTAGCCATTCTTCTTCCTATCCAAAAGAAACAAGCTAAGTAGTGCTGCATAAGTTGAAGTTGGTAAGTAAAGAGGGGCTCCCACCTCTAGCAGGACTTGGAACAGAGAGGACGACGTTCCTGCGCACCTCAGGAGATTCCTCTTCCACGATCTGCACCTCCTCATTGAACTCTCTCAGTTGCTCCATCAATTAATCAAAACCAGCTATATATCCTCTACTCGATCACCACTCTATTTTCTCAGTCCTCTCATTCCCCAATAAAACAGTGTTTTAGCGCGGGGTTATGTCAAGTCTCAACCACACCCATCCACTGAAACTTGGTGGCATTTTATTTATCCCCATGGCAGCTCATTTCTCTCTTATATTGTCGACCACACCTTGTGCAATGGTGTTTTTCACCATGCTGTCCCCTCTGCATCTTTCCGTTTAGATGTTACCATCATAGGAAGATGATATTTGAGGGTCCCATCCCAATGGGTGCCATGGGATCCCGGCTTCTTTCGGAACTCGACATGCCCTCATTGTTAAACACATTATTGTGAGGCTGTTGGGCCGAACCACTCATGTATCACGTTGGAGTAGTTAGGTGTTGTATCTCCTTCTATCTCCTGTTTAAGTCTCCTGTAATATCTCTTGTTGGTTAGATAAGACTCTGCCAACTCTTGTAACACAAGTAATCAATCCAATATATACCAATGCGGCTCCCCTGTTGGGAGTAGGAACGCTTACCCAAATCTTTACATGGTATACAGAGCAACCTCTTCCGCCACATCTAGTTCGATTTGCCTGCGCCAAGAACCCTAACCACCTTCCTTCTACCTGCGCCAAAAACCCTAGTCCACTTTCCTTCCATCAGCCATGGCCTCTTCTTCCTCCGCCATCAACTCCAGCCTCAACTACAACACCTCCGAGCCACTTACCCGAACCAATTACATCCTATGGCGCGCACAGGCAAGATCACAGATCATGGGTGCCGGCCTCTTCGGCTGCCTAGATCAAACCATTGCAGAACCACCAAAAACCCTCACCACCAAAAACGCCGAAGGGAAGGATCAGGTTGCTGTGAACCCTGCCTACACCCAATGGCTCATCCAAGACCAACAAATCGTCGCTTACCTCCTCAGAAACCTGTCCAAAGAAGTTCTGGTCCAGGTCGCTTCGCTTGAGAAATCACATGCGATCTGGACCGCGCTTGGGAACATGTTCTCGGCCATGTCTCTCTCACGCGCCAACAACATACGAGTCGCCCTCACCAACGCCCAGAAAGGCTCCCAGACGGCGGCTGCATACTTCGGTCACATGCGTGCCCTCTCCGACGAGCTTGCAGCGGCGGGCAAGCCGATCGGCGAGGATGAACTGCTCTCCTTCATCATCGCCGGGTTGGACATGGAGTACCAGCCCATCATCTCAGCGCTTGATGCAAGAACGGAGCCGGTATCGGTCGACATCCTCTTCTCCATGGTGGCAAATTTCGACCAGCGAGTCGAGATGTTCCATGGTACAAACGCCGGATCCTTCAAATCATCGGCGAATACTGCATCTCGTGGTCGCCAGGGAAACACCAAAACCTACCAAAACCAGCGGAGTGGTGGAGGTGGTGGTGGATCCCGTGGTGGTGGCGGCCAGTACGGAGGCGGTGGCGGCGGACAGTACGGTGGTGGCGGTGGCTACCACAACGGCGGCAACAATCAGGACGGTGGCGGCGGCTACCACCCAAACAACAGTGGTGGTGGCGGCTATCCGGGCGGCGGTGGCGGCTACCACAGTGGTGGTGGTGGCGGCTATCCTGGTGGGGGTGGTGGCTACTACCAGGGCAACCCTCGCA
>NC_041389.1:23935493-23948490 GCF_002162155.2 Triticum dicoccoides | reverse complement strand
GGGGCGCAATTTCCAGGGCTACGAAGGATACGAAGGGAAGTGCCAAATCTGTAAAAAAACAAACCACATAGCTAAAGATTGTGATTGGCGCTACGCTGATGACAACTCTCAAAAGAAAAAGGTTGCAGCCGCTGCTGATATGTCATATGGTGTAGATACAAACTGGTATATGGATACAGGTGCCACCAACCATATTACTGGAGAACTGGACAAGCTGACGATGCATGAAAAGTACCGTGGCAATGATCAGATCTACACAGCTGCAAATGGTCCAGGTATGGAAATTAGTCATATTGGAAAATCAATTATTGAAACCCCACACACAAATCTTGAACTCAATGAGATCTTGCATGTTCCTAATGCTGCCAAGAATCTTCTATCTGTCCATCGCATTGCTCTTGATAATAATGTGTTTCTAGAGTTTCACCCTTTCTTCTTTTTGATCAAGGATCAGGTCACGAAGAGGGTTCTTCATAGGGGTATCTGTGTGCAAGGGCTCTACTCGTTGCTTCCCAAGTACTGCAAATTCAATAAACAAGTCTATGGTGCCATCAAGCTTTCTGCTGAGAGGTGGCATAGTCGGTTAGGTCATCCATCCTTTGCTACTGTTCATCAAATTCTTAGTAGGAATAAACTCCCAGTTGTTGGTGAGAGAAATCTAGAAACCATTTGTGATTCATGCCAAAAAGCAAAAAGTCATCAACTACCATATCCTGTCTCTACTAGTGTGTCTACAAAACCCTTGCAGCTTATTTTCTCTGATGTTTGGGGCCCAGCACCCACCTCTGTTGGTCAACACACTTATTATGTGAGCTTTATTGATGATTTTAGCAAATATACTTGGATATATCTTCTTAAAAAGCGTTCAGATGTTTTTCAAGTCTTTCACAATTTTCAAGCCCTTGTTGAACGCAAGTTTGATTGCAAAATTCTTGCCATGCAATCAGACTGGGGTGGTGAGTATGAAAAATTGAATTCTTTCTTTCAACAAATAGGCATATCTCACCATGTGTCATGCCCTCACGCACACCAACAAAATGGCTCTGCTGAACGCAAGCACAGGCATATTGTTGAAGTAGGATTAGCTCTTCTGGCTAATGCTTCTATGCCTCTCAAATTTTGGGATGAAGCCTTTCTTACCGCCGTTCACCTCATTAATATGTGGCTAAGTCGAACTATTTCCAATGAAACACCCACTGAACGCCTTTTGTATGTCACACCAGATTATCAAACTCTTAGGGTGTTTGGTTGTGCCTGTTGGCCAAATCTACGTCCCTACAATTCTCGCAAACTTAACTTTCGCTCAAAACAGTGTGTCTTTCTTGGTTATAGTGCTCAACACAAAGGTGTCAAATGTCTTGATGTATCCACTGGACGTGTGTACATCTCTCGTGATGTTGTGTTTGACGAAACTCAGTTTCCTTTTGAAAAACTTCATCCCAACGCCGGTGCTCTTCTCAAGAAGGAAATCCTTCTTCTTCCTTCTCATCTTCTTGGCAATGATTGTGTGGATAACAATAATGATGATTCCATAATGACTAATTCCTCTCTGGTTTCATATGAGCTTTCTGCTACAGGAGCAAACAGTGCAGAAAATGGCGTGGCGAATGGTGCAAATTTTTCTGAAAATTTTGTGCAGCATGCCTCTGATTTGGATGCAGCAGATCCGGCTGAATCTCCTTCGGGATCGGTGCGGCAAACTGCTGCCGAATCCGCCCCGGGATCGCCGCGCCAGTCTGGGCCAGGATCTGCATCGGGATCAGCGGCCTGTACCGCGGCGGGCACGTGTACCACACGTCAACCATCGCCAGGGGACAACCCGACCGGCCGGGACCCACCATCCGGGCGCTATGCGCCATCCCCGCGCGTCTATGCCAGGCGACAGCCTGCCTCTGTGCCAGGCGGCAACAGCGCTCCACCCGAGTGTGCATCGCTAGGATCCTCTGTGGCACGTTCTCCTTCAACACCATCTGGTTCTTCCACAGACGATCCGCCTGCGACAACTGCCTCGGGATCGCCTCCTTCATCTGCAAATCTGCCCAGTTCGCGTGTTCAGGAGGGCTCTGCTGCCCCTGGATCTTCTGTGCCGCTGCATCCACCTCGTACACGACTTCGAACAGGCACAATTCCTTCGGTTAATTACAAAACTAAATATGGCTTGGTCGTATCTGATATATCTGCAGGAGAACCTCGCACTGTTCATGAAGCACTTGCTGATCCAAAATGGAAACATGCCATGGATGAGGAGTTTTGTGCCCTTCAGAAGAATCATACATGGCACCTTGTTCCCTCTTCTCCGCGTACAAATCTTATTGATTGCAAGTGGGTTTTTCGCATCAAACGGAGATCAGACGGTACCATTGATCGCTATAAAGCACGTCTTGTTGCCAAAGGATTCAAACAAAGGTATGAACTTGACTATGAGGACACCTTCAGTCCCGTTGTTAAAGCAGCAACTATTCGTCTGGTTCTTTCTATTGCTGTTTCTCGTGGCTGGTGTCTCCGTCAACTAGATGTACAGAACGCGTTTCTTCATGGTGTTCTGGAAGAGGAAGTATATATGAAACAACCTCCTGGGTTTGAAGATCCAAATAGGCCATTCCATGTCTGCAAACTTGATAAGTCACTTTATGGACTGAAACAGGCTCCACGAGCATGGTACTCTCGCTTGAGCTCCAAATTGCAAAGTCTGGGTTTTGTTCCTTCCAAGTCTGATACTTCTCTGTTTATCTATCGCCGTTCCAACACAACTATTTTTGTGCTTATCTATGTTGATGATATTATTGTCACTAGTTCCTCCAATGCGGCAGTTACAACTCTCTTGCAAGATTTACAGACAGATTTTGCTCTAAAAGATCTTGGTGACTTACATTTTTTCCTTGGTGTTGAAGTCAAGCGCAACCAGGAAGGTGATCTTCATCTCTCTCAAGAGAAATATGCCACTGATCTTTTGAGCAAGGCAGGATTGCAAGGCTGTAAACCGTCACCAACTCCACTCTCCAGTTCAGAAAGGTTGTCTCTTACAGAGGGTGTGCCTTTGGATCAAGAGGATGGTACTAAATACAGGAGTCTGGTAGGAGCACTTCAGTACTTGACACTCACGAGGCCTGATATTTCATTTGCTGTCAACAAGGTGTGTCAGTATCTTCATGCACCTACTTCTGCTCATTGGACTGCTGCTAAACGTATACTGAGATATGTGAAGAACACACTAAGCATTGGACTAACGTTCACCAAGTCAACCTCTACACTTGTTAGTGCTTTTTCTGATTCTGATTGGGCAGGCTGCTTAGATGACAGAAGGTCTACAGGTGGTTTTGCAGTTTTCTTTGGACCCAACTTAATTTCTTGGTGTGCCAAGAAACAAGCCACTGTGTCAAGATCAAGTACTGAGGCAGAATACAAAGCACTAGCTAATGCTACTGCAGAAATTATATGGGTTAAGTCTTTGCTTAGAGAACTTGGAATATTTCACACGCAGACTCCATGTCTCTGGTGTGACAATATTGGAGCTACTTATCTCTCTGCCAACCCTGTTTTTCATGCTAGAACGAAACATATTGAGATTGATTATCACTTTGTTAGAGAGAGAGAGTTGCTAGCAAAGAATTGCAGATTCGGTTCATACCTTCAAAGGATCAAGTGGCTGATGGGTTTACTAAGGCATTATCAACAGGACTGTTTGAAGAGTTTAAGCGTAATCTAAACTTGAGAAGTTCAGATTAAGGGAGGATGTTAAACACATTATTGTGAGGCTGTTGGGCCGAACCACTCATGTATCACGTTGGAGTAGTTAGGTGTTGTATCTCCTTCTATCTCCTGTTTAAGTCTCCTGTAATATCTCTTGTTGGTTAGATAAGACTCTGCCAACTCTTGTAACACAGGTAATCAATCCAATATATACCAATGCGGCTCCCCTGTTGGGAGTAGGAACGCTTACCCAAATCTTTACACTCGTCTACAGGCGACCTATCAAAGAGGGAACAAGGACGGATGTTAACTGGTGAATATTAATCTATGTGGCTGATGTCTTTCCCCCAAAAAAAATCTATGTATCTGATGTGATGTGCTGTGATGTGATGGGTTAACTGACATTATTGATAATAAAATTGAAGCTTCCTGGAGTTTATGCGGCTGTGGCTGCTGTTGAGTTGTTGAACCTTACCTTTTCTCTGTATCCACGAAATCCCATGCGGGCGGAGGAGGGAAGGGAAAAACCAGTATCAGTAATGGTCTGATCAATCAAGAGGCAGGGGGTGGGGTGTGCTGTGTGCAGATGGCGGAATTAGCTACGGCTGCCACCGTGGCAAGCAGTGTGGCTGGCAGGAACGCGCCTAAGCTCTTGGATTACTTGGTGGTACAAAATCACAAGCTGCGGGTCGAGCTGGAGCATGACATCAATTACCTCAGAAGCGAGTCTGATGATTTCTGCAGCCATCCGAGAAGATGGCGATCGTCCATCGTGGAGTGGCAACCTCGTGCATAAGGCCTGGATCACTATGGTGCGTGACTTGGCTTATGATATCGAAGACCGCTTCACACACCGTGTGACGCTCAAGCCCGGCGTGTCATGGATCGGTAAGAAACTTCACCGGGTGAAGACGAGGAATGCTCGTAACAAGTTTGCTGCAGCGATCCGTCGTCTCAGGAAGAAATCCGAGGACGCATCCAAGCTGAGAACAAGCTACATCACCGGTGAGTATGCTGGCGGATCCAGCACTTTGGAGTCAGGGGAACCATATCTGATGAGAGGGACAGCTCGGTGGCTGCCGTTGGCATGGACGTGCCCCGGGACGAGCTCATAGAGCTGATAAGGGAAGCACAGCTAGCAAGGCCAACCCAAAGAACTCAAGGTGATCTCCATCGTCGGATTCGGTGGTATAGTGAAGACTCTCCTTGCCAGCCATTTGTATGCTAGCCCCGCTGTTGTTACTTGTTAGCGAATACGAAGCACGGGCTTGGGTTCGTGCTGCAGAGAAAGGTGCGGGGGATGTTCTCAAGGAGATACTCCAGCAGCTTGGAATGCAAAGCCTCGATCTGTATGCTCCCAATCATAAAGGAAAACAAAGTCCAGGAGCAGGAGGAGATAGGCAGATTAGTTCAATATCATGCACGACTACAAAACTCATAACTAATCTATGATCAGATCGATTGCAAATCAAGGTTGATGTTGAACCGGGTGACTATAATCCTAATCCTGTTAGCACTCAGAAGCCTTTGAGCTACAAGAAACAATATACTAAAAAAAACAAGTCATCTTGGGCGTTGTAAGGGTTGTGCGACCTTCGGAGTTGATAATTTTCTTTCTTCTTAATGAATATACGTGCAACTGCTCTGCATGGTTCCAAAAAGGAAGAGAAAAACAAGTCCTCCCATAAGAATCCAATCAAAAGCAAGATGCAAGCAAGAGAAGAATAGAGAGCTATGTTTCTCTAGCATTAGATTCTTGTGGAGGGCAACGATCGTCCGAGAGTGTCGCAAGAGTGTGAGAAGAGATAGATTTCCTTGTTATATTATGTACTACCCGAGACTTGCTTTGTCTGAAGAGTGAATGTGTCCTAATTAACTCGCTTTTACTGTTTATAGGTTTTTCATTGTGATCGATGACATGCAGGCAGTATTTTGGCATGATATAAAAGATGCCTTCCCTGTAATTCCAGGGGTGAGTAGCAGAGTTATGGTGACGACAGCCATCCACTCCGTGGCAAATGCCTGCAGCTCTGCTCATGGTCATGTGTACATGATGACAACTCTTGCCGAGGATCATTCAAGACAACTGTTCTTCAAGGAAGCTTGCTTGGAGGATCCACCACCACCAGGTGATACACAGCTGGGTTCAGAAGCGCTAAAAAAATGTTACCACAGCCCGGTTCTTGCAAAGTGGAGGTGATCCCACGAGGGAGAAATGGGCAAACCTGTGTGAAAACCTTGGTGGACATCTGGAGACAAATGAGACCTTAGCAAGCATGAAACGCGTGCTCGTCCATAGCTACACCACACCAGCCTTGGTAAACAAGATGTCAAGACTTGTTTGCTATATCTGGGCTGGGCATTTACCCAAGTGGTCATCCAATCAGGAGAGGAAGACTGACAAGGAAATGGTTAGCTGAAGGATTCGTCAAACAAGACCATAGACGCAATGCCCACAGAGTCGCCATTGACAATTTCGATGAGCTGGTTGACAGGAGTATCATTCAGCCTATTGACGCCAGCAGCAGCAACAGCGTAGAGGTGAAGAGATACCAAATTCCCGGCATGATGCTCGAGTTCATCCTGCACAAGTCCATGTGTGAGAACTTTGTTACCTTGTTATATTATCAGGAATTCAGTAATATCCGTTGGCTTTCTCTGCATCATAAAAGTGCAGCAAGGTCCAAAATGAATCCAAAGGATTTACTTCTTGTCCGGTCTTTGACAGTCTTCGGTAAGGCACACACATCTGTGTTGGACTTTCCCAAGTATGAACTGATGCGAGTTTTGGATCTAGAAGAATGCGATGAACACTTGAAGGGCAAGCATCTCAGCAACTTGTTGCTGCTCAGGTACCTAAGCCTCGGAAGCTCTCTTAAGGTTCCAGTGCTTCCAAATGAGAT
This sequence comes from Triticum dicoccoides, assembly GCF_002162155.2. Taxonomy (NCBI): domain Eukaryota; kingdom Viridiplantae; phylum Streptophyta; class Magnoliopsida; order Poales; family Poaceae; genus Triticum; species Triticum dicoccoides. Next base: position 23,941,897 of record NC_041389.1, on the reverse strand, counting down.
TAAGAAACTTCAATTCTTGGAGACACTGGATCTAAGAAGAACGAACATAGAGATTCTGCCTACACAAGTCATTGAGCTGCCATGTTTAGTTCATCTCTTTGGAAAGTTCAAGCTCCAACAAAATGTAGGAAGCCGGAGAATGCGTAAGCTACAGACTTGGTTGTCAGAGAACAGTAAACTGAAAACGCTAGCCGGATTTCTTTTGGACAAGAACCAAGAATTGCCACAACTCATGGATCACATGGAGCACCTGACGAAGGTAAAAATATGATGCGAGTCCACCTGCGCTGATGACATTTCTAGCAACAACTTAAGTCATCTCTCAAGGGCCATCAAGGGGTTCATCGAGAGAGGAACCCAACTGAATGAAGCTCGTTCACTCTCACTGAGCATCGACGATGCATGGTCAAACTTGCTGAATTTCTCCCTGGAACATGGTTACTCCTACTACCTTAGCTTGCTCAAGCTACAAGGGAACAACATATGCAGCCAGCTGCCTCTGTTTGTGTTAGCAACACTCTCCTCACTAGGATCTATTCTTCGTCAATTCAGATTACAAGCCAAGGATTCATCAAGCTCTAGCCATTACAAGGAGGAGAGAGCATGAACAGAGGAAGAGGAAGACAGAAGCAGAGGAGGCCGAAGCCGTCCTGATCCAAGCCCCGTTGATTGTAGCCAATTCCCTCGTATATGTAGATGCTCCCTCCCGAGGCCTCCGTGCAGCCCAAGCCCAGTAGCACATGGCCCAGCCAGAGTAGGGTTGGTCGCTAACATTCCCCGCTCCTTAAATTTCGGCTTGACCTCAAGCCGATGTGCGGTTAAACCACCTGAATCCCATGGCACTTGATTTTCCTTGATCGTAGTGGGGATGTCGTGGTAGTCATGGCTGATGATGTAGTTTTCGTCAAAGTGGACTTGAGTGTGGCGTATGTAGTAGCCGTAGCCGACAAGGTCTTGGTCAAGGTAGGCATCAAGGTAGAAGTCTTGGACGGCATGGACTTCGTCGAAGTAGTAAGACTGGTCGAGGTACTGGTTGAAGCAGTACATTGGAATTGCAGTATTCCTCCTTTTTGATCCCGCTTGTGTGAGAAATCCAAAGAATTTTGGGCCACCAAGATCCCATGAGAACTGCAACTCTTCACTAAGCAGTAGCACTGATAGATTTCCAAATGCAAATATCTCACAGGAAACGGACGCAGAACCACGAGAGCACACATGAGTAGCATCGCAATATTTCAATAAGTAATCCAGTAGGGAAGGATTAGTTCTGTCCATAACCAAATTTGTTGTCTGAATATGTGCATGACGAGTATAGTTCATGTGAAACACAGCCTGAAGTAATTTGTTGTCTGCTAGCTCTGTTGTAACCGCATTGGATTTAAGGTAACATGGAACTTGGTAATACCGAGTGCAGATATGAAATATCCTTGGGATGCCTGGATCCCATTGCTCCATTGCTCCCTTCGGAGTTGAATTTCTAGAGGCAAGACGTGACATTGCAGGATTTGCCCACAAGATACATGACCAAAGCACACATGTGTTCTGAATCGCCCTCAAAATGTCACACAAGCTGAAGCATGAAATGTTTGTATTCTGAACTGAAAGTTTGGGACAGATAGCAAGGATACCTCGAGCATGGGTGATTGCAGTTGAATTAGTTGCTCGTTGTCCAGGATCCCACAGTAATGCCAAAAATTCAAAGCATGTAACACACTGCGATATCCTCATGATATTCCACAACTTGATCATGCTATCCCCTGGATCCCATGGTGCTTGCGCCAACATGTGATGGGTATCAGGGATAACACTTGCCAATGTTACAGTCATCAAGGGTAGCTCCAAAGAAGGCCAACGCTTCATGTTTACCAGGATAATCTGGAACTTTTCACAGAGATTAGCTAGCTTGACAACAAACTCAAGTAGTGGCAATGAAACTTTAGCCAGCGAGTCCACATCTAGAATTTTGGGGGAGCACCTGATAAGTGTCTTGCAGGGTGATTGACTGTCCTCAATATGAGTACCCAATATCAGGCAACCAACAACTGGTACAGTTTTGTGTTCCCCATCAATTACATGAAGATTAAGACATGTTCCCAAAGATGGCCATGGTTTCCTGCAACTTGTCAACCGCAGAATTGCAATGGATCGTCTCCTGGTGTACCAAGCGCAGCTTGCATGTTGAACACTCTACAAGTTGTGCTCCTCGCTGGAGTCCATAGTGTGTGTATTGACTCCACGACAATGAGCTTGTGCTCGGTGAATGATTTAACTGGGTGGAGGGCCACAGTTTTGACCTGGTTGGTAGCTACAGGGACCACCGTATCAACATAAGTAGGCAACGGTGAGGTGACATCATCGCCGCCCTTGAGCAGATTTTCCGCAGCTGGACCCAAGAACACAGAGACAGTAGCTAGCAATGCTGGGGTTGACGCTGATGAAGCAGGCACCATCATTTGGGACAGTGATGCCGATGCCATGTTTGCCTCGTCTCCAAGGCATTTCGTCTTGCAGGTGGAGGGTCTGACATAGCTGGGACACATCTCGTGCACTGGGACTGCCAACGGGACGCTGGCCTGTGTAGAGTCCATCGGCACCACAGTGGGGACGTGTGTAGATGTCGACGCACGCATAGAGGGCATGTCCCAACCAGTGGTGGAGACGGCGTCGTGCGTGAGGCAGTTCGCTGCGGTTGAGCTGTCGCCCGAGATGTCCAGTGCCGAGGTCAGAGTCAAGGACACCGCCGCTGGCTCGAGGTCGAAGCAGCAGCGCTCGGGGATGGCATTGACGGTGACCTTGGGCAGAGCTGTTGTTGCGGCGGGAGCAGTTGTCGACACCGATACGCCGACGTCGCGGCTTTGGCATCGCGTCGAACAGGTGGTGGGCGTCCAGGTAGCGAGGACATTGACTGTGTTCTCGACGACCTGGCGCGGTGCTGCATTTTCCTGTTGCTGCTGCTGCTGCGCGGAGGCTGATGTTGATCTCTGAGCAGAGATCACCATGGATGCATCAGGAACAGAGGCGTTGTCGTCCGCCGCCGGTGCAGTTGGAGTCGATGTGGTCGTCGGCGCAAGGTCGAGGTACTCGTGGTGCCCCAGGCGCGCAGCCTGTAGCGCTGCCGCAACGGCAGTCGACACCTCCGATGCGACCGCTACCGACACCTCCGAAGCCACCTGCGCCGCAATGGCTGTAATACGAGCGCCAAACTCGGCGCGACGCCGTGCCCGCTTGTCCTCCCACTTGGTATGCCCCCTGAAGCCCTGATCCGTCCACTCGGCAAGGCATGCCCCCTGAAGCCCTGATCCGTCCACTCGGCAAGGCGTCGCTGCTGCGGTTCCTCCATCGACTCGACTGCTCGATCACGGCGGGCAGCCCAAGCTGAGCTGTGCGACATGGCTGTGGATCGAAGCCCTCTGATGTGAGAATTTGCTTGGCTCGAATTGGAAAATTGGGGGGAAATTTTGTGTGGATTTTGCGTGGAGGAATCGATTGGCTCTGAATACCAATTGTTAGCAACACTCTCCTCACTAGGATCTATTCTTCGTCAATTCAGATTACAAGCCAAGGATTCATCAAGCTCTAGCCATTACAAGGAGGAGAGAGCATGAACAGAGGAAGAGGAAGACAGAAGCAGAGGAGGCCTCCGTGCAGCCCAAGCCCAGTAGCACATGGCCCAGCCAGAGTAGGGTTGGTCGCTAACAGTTTGTTACCATGCAGCTGGGTGGTCTCACTAAACTGTGCTTGTCATTCACTGGTGATCTTAACCTGAGTGCGCGGCCTGGAGTACCTGAAGCTGATTGCAACTCAAATGGACAAGCTCATCATAGGACAAGGTGCACTCAGAAGCCCGAGACACCTATGCATCGTTGTGGAAGTCATGACTGAGCTGGAAATCCAAGAGGGAGCTCTGCCGCGCCTCGAGTCCTTTCAACTGCTATGTAAGGATCTAAATGGATTTAGTGGCATGACGGTCCAGTCCCTGCCACGTCCTAAGGAGGTCGGCCTCCATGATGGAGTGAGCGACGAAACAAAACACGAGTGGAAAGAAGCAGCAAAGAACCACCCCAGACGTCCCAAGCTTTTGTTTGTTGACACGAAACCGATGAGGGGTGAGCCTGCTGCAGAAATTATCCATCCAGCAACAGCTACCGATACGGACAAAGAGGTTGATGTTCAAAGTGAGACTGCTGTGGAAATTAGCTTTGCAGCACCAGCTACTGATACAACGGCTGAAGAGGTTGCTGTGGAAAGTGAGCCTGCCGCGGAGATTAACCCTGCGGCAGCCACTGATATGACGACCGAAGAGGTTGATGTGGAAACTGGACCTGCTGCGAAAATAAGCCCTGCGGCACCACCTACTACTGCAATGCTATCAGTGACAACGCCGCCCGATGCTGCTGAAGAATCAGGTAATTGAGTGATGTGCATCTTATTTTCCTTCATTGCTAGTACTTTGGTTAATTATTTGTGTTGAGTTATATATACTCCCTCATCATGCACACATGTGACGTATTTTATTGTTGGTGATGGTCAACATGATGACGATGCTGAAAAAGAAGATGGTAACATTGATGACCCAAAGGATTTTGCTAAGAAAAATTGTCCGAGCACTCAGATGATAGATCAGACGAACAAGGAAAGTTCTAAACAAAAGATTGAAGGAGTGGCAGGTTTAAGAGCATTACTAGTAGAACCCTCAAACCCTCAAATCTAAAAAGCACTTTTAAGGGTTGAGTTGTGCTACTTTTTGACACTTTTAAGGGTTGAAAAACAGTGGCAAATACTAGAACCCTCAAACCCAACCCGTAAACTGCTTTAAGGGTTGGATTTGAGGGTTCTAGTCTTTGCCTCAACCCCAACCTTTAAATCTATCATTTGGCATCTCATAATTTATGACAACAAGAACACAATCAACTTCCAAACAAACTACCAAATGACAATCATTGATGCATGGTTTAATAGTTTACATCACAAAATCATCATCTTCCTCCTCTCATCGGCACCATCACCAAAAGTTGCACCTCGGCGCCATCTCCTAGACCACAAGCGGGCTCCATCAAGCATCTTCATCGCCACCGATAGAGTCGTACACACCGTCATCACCACAACTACTCATCGGAGTGTCACCTCGAAAAGTAGAGGATGCAACACGAAACATCCTCTTCCTCTCCGCGATGTCCTCCTTGTAGTCCTTCCACCATTGCAATTGGTCTTGATCCATGTCCTTCTTGGACATCATCATGTGTTCTTTCTCCTCCACCATGAGTTCTTTCCATACCTTTGCCTCTTTGAGCTTGATCATCCTCTCCTCCAACTCGGCCTTGCGCTTTGCTTCTTCACGCTTTGCTTCAACTTCTGCAAGCTTGACCTCTTTCTTCTTCTCGGTGATAAGAAGCTTCGTCTCCAATGTCTTCGTTGTCAATTCCTCTCTTGCCTTCATCATGTGGTCCATCTTCTCCCTTAGGCTTGACGCCTCTTCTTTCATCTTCACCCTTAGCTTGCCCTTCTTGTTTCCCTCGGGCTTGCCCACGTTCCTCTCCTCCTCATCTTCACTATCATCCATCCTTAGCATTGCCGACTTCTTGGGTGCGGTCTCTTGATCCCTCAACTTCCACTTGTCAAAGGTTTGAAGAATTGACCAAACATGCTTAAATGGGAACGCCTTGCCCTTGGAAGCGGCCATCTCCTTGTACCTCATGCCGGCAATTGTCTCCTATCAACCACACATAAATCACATAAGAACCCACCAATAGCATAGTGCACACACATAATCAAAATAGTAAAGAAATATGTACTCACATAGTCACTCTCCACGGTTCCACTAGGTGGTGCATCTATCACTTGGTCCATGGCCGCACTCCAACGAGAACAAGCGGGCTTGATCAATTCCCACCGGCCTTGAAGCGACCGGAAAGAGCGATGGATGAACCACTATTCTTCGGCTTGATCTTACAATAGACGTCCTCGATCCTTTGCCAATACCGTTTACCGGTTTGATCGGTGCCGGTGGTTGCATCCATTCCCACAGCTGCCAAAGCACGAACCAAGAGGACATCTTCCGCCTCGGTGTAGTTTGTCGACCGCGCGTGTGGGCGGGAAGCGGCGGTGAATGCCTCCTCCCCTATCTCGGCCACCTCCTCCTCGTCATCCCCCACCTCCTCCTCATCTTCCTCCTTCTCCTCCAAGTCGTCACCAACCCTAAAGGGCTCTAGAGGCGGAGCTCCGAGGTCCACCTCCGCGTTTTGGAGGAGGTCCATGAACGAGGATGGGTTTGCCATTTCCTCGAACACCTCGTGCGCGGCGGGAGGAGGTTGGGCGACGGCGGCCGCCGCAGGCTTCTTCCGCGGCTTCGAGGCCACCCCTCGCGGCCCAAGGGAGGCCGCCTTCTGCCGACTCTTCTTGATAGC
>NC_041389.1:23915146-23934943 GCF_002162155.2 Triticum dicoccoides | reverse complement strand
GGCGGGACGGGCGGGGCGGGAACGGCGGCCGCGGCGGGCGGGGGCGCGGCGGCGGAGGGGCCTTCCATGGCCGGCGACGAGGAGGAGGGCGCCGGGACACGGGCGGGAAGGGAGCGGTTGCCTCCCGCGCGAACGAGGAGGCAGCGACGAAGAGGAGTGCGGGTTGGGGGGAGATTTCCCCCTCAACCCCTACTTCTACAGATTGCAAATTGGTTTGAGGGTTGGACCTCTAAATTTTTTTACGGGTTTGAGGGTTTAGAGGTTCTAGTCTACGGCATTTTTCCGGCGAAAACTGTAAAAAACGGTTATTTTTAAGGGTTTGAGGGTTTGAGGGCACTACTAGTAATGCTCTAAAGGATCAGCAGATGGAAGATGGAACCAAGGTAGTTAATTTACACACTCCAATTATCTTACCAATGCTTCTCTTAGTGATGTAGCTAGCAGAACTGGGGTGAAGTTAGGAAGTAATATTCTTGAGGTAAAACAAATATTTTCAAGTGATTAGAGATATGGAAGCTGTTAGATGTAGTATTTTTATAGCTAGCAAGGAGAAGTCTGACAATGTGCCTTTGAGTGGGGAACCAAAGCTAGAAAGTTTTGATTCTAAAGCCATTCAGGAGCTGCTGTCAGATGACGATGGGATTGGTTTAGAAAATGAGAATGTAGATAGCTGTGTAGAGGTTTAGCTTGTTTAACTGTGGACCACTTATTCCTTTTATGCCATGTTTCTATATATTCAGGTTGTTCCTGTTTCTTTCAATGATCTGTGTAGTAGGGCTCTGAAGTTTACTGGAGATGTTGGAAATTTGATGGTTGTTCCAGTCGCTGCTTTAGTTTACACTATATATGGAAAGCTAGAAATGTCTTTAAGAATATGTTTCTTACTGACCCTGCTGCTATTGTTTTTCAATTATCACATTGCTCATCGTCTGGACCGGTTTGCAGAAACGAGGCCTACAAAACAAACAGTGCCTTGGCGCGAGATTGTCATCTCTGGTGGAAATTGGGGTCTTTCGTCGAAGAAGTCGACATGGGTGGTTGGTGCATCGGCTGGGCTAATCTTGCGAGGGACAGGGCTGGGGTTTGCTTTGAGTGTCAGGTTAACGATTTTAAGTAATCGTGGCTTCTATTGCACTAGTAGAAAAACACCTAATAGTCTCGGTTCGTAAGGGCCTTTAGTCCCGGTTCATGAACCGGGACTAATGGGCCGTTACTAATACCTCCACCCATTAGTCTCGGTTCAAACAAGAACCGGGACCAATGTGCATCCACGTGGCCCTGTGCGCCGAGCCCAGTCAGGGGTCCTTTGGTCCCGGTTGGTGGCACCAATCGGGACCAAAAAGCATCCACGCGTCAGCTTTCCAGTGGTTGGGGTTTTTATTATTTTTTAAAAGGAGGGGGGGTTGGGGGTTTTGGGGGGTTAATTTAGGTGTTTCATATATTGTGTTAGCTAGCTAATTAATAGAGAGAAGTGTCCTCTCTTATGTCCGTGCTTGGTCGACGCTACGTAATATATACATAAGTGATCGAGAGAACCATTGAGTACAGAAGTTCGTCATGCATACCGAGAGAAGTGATCGATCGACCTCTTCTTCTCCGAGAGATTGGTCGAACAACAAGTTTTCGTATCATGTATCCTACGCTGCTGGCTACATACATGTACAATATGTATAAGATCTCTTAATTACAATCCCCTAGCATTTGAAATCAACTTCCACATGGTATTCTCCGGCTTTATTGATGACGTGGTCAAGAAAGAATCCCGCCAATTCCTCTTGAATTGCTTTCATGCGATCTAGTTCTAGGAGTTCATTCCGCATCTGCCACGTCTAATTTGAAGAAGGGGGTTAATTAATACATATATATGAATGAAACTCAACAGAAATGATGGTGTAATAAAATGAAATTGTGAATATTATTGCTTACGCACTTTATATTGTCTTTTAGAGTAGCCCCGCTTGTTTTTCAAAGTCGCGTTGTGGATGAACTCGCACACGTAGTATCCACAGAAATCATTCCCTTCTTCCTGCCACAAGCACTTTACGAGAAATAGAGGTCAATCAAACTGATAATGAAGCATTATAAATGGCATTGATGAAAGTATAGCTATAGAATCAACGGGAGATGCGCGCAACTAGCTAGCCAGTAGTACTTACTTTCGGGAATATATATCGCAGCTCCTTCGGCAGTCCCGGAGCTTCTGGGGTGAACTGTTTCCAAACCCTGAAAGACAAAGAAAATAATTATTATTATTTGAGATATCAGGAAATGAACAAAAAGTTGCCGATATGGTGCGATAATGATCGATTGAACTTACTTGCTGAGCATTTCAGTCATGTCCGCATAGGATTTAGGATCTTTCCGTCTCGAGTCTAAGACGGTTACTAGTCCACGCTCAAGCTTAATCTCCAGAAGAATATAGTGGTACCTGTGCACGCATGCATAACTCATCAATTACATTACTATAACCTCGTTCGAGTAATAAGGGAAATCGAATATGCACACGACAGTAACACTCACTTGCCGTTGTAAGGAAAGAGTATGGTATCTTTGTTTTGATTTTTTATCAACGATTGTAGCACGTTGTCCTCGGCCTCTTTGATGTCCTTTTCAACCAGAAATTCATCTATGATATTTGTGTTAATGAACCCAATATCATAAATTTCTTGTTTTTTGCACTCGACGATCTTCAATCTGCATAATATATTGAGGATAATTAATTATAAATACATGAAATGAAAGAGCCGTATATATAGAGACTTAATAACAGAAATAGTGCTTACAGACAGTAGCAAAAGACCATTAGTTTATCGAGGGCCTTTTGATTGAAGAACGTGAAGAACTCATCAAATGGAACAGTCAACAGTTCATTTGTAACGAGGTCGTGCTCCTCTTTAATATGCAGATACAAAGCATTTGTACCCTCAGACACTCTGCAGGTTTCCATGTACCAATTATGGAATCTTCGCATCATTGTTGTCAGAGATTTTTCATCTTTGACGAGAGGCTTCCCGTACTCGTATTTGTGTTCGTCCACCTCCAAGAAATCAGGAAGTGCATCGTCAGGCAGGTAATCTTCAAGATTGCCATAACCGGCCACCGTCCCCGGAGCATTAGACACATTGAGCGGGGGGCACGATTGCTGTGCTTGTTCGCCGAGCTGGGCAATATTTTCCCCTTTGCTCGTTCTTTTAACCTTTTAGCACTGACAGTAGTTCCCGACCGCTGGGCTTGGACATATGTCTGTTCAGTAATGCGCTCATAGTTGGTTCTTGGCGGAGACTTTGGTGGTTTCCTCAGGGCATCGATAGTGCGCTTTGCTTTCACCGGATCTACCTTCTCCTCCGGAGGTGGATGTCTCTTTGCTTTCACCCCTTCAAAGAACTCCTTCACGTGGGTCCGCACAATCGTATCGTTTTCCTCCTCGGAGCTCTCGTACGGTAACTTCTCTAGAGGCTTGAGAGACGATGGACCGTATTTGTATTGCCTCCCGCCTCTGGTTGTGTTGCTAGACGCCGGAGCAGACGGAGCGGCTGCGGCGCCTGTCTTCTTTCGTGCTTGCTTACGAGGCGGAGGAGAAGGAGTACGACGCGCCGGAGCAGCCGGGGCGGCGGCGCGTCTCTTCCGCCCATGCTGGCGAGGCGGAGAAGGAGGAGGCTGCTGGCTGCTTAGGAGCGCCGGCCAAACCTAGAGGGCATACGACCTTCTTTGCTGCGTATGTACTGTCGGGCAATTCGTTATCCTTTGGAAGCTTCTTCTTCAATATTTTCAGTAGCTTCTCAAATCCTTTATCAGGCACAGCATTCTCTGCCTTCCACTGCAGCAATTCCAGTACGGTACCGAGCTTTGTGTTGCCATCTTCGCAATTGGGGTACAACCCTTTTTTGTGGTCCTCTAACATGCGATCGAACTTCAGCTTCTCCGTTTGACTTTTGCATTGCGTCCTTGCGTCGACAATGACCCGGCGGAGATCATCATCATCGGGCACATCGTTTGGTTCCTCTTGATCTTCAGCAGCTTCGCTCGTTGCAGCATCATCGTGCACATCGTCTGGTTCCTCTTGATCTGCAGTAGCATCACCGTATTCAGGGGGCACATAGTTGTCATCGTACTCTTCTTCTTCGCCATCTTCCATCATAACCCCTATTTCTCCGTGCCTCGTCCAAACATTATAGTGTGGCATGAAACCCTTGTAAAGTAGGTGGGTGTGGAGGATTTTCCGGTCAGAGTAAGACTTCGTATTCCCACATATAGGGCATGGACAACACATAAAACCATTCTGCTTATTTGCCACAGCCACTTCGAGAAAATCATGCACGCCCTTAATGTACTCGGAGGTGTGTCTTGAACCATACATCCATTGCCGGTTCATCTGCGTGCATTATATATAATTAAGTGTGTCAAAAATCATTACAGAACATCATGAATAGATAATTAAGTGACCAAATTAATAGAAGTTCATCATCACATTAAAACCAAAGTACATACAGTTCTCATCTAACAACATAAAGCTCTGCAGAGCATCTAAATTAATTAAACCATACACTGAAACTATGTAAAACATTTCAATGCGAAAACAAATGCGATCATAATCGCAACCAATGTAACAACTGATCCAACGGCATAATGATACCATGCCTCGGTATGAATGGCATATTTTCTAATCTTTCTAATCTTCAAGCGCATTGCATCCATCTTGATCTTGTGATCATCGACGACATCCGCAACATGCAACTCCAATATCATCTTCTCCTCCTTAATTTTTCTAATTTTTTCCTTCAACAAATTGTTTTCTTCTTCAACTAAATTTAACCTCTCGACAATAGGGTCGGTTGGAATTTCCGGTTCAACAACCTCCTAGATAAATAAAATCTATGTCACTTTGGTCGGCATAATTGTCATAAACAATAAATGAACCAATAGTTATGAAAAGATAATATATACCACATCCGAATCATAGACAGGACGAGGGCCGACGGGGGCGGATACCAAAACCATCGCACTATATAAGATGCAATAATAAAAGTAAGAAAATTATACAAGTATCTATATAAATATACAAGTAAGATTTTTTTTCCTTTCAGAAAGAAGATAAGAACAAGAGGCTCACCACGGTGGTGCCGGCGACGAGATCGGCGCGGGCGATCGACGGCGGTGAAGACGGGGATGGGACATGACGGACCGCTAAACCTAGACAAATATTGAGGAAAATGGAGCTTGGAGGTCGAGCTTGGAGAGGAGAAAGCTTAAGTAGTGTGGCTCGGGCATTCCATCGAACACCTCGTGTGCATAGGAGGTGAGCTAGAGCACCACAAAGCTCTCCTCTCGCCGGCCACGAAAAACAGAGCACTGGGAGTGCTCTGCTCGCGGGCGAGGGGTAGATATAGGCAACTAATTGGTCCCCGTTCGTGCCACGAACCGGGACTAAAGGGCAGCCTTTGGTCCCGGTTCAGGCCACCAACCGGGACCAATGGTGGTGGGCCAGGAGCGAGGCGCATTGGTCCTGGTTCGTCCCACCAACCGGAACCAATAGGTCCATCCGAACCGGGACCAATGGCCCACGTGTCCCAGCCGGCCCCCGGGGCTCACGAACCGGGTCCAATGCCCCCATTGGTCCCGGTTCTGGATTGAACCGGGACTAATGGGCTGACCCGGCCTGGACCATTGCCCCCTTTTCTACTAGTGTTGGCATCTGGTCTGTCTTTTTGAGCCTTTGGAAATCATGGTGTCAGTTTCTCATGCGCTAATGGTGGATTCTTAGGTGCTGGGTGGGCTACCAGACTACGGCGGATATGGACTCGTTTCCTGAAGATGCTTGCTGAAGTGCTTCCAATAAGTTTGTCCTGAATGCACAAGTTATTTTCAATTTCTTCTGTGCCGTAACAACGTTTACCATGTATGTTGTTGGATATATATTTGGTCCTGTTCGACTGTGAGGTATATTTCACAGAACTTTTTCATCATCCTTCATACAGTCATAAGAACTGCTTTCTTATGAGTCAATCAATTGCTCTTGTTAGTTTACAATAATTAGCATGAACACTGATGGATGTTACATGCATGTCATCCTTATTTCCTTGCTGGTTGGTTCAATGGATGTGACCAGAGAAATAGCCTTTTCTTTTTAAAAAATATCAACTTGATGTTTCTTCTAAACTATCCATGCAAATTTTATTCACATACGTGTACACTATGCTCTCGCCTTCTCCCGCTCCGGGGCTGGCGACCACCAACTCGGCGGTGTCCACTCCGGGCTCGCCGGCCACCCTCTCGCCCTCCAACCCTCGTCGTCGCTGGTGCCTGCCTGGCTCGGTCGATACGGCGGTAGCCCACATCCGGGGCCTGCTCAGCACGGCTGCTGCGGTTCGGCTCGAGGGATCCGCTGGATCTGCTGGTTCCTTCGGTTCCTCGCGGGCCATGCGCCGCTTTGATGTGGGCGAATCTAGCCGGCAGGCCTCGCTAAGGTATGCGCCGGATGCGTCGCATTCATTGCCTGCACCGGCCACCCCTCCGTCCCTACGGGCTACCACCTGTGTCCCTCCCGGCCGCCTAGTCTCTGCGCCGGCCTACAATGGCCGCCTTAAATCCATCATCTGCGCGCCCTCGGCTCTTTAACTCGCGGTCACTGCGCTCCGCCCCCTCCGCCTCCCCCCGTGCATCACCCCGCCAGCCGGGTTTTGGGGACGACTCGGTCCACTCTTCCCCCAAATGGCAGCAGGTGGTTTCGAGGCGTCGTCGGCGTGCGCCGCCCGTACCATCTCCGGGCGGCCGTGGTTATGGCCGTCGCGACTCCCCCGAGGCCCTGCGCTTGGCGCAACAGCTGCGTGCGGCCTTTTTAAGGAGGTTCCGGGGCTGCTGTCTTCGCTGCCTCGCCCCTCGCCATCGTGCCATTGACTGCCGTGATCCAGTGAGGTGCGCTGACTGCTGGTGTTTCGGCCACCACGCCCGCTCCAAGCTTTGCTCTTTTGGCCGCTCCAGCAAGGTCGCCGCGCCTTCCGCCACCCCGCCACCACCGCCACCGTTTCGTTGTCAGCCTCCTCTGCCACCACCCCCTTGCCGTCTGCTCGCACCGGAGGTCCCCCGCCGCTCCCTCCCACCGCCACCCCCAGGGCCCCCACCCCCTGCTGCCATGGCGTACCGCCCTGGCGAGGCCTCGCAGCGCCCTGGTGCCGGCACCACCTTCTCCATATGCACCCCTGTCATGGAGGATGCCGCTCGCCACCTCCGCGCCTCGGCGGTGCTGGTGACCATGTCTGAGTCGCGGCGCGACATCAACCCCCAGCTCATCGCCAAGGCCCTGGAGCGCGACCTTAACATCCGCGGGAGGAAATACACATATCCAAGCATTTCCCCGAGGACTTCCTGGTGCGCTTTGCCCACGCCCGGCACCGGGACGTTGCCATCGACGCCGGTGTGGCGTCCTGCCTTGGGGTGGCGCTCACTCTCGCGCCATGGTCGCCAGGCGTACGCGGGCACCAGGCCTGGACCAGGGATGCCGTGCAGGACGCCATCGGTCGTTCCTGCTGGGTCGAGCGTCTCGAGCGTCAATCCACGTCTCTCTCCAACACCTCCTGCGTTTTCACGTGGGTTTGGGCATGGTCACCTGACGACATTCCCACGGCGAACGGCTGCTCCATCATCGACCGCCTGGTCAACGGGCGCGGCAGGTCGGCACTGCCAGAGGGCTGCCCAAGGGAAGAGGAGCACTGTTTCAAATAACCCGCTATAGCTCCGCTATAGCGTTTACAAAAGGTCTTGCGCTAAGATACTTTGGTCCAAACAAATGAACAAACATTTTAAATAGCGCGCTATAGCTCCGCTATAGCACGCTATAGCATTTGAAAGAGATCTGGCGCTAAGATGCTTAGCGTGCTATTTAAAACTTTGAAGAGGAGGGACTCCGGGGGCCTCAGTTACCGGTGCTGATCCATCTGGACCGCACTCGGGACTTCTCGCCGCTTGAAGACCGCCCCCATGGCGCTCCCCAAGATTGGCCCCTCGACGACCAGTTCCGTTGGGCCAAGGGCACGGAAGACGGCAAGGCTGGCATGGGCACTCGCCGCTCGGCGGCGGCGGCCGCTGTGCAGCCCAGGCCCAGGCCCCGGGACGACGAAGACGAAGATGGTGCTGGCAGGCGCGGTCGCCACCGCCGCATGCGCTCGCGCTCTGCCTGGTCGGGAGGCATGCTGGGTTGCCGCTCCATTGACGCCACGCCTGGCGGCCAACGCCGTCATCACGACGACAGGCGGGGCCGTCATGGTCGTGGCCACGACGCGTCCCACGAGGGCGCGCTGTTGGGGCGTAGCCGCAGCCAGAGCCCGCCTTCTCTCGACATGGCCAGTCGCAGCCGCTCCCGCTCTCGTGACCGGAGTCGGTCCCCGCGCTTGGCAGCTTCCGAGCTGGGCGACGACAGCACGCTTGGTTCCCCGTGCGGCTGCCTGCCCCAAGTGGCGCGCCGCCCCAAGCCAGGCTGATGCTGCAGGTGCTCCAGGGCACGCTGGCCTGACCTGCCACTGCCCCTGACGGCGCCCTCCCTGGCATCCCCGTCGCCTTCCCTGCCGAGCCCGAGATGGTGCCTTTCCGTGAAGAGGTGGACCAGCTCTGGAGCGAGCTCACGCGCTCTGACCCGCAGCTGCTGGAGCTCGACGCCATTTCGTCATGGCTGCCGGGCGGGCAGGCCTCGCAGCAGGGTGACGTTGTCGCCGCCTGGCCGCTTGGGCACCAGGCGCCTCCACTTGCCGCCTCGTCATGGGCGGACCTCTGGGAGATCGAGATCGGCCAGGCTGCGGGGGAGGCCGATCTAGGCCCGGTGGTCCACGATGCTGCCGGCCTGGTAGGGGAGCTGCGGCTAAAGTCGTGGCCTTCTCTGGGCTACCTCATCCTGGCGCCTGCAGAACCCCTATGCCAGGAGCCTGCTCAGGAGCTCACCTGGCCTGTGGGGCCCGCGGTCCATAGGCCACTGCGCCTCTCGTCTGCTGACCAGCTCGCAGTTCAGCTCCAGGGCCTGGAGGTGGACGTCGCTACCACCTTCCTCAACAAGATCATCGGTCTACTCCCCTCCTTCCATCATGGGGGCGCCGCCTTGCTTGGCGCCTTCAGTCGTGCCACCAGAGAAGGAGACCGTGCCGGTGATGATCCAGACGCCTGCCTGTGAGAAAAGGCTGGAAGCGCATGCACGATGCAGGGGCGCGTTGCATGTTAATATAGGGCCAGAGGCCGGCGGCTTACAGGGCGTTAGGGTTTAGGTTAGGTGTGGATTGATCTCCAAGCTAACTATAGGATCATATCACAACAACCTAACCTATCCTAACAGATTACAACGCACACACCACGCCCTAGCTAACAGAATACAATTACAATGTTTAACACTCCCCCTCAATCACAACTATCTAAGTTGAGATTGCGTCTGAAAACCTCCAGCTGCCGCAATGATAGTGGTTTAGTGAAACCATCTGCTACTTGATCACCAGTGGGAACAAACCGAATGTTCAAAAGCTTATTGGCAACCCTCTCATGAACAAAGTGATAATCAATCTCAATGTGCTTTGTCCTAGCATGAAAAACTGGGTTGGCAGAGAGATAGGTAGCACCAAGATTATCACACCAAAGAGATGCTGCAGATGGATGACGAATGCCTAATTCTGTTAACAGATTCTGTACCCAAATGATCTCAGCAGTGGCATTTGCTAAGGCCTTGTACTCAGCTTCAGTACTTGATCTGGACACAGTAGCTTGCTTGCGTGCACTCCAAGAAATCAAGTTGCCACCAAAGAACACTGCAAAGCCTCTAGTAGATCTTCGATCATCAGGACAACCTGCCCAATCTGCATCTGAAAAGGCACTAACAAGCGTAGAATTTGACTTAGAAAGTTTAAGACCATGACTCTTGGTTGCCTGAAGATACCTCAGAATTCTTTTTACAGCTGTCCAATGAGTACTAGTGGGAGCATGCAGGAACTGACAAACTTTGTTAACTGAGAAACAAATATCTGGCCTGGTTAAAGTTAAATACTGCAAAGCTCCAATGACACTCCTGTACCTAGTGGAGTCCTCAGCTCCAAGCTGCGAGCCATCATAAAGAGACAACTTCTCTGAGGTAGACAAAGGAGTTGGAGAAGGCTTGCAGCCTTTCATGCCCACTCGCTCAAGGATATCTTGTACATATTTTTCTTGAGACAGAACAATGCCACTAGCAACACGCTTTACCTCAATCCCAAGAAAAAAATGAAGACTGCCCAAATCCTTGAACGCAAAATCCATGCGCAGATCCTTAAGGAGTGCATCAACCGCTCTAGTGGAGGAGCTGGTGACAATAATATCATCCACGTAAATAAGCATAAAGATAGTTATTCCATGGCGATGATAAAAGAACAGTGAAGTGTCTCCCTTGGAGGCAGAAAAGCCGAGAGACTGCAACTTGGAATACAGACGATAGTACCAAGCTCGAGGTGCTTGTTTCAAGCCATAAATTGCCTTATCAAGCTTGCAGACATGTCGGGGCAAAACGGAACTTTCATACCCAGGAGGCTGCTTCATAAACACTTCTTCTTCCAGAACACCATGCAAAAACGCGTTCTTAACATCTAGTTGTCGCATGCACCAATTTTGAGATACTGCAACTGAAAGAATTAACCTGATAGTAGCAGCTTTGACCACGGGACTAAAAGTGTCCTCATAATCAATTCCGTACCTTTGCTTGAAACCTTTGGCCACAAGGCGTGCCTTATACCTGTCAATGGTGCCATCAGATTTCCGCTTGACCTTGTACACCCATTTGCAGTCAATGACATTTCTTCCCTTAACTGGGGGCACCAGGCGCCACGTGTTATTCTCAATGAGAGCAGAAAATTCTTCATCCATGGCTTGTCTCCACTTGGGATCTCCCAGAGCACCTTGCAACGTCTTCGGCTCTCCTGTGGCACAAAAAGAGCCCCAACGCACACACCCATCATTATAAACATTGGGTTTAGTAATACCACTTTGCGACCGAGTACGGGGACAGGCGGGAGGAGGCAGAGCTGGCCGAGCGTGCTGGAGCTGAAGACGGTTGTGCGTAGATGATACAGCGGAGTCGGAAGAGGCAGACGTGGGCGCAGAAGATCTGCAATCCGCTGCCTGTAGAGAAGCAGACGGATCCGGTGTGGCCGCAGATGACGAACTGCCACTGGGCAGTTCTGGAGTGGGCGCTGGGCGGGAGGGAATCCGCACCGCACCGGTTTCCGGGCTCCCAACCCCACCGCCACCACGTGGGCCTCGTCCAGCCGACCCGCCAGGGGAGTGCTCATCGTCCCACGCGGGAGACAGCGCGGGGGTCGACCCACCAGGGGACAGCGCCTCGGTGTACCCGCCAAGTCCGCCTGGCCGCCCGCCTGGCCCACCTGACCGGGCGGATCCCGGTGCGGATTCGCCTGCCGCGTCAGAGGGCGCTGATCCCGCGGTGGATTCGCCTAGGATCGCTGCGGCAACAGATCCCGAGAGATCCTGTGGATCTTCTGTGAAGCTTCCTGTTGGCTGCATAAAATCATACGAGTTTTCACCAAAAATTTCAATATTTTCCTGCTCTGTTTCCTGCACACTTTCAGCTGGGTTATTGGCATTAGGCATAGGCATATATAAGCAGCAAAATCAACTCCCCCTTGACCAAAACTAGGAGATGGTAAGAGGTGAGATGGCAAGAGTAGTAACTCCTTGCGAAGTTGGGCGCCGGCGTTGGAGTGGAGTGTGGCGAAGGGGAAAACTTGCTCATCAAAGACAACGTCACGGGAAACATAGACACGGCCAGAAGCAATATCGAGGCACTTGTAACCTTTGTGAAGAGTACTGTATCCTAAAAATGCACATTGCTTGGACCGAAACTCGAGTTTGTGTTTATTGAAAGGACGCAAATTGGGCCACACGGCACAACCAAAGATGCGGAGAAAAGAATAGTTGGGTTTAGTGCCAAATAATTTTTCTAGTGGAGATTGGTTCTTGATAACTCTACTAGGTATGCGATTAATGAGATAGACTGCCGTGAGGAACGCTTCGTCCCAAAATTTGAGCAGCATGAAAGCGTGAGCAAGCAGAGAAAGACCGACTTCTATTATGTGTCTATGTTTTCGCTCCGCAGAGCCGTTTTGTTGATGAGCATGTGGACAAGAAACATGGTGTGTGATGCCAATGCGTTCAAAAAAGGAGTTCAACCGTTGGTACTCCCCACCCCAATCGGTTTGCATGGCAATAATCTTACGATCAAAGAGACGTTCAACATGAGTTTGAAAGAGACGAAATTTCTCAAAGACATCAGATTTATTTTTGAGCAGGTATATCCAACTAAACTTGCTGAAATCATCAATAAAACTGACATAGTATTTCTGTCTTCCTACAGAGACGGGTCCAGGACCCCAAACATCGGAAAAAACAAGCTCTAAAGGAGCTGTAGACTCACTAGTTGAACGAGAATATGGTAACTGATGGCTCTTGGCCATCTGACATGCATCACACACCAGGAGATGATCTTGTTTATTGGAGACAGGAAGATTGAAGTCACGGAGAATCTTTTGGACTACCGGAAGAGCGGGATGCCCTAGGCGCTTGTGCCACCGCGAGGTGGATGGCTTGACGGCAGCAAGGACTTGACGTTGAGGGGCACTTTGCCGTCCAGTCACGGGGAATAGACCCCATCTACTCTTGTTTTGCAGAATTGTTCTCCGGGTAGCCTGATCCTTAACAAGAAAGAATTCCGGGTGAAGTTCAATAAAGACATCATTATCACGCATAAGATTATAGGCAGAAAGAAGGCTTTGATCAGCACTAGGAGCATGGAGAATATTGTTCAAGTGCAAGGAACCGGAAGGAGTGGATAGTACTGAATGACCGATATGCTCTATATCCATACCTTGACCACTAGCCGTGTGGATTTGGTCGGTGCCGGTGTAGCGATCGCGGACAGCTAGCTTCTCCAGTTCGCCTGTGACATGGTCCGTGGTACCAGTATCCAGATACCAGTTAGTATCCACTCCATAGGAGTGAGCAGAATTAGCAGCGCGAGAGTTGCCGCCCCCGCCGCCGCCACCACGCCCACTATTGCCGCGTCCACCACCATCGCCGCTGCCAGCGGGGTTGCGGACATTGTTGTTGAAGCCTTTGTCGAACCGTTTCTTGCAGCGCCACGCACCGTGGCCCTCTTCCTTGCAGATTTGGTAGCATTCACGGTCACCGCGATCACCTCCCTGCTGACGCGGTGCACCACCTCCGCCACCGTGTCTTGAGTTGTCGGAGTAGTTGCCGCCGCCGTAACCACTGCGTCCACCGCCCTGACCACCGCGTCCGCCGCCATAATCGCCCCGACCACCCTTTGCAGCTAGGTTGGCGGAGTGATGAGCGGTGTAGGCAGCGTGCTGGGCAGCGATCCGGGCCTCCGCAGACAGCAGGAGTGAAAAAAGTTCGCTGAGACCGATCGGCCGATCGGTGGCAGCGCGCGTGGAGATGGAGGTGACAAACCCGTTGTAGTCGGGCTCGTGCATGAGTCCCTCGAGGATGTGCGAGACAATGTCGTCCTCGTCCAGGGGCTTTCCTGCAGCAGCAAGTTCGTCCGCCAATCCCTTCATCTTCGTGAAGTAAGTGGAAGCAGAGAGATCACCCTTGCGGGCGTTGCTGATGGCCGAGCGGAGCTGGATCTAGCACGCCCTGGACTGCGCGGAGAAGCTTTCTACCAAAGCTCGCCAGACGCCCACGGCCGTGGTGTGGTTGGACACCTGCATTAGCACTTCACGAGACAATGATGCAAGCAGAAAAGTAAGCACCTGTTGGTCTTGAGTCACCCAGATCGCATGCTCTGGGTTGGGTATCTCAACTGTCCCCTTCTTCCCGTTGGTTTCCTGCTCGGTGATGATGACGGCAGTGGGTTCCTTGATCGAGCCATCAAGGTAACCCATCATCGCCGCGGCCCTGACGTGCGGGAGGACTTGGACCTTCCACACCAGGAAGTTGTCGCGCGTCAATTTCTCCGTGATGGTGTGGCTGAGCGAAGCAAGCGAAGGCATGGTCATGGCGAGAGAGGAGGAGGAAGATGACATAACCTAGATGAGATGGAAGAACTAGGCTCTGTATACCATGTGAGAAAAGGCTGGAAGCGCATGCACGATGCAGGGGCGCGTTGCGTGTTAATATAGGGCCAGAGGCCGGCGGCTTACAGGGCGTTAGGGTTTAGGTTAGGTGTGGATTGATCTCCAAGCTAACTATATGATCATATCACAACAACCTAACCTATCCTAACAGATTACAACGCACACACCACGCCCTAGCTAACAGAATACAATTACAATGTTTAACACTGCCGCCCCAAGGCGTTCAAGTGCTAGGACTGCTGGCAAGACGGTGGCCGGCCTCACGCAGCAGCAGAAGGCTGAAGCCAGGCTCGCCAAGAAGCCGGAGTTCATCAACAATGCTGCTGAATTCAACCTAGGGTCCGTCAGCGCTACACCGACCGCTTCAAGGCCCCACTTCGCAACCTCACCGCGCACCTGGCCAAGGCTGCCGGGGTGCGGTCAGCGGCGACTATCAACTTGCTGGAGCTGGCTGGAGAAGCCGCTTGATCCGTAGTAGTTGCTGCCTGGGGCCTCATAGTTTCTTATGTTAGTTCAGTTTCAGTTTTAGTCTCAGTTCATGTGTTCTGGTGGCTACCGCGCCGTCTTTGGACCGCACCGTAGGCCAGTCTATAGGATGTTGCAACCTCGCCAGGCGCCCGTGTTGTCACACCGGCCGTATCTGTTTGTTCTTGTTGGCGGCGCTGCTCCCCGTCTGAGCATGCTAATGAAAAAGGGCCCTTGTTGTGTTCCCCATGAATAGTTTCTCGCTCTTAAGCTGGAATGCGCGCGGTCTCAACGATCGCGCGCGCCGCTGGGGGTGCGATCGCTCGTGGAGCAAACTAGATGCTCCTTCCTTTGCATCCAGGAGACTAAAAGAGAGGAAATGCCCCCGCCTTGCTTCAGGAAATCACTGGCCCATGCCTAGATGGTTCGATTGTGTTGCCGGCGATCAGAACAAGAGGGGGTGCTCTGCTTGCTTGGGATGCTTCATGCTTCCAAGCTACACCACTTGATGTCTCGGCTTTCGCAATCACCGCTCTGATCAGGCCTCTGTCTGGGGATGCTTCATGGACATTGACTACAGTGTATGGGCCGTCAGACGATCAAGTCAAGCCTCTTTTCCTTGCTGACCTTGCCCGCATCCGTGGCCTCGTCTCAGGACCGTGGATTATTATCGGTGATTTCAACCTGATTTATGAGGCGTGGGATAAAAGTAACGCAAACCTCAATCTGCGGCTGATGGCAGGCTTCCGGGCTGCGCTCAACAACAACGATTTGAAGGAGATTAAGCTGGGGGGACGCCGCTTCACGTGGTCAAACAAGCAGGGCAACCCCACCTTTGTGCGCCTCGACATGGCTTTCTGCACCACGGATTGGGACCCGCAGTTCGGTGCAGCGTCTTTGCAGCCGCTGGCCACAGCCATGTCTGATCATTGCCCGCTCCTCCTGACGTACGAATCCTCGCTGCCAAAGCGTGGCCGGTTTCGCTTCGAATCTTTCTGGCCGGACATTACTGGGTTCAAGGATGTTGTTGCAGCTGCCTGGAATGCGTCGGGAGGCCGGGGCAGCGCCCTCGTCAGGCTCGACGCGAAACTCAAGAGCACGGCCAAGGCCCTGAGACTATGGCAAAAACATCACATTGGCAACACCAAGATGCAGCTGCTAATGGCACAAGACACGGTATTGCTGCTCGACGCCGCGCAAGAAGATCGTCAGTTGGAACCAGAGGAGATTGCGCTTCGCAAAGATCTTAAGTCGCGGATTCTTGGTCTAGCGGTCATTGAGAGGATCAAAGCTCGCCAGCGTGCCAGGGTTAATGCAGTGAGGGCTGGAGATGCAAACACCAAGTTCTTTCACATCAAGGCGAATGCTAGGAGGCGCAAAAACTTCATTGCTTCTCTTACCTCTGATGCTGGCTTGGCAACGGAGCACGGGCACAAAGCGCAGATCGCCAAATCCTTCTTCACCGGCCTAATCGGTAGCCCGGGCACTGTTGGTTCAGTATTCAACTGGGAGGCACTAGGGCTTCCTACGGCCGATCTCTCTGAGCTGGAAGCGCCATTCACCCGTGATGAGATCAAGGCGGCCATCATTGACCTGCCAGCGGATCGTGCCCCCGGACCGGACGGTTTCTCGGGCTCCTTTTACAAGGTGGTGATGGATATCATCCCGGATGACCTGTTGCTTGCTTTCCAGCAACTCCACTGTCTGAACCGTGCCGGGCTTCATCTGCTCAACGGGGCACACATCGTGTTGTTGGCCAAACGGGATGGGGCCGCTTCCATGTCAGATTTCAGGCCGATCAACCTACTTCACAGTGTGGCAAAGCTTTTTATGAAAGTGCTCGCAATGAGGTTGGCCAAGAGGATTGACGCGCTTATCTCCCCGGCACAAAGCGCATTCATTAAGGGGCGCGCGGTGCATTCAGGACAACTTCCTATTCGTCCAAGGAATGGCGAGGCATTTCCATCGAACAAAACGCGCCTCCATTCTCCTTGAACTGGATATTGCTAAGGCCTTCGACACGGTTTCTTGGCCCTACCTGCTGGACATGATGAAGGCTCGAGGTTTTGGGCGCCGTTGATGCAACTGGATCTCCATGATGCTATCCTCCAGTTCTTCCCGAGTGCTTGTTAACGGGGTACCGGGGCAAACGATTCGCCACCATCGTGGGTTGCGGCAAGGGGATCCAGCCTCTCCGTTCCTGTTCATCCTCGCTATGGAGCCGTTGCAGAAGCTGCTCGACTTGGCAGTCCAGGATGGCCTGCTCTCGCGGCTTGGGGGGAGGATTCCCAGTCTGCGCGCCTCTCTCTACGCGGACGACGTCGCGCTCTTCGTCAACCCGATCCGCCAGGACCTGCATGCAACCCGTAAGATCCTGCATGCGTTTGGGCAGGCCACGAGCCTCCAGATTAATTTTGCCAAGAGTACTGCCATCCCTATCAGACCTGAGCTCTTCGACGTGGATCATGTTATTGAGCCGCTCGGCGCGACCCGCGCGGCCTTGCCATGCCGCTTTCTGGGGTTGCCGCTATCCCTTCGCAAGCTCAGAAAGGTGGAATTGCAGCCGCTGCTGGACAAAATCCTAGTGAGACTAGCCTTATGGAAGTTCAAGTTATTCACCATGGCCGGTCGGTTGGTGCTGCTCAATTCGGTCCTCTCGGCGTTGACCATCTACGGGATGTCGGTGCACCACCTACCAGCCTGGGTGCGCCGCCAGATCGACAAGCTACGACGGGCTTGGCTGTGGCGTGGCCAGGAGTCATGCCAGGGTGGCCATTGCAAGGTGGCATGGACACGGATATGTAGGCCACGTGACCTCGGTGGGCTGGGTATCCTAGACCTTGATCGTCTCGGGGCTGCCTTGCGGCTGCGCTGGCTGTGGGGGGAGCGCACGGCGCCCAGCAAGACCTGGATCGGGCTGCCAGTGCCTTGCAATTTGGACGAGAGGCTGCTTTTCACCGCTGCCTCTTCGGCAACTGTCAAGGATGGATGAACGACATCCTTCTGGATGGACAGCTGGCTACAAGGAGAGGCCCCTTTCCAAATCGCCCCCGAGCTGTTCCAATGCGCCAGGCGCAAACACAGAACAGTCCGGGACGTGCTAAACAGAGGTAGATGGGTAGCTGATCTACAAGGCCGGGTCACAAGTGAGCTGCTCCAGGATTTTGTGGCCCTGTGGGTTCGGATCAGCGCTATCAGTCTTCAAGATACTGGGCCGGACGAGTTCACCTGGAAGCTTGAGCCCTCTGGCGTCTACTCCGCCGCGTCTGCCTCCCGCATGGAGTTTGTCGGTTCAACGTACTCACCAATCATGCAAGTTGTCTGGCGCGCATGGGTGCCCGCCAAGATCAAGCTATTCTCCTGGCTTCTCTCCATAAATCGCCTACTCACAGCGGATAGGCTGCTGGCCAGGCACTGGCCGAACTCCTACTTTTGCCAGCTCTGCAGGAGAAACCTCGAGACTACCGTGCATCTCTTCTCAGAATGTACCTGGTCACGTCAACTATGGGGGGAGGCTGCTGCTCGCTTCCACATCCCTGGGTTCCATCCTAGTGGCTGGCGGAGTGGCGCGTCCATGGTGGACTGGCTTACCGCGCTCAGCAATGGCAGCGCTAGCCCGAACCCCGAAGCGGGCGCGTTCGATTGCCTTGCTGATCTCCTGGTTTATTTGGCTAGAGCGCATCGGACGCATCTTCAGGGAGGTTGATCGTCCCGTTGGGACTGTCCTTGCACTAATCAGCGAAGAGCTCGCCACCTGGGCGCTAGCTAGGGGTAGTCATCTGTTGCGGCGAGAGTAACGCCATGCGGCAGCCCCTTTCAGTTTTTGTTTCTTCTTCTGTTTTTGGCCTTTGCCACCGCCTGTACAGTTAGCGCTCTGTCGCTGTTCCTTCTCATAATGCAAACGCAATTCTCCTGCGCTTCCTCATTAAATTTTATTCACATCCAGATGTTCTACAGATGATTAACACCGTACGTCTAGCCCTGCATAAGTGTGTCAGGCAACTTGGTATATTAAAAAACGACAAAGCTAAATACCTGCCGACTGTTTGTTAGCGACAGGCACGTACGATTCGTGCGCCTCGTCCGATTCCCGTCGCGTGGTCGAGATGCATCCAGGCGCTCCACTCCGCAAGAAAAAGAAAGCGAAGAAAGGGTGGCCAGAACAGGATTTGAACCCCCGACCTCATGCAGGTGCACCACCACATTAACCAACTAACTCAGTCTTTGTTGTTGTCAAAAGCGCCCAGACTATGAATGTATTGCATAGTGGCTCTTTGTTCAAGATTTAAAATGTGAACGATTTGCTAACTTGATGGCGAATTTAGTGGGGAAAATCCGGGGACTATGACATTGACTGCCGTGATTTTTTTTCTCTGGATTGGATGTGTCATTTTTTGGGGTGCTAGATCTATTTGGCACACCCTGGTTACATATTCAGTCAAAAATAAAAATGATGCTGAATATGGGATTTGAACCCACATCAAGCAGGTAATGGGGAACACACACTAACCAGCTCAGCTGCACTATTTGTTATGTGAAAGAATGCACATCATACTATTTGACCATTCCCTGTTTGCTTCCTTCTTCTTTTTTCTTCGAGGAGTTGATTAAATATCTCCCGGTAATTTTTTTGTGAATAGTATGATAACTCACACATTGCAGGCCCGATAACTTATGTACCCCTGTCCTGATAACTTTGGCGACCAAAGGGAAGGGGAGGGTTGACGAACTTTTGTGTGAATAGCATGGTAACTCACACATCACATACCTGATAACTTATGCACCATATCTTGGTAACTTTGCCAACGAGGGGTCGGGGTGTTGATGAAATATCCCCTCGATAGCTTTTGTGTCAATAGCATGGTAACTCACACATCATAGACCTGGTAGCTTATGTACAAATATCGTGGTAGCTTTTTTCACCCAAAAAAACTAGTGTAAACATACCTTCGATAACTTTTTGTATGAATAGCATGGTAACTCACACATCGCAGACCTAATAACTTATGCACCCTATACTGGTAACTTTGGTAACGAGGGGGGGGGGGAGTTGATGATATATCCCCTCGGTACCTTTTGTGTCAATAGAACGGTAACTCACATATCGCAGACCTGATAACTTATGTACCCCGGTCCTGATAACTTTGGCGATGGAGTGTGGGGGGGGAGGGTTGGTAACTCACACATCTCACAAAACCATTTGCTCCAAGTTTTTAAAAGAGAA
>NC_041389.1:23861495-23915035 GCF_002162155.2 Triticum dicoccoides | reverse complement strand
GTAAAATTTTTCCCAGATTTTTTTTCTCTGGGCCCAAAGTTACCGCAGTGTCTGTGGGCGAGTTATCAGGTTCGTGGCGTATATATTACCATGCTCTTTATAGAGAGTTATTGGCGTGTGTTATGATTTTTTTAACGCATTACAGACCTGATAACTTATGCGCAAGCCTCCTGATAATTCTGACTCAAGGATTTTTTTTATTAAAAATATACCCCGATAACATGATAATTTACACGTCACACACTTGATAACTTACGTATGAACACCCTGGTAACTTTTGTTTCAGTTAAAATAAGTGTAGAAACATCCGCCGATAAATTCTAGGTAACTAGTATAACATGAAGGGCATGGAGACACCATATATCCATCCGTGAAAATTGTGCAGTACATAAATCGAAGGAAAAAAACTGAAAAAGCATGTTTCCTGTACTATACGTAGGAAACAAATGTCTAAGTCTAATCACTAGCTCAATCTAGACCGAGTGGTTGCAAGCTACTGTGGGCTATCAAGATGTAGCGGGTTTGAATCCCACTTCCGCCAATTGTTTTTATTGCGCTAGAAAAAAAAAAGACACGATGGATCGATGTAGCGCCAGGAAAATCGGAGCGATCGTACGTCGTTAGCACAGTCCATTAAAAAAATCATATGTTCACGCCTGATATAGCAACCGGGGACATCCGCAAGGGTTTCGGCACACTTGCTAGGCCCATCTTGTTTAGAAAACGTTGCATCTGAATCCCAAGGCTTCGTTTGGTAAATATTGAGGATTAATGGACCATACATGGGGATTCGAGATGGGTGTGTTCTTCCCCTGTTTGCCCACGGGAAATCAGAATCATGAAGGATTGGTATAATTAGAGGTGAAATCGTAAGTTACAAGATCCTAAGCAGAAAAGCAATTAGCACCCCAATCTCCTTCCATTAATTTGCTTTGCTGCTCAAAAATGTAGTCAATCAGTAGACGAACATCTCTTCTGCCACCCTTAACACGGGAGCACAGGACGGAGATGCTGCCTGCTGCTCAACCTCGAGCGACGTTAATGGCGGCTGCTATCTTTATCTCTTGGAGCAAGAAACACACAGAGACCTAGGCTAGATGCCACCCCACATTTGCACAATCCATGCCCAATTCAGAAACATGAGGAACCCTAGCCCAGGTACAGAGCACTTACAAATCAAGCCGCCGTGACCCCAACTCTGCTTGAGATAGGATGACGACGCCGGGCCGACGGGCAACCTCCCGCCGGCAGATTCATCCATCTCTCATTGCTCGTGCGCCATCCGGTGGTCTCTAGAAGTGGCTGATGCAGAGTAGCATGCCCACCACAAGCCGCAGGTGCAAGATGCCGGCCGCCTGTGTTGGCACTAATCGCGGAGAAAGATTTTTTTTTTTTGCGAGGTAATACATTTCTCATTCATAAAATAAAGATTCAGTTACAAGACACGTAATCACCGACATTACAGTACTGAAAGGATAGAATAATCCTACACAAAAAACCAGCGCTTGTTCCTCTCCTTCGGCATCACCGAAGCGACCACCAAGAGAGAGAAGAAAAATCACCTCTTCACCCGAGCTCGACGCGGCTCCATCGCTGATCTGCAGCTTTACGGACCTCCAAAGTAGTTTGCCAAAAGCAAAACCATTGCCGTTGAAAGAATCAGACCGGGGCAACGTGTCCCCGGACACGCCATCGAATTCCAGACCTGACATCCCCGCATGACTACAACGTCGGAGGAGAAAACCAGATCTGTCAGCCTCCAACCATACACCCAACACAAGATGCACCATCTTCCAGCTGTCAACTGCGCAGGCCGCCGTCTGCGCGTACTCCCGGACGACAAAACCTCTCTGCTCCACCATGACGTCGGAGACAACGCCACAACAACGGGGACAGAGCAGAAGGAGAGACACACCTGATGGAGTCGCCACCACCGCCTCATCGACACCATCCATGAACCCTAACTTCGCCGATCTGAAGGATCGGCAAACACACGATGCCATCAACTCCGAGACGCCGCCATGAAGGACACCACCGGTGTGGGAGTGGAGCTGAGGCAGATTTATTCGTCCGGACGCCGCACCCACCACCCCAACGACGCACCACGACATACAAAACCAAAACCTTAACTACAGAGCGGAGGAACGGGGTCCCCCCTCCCTCCCGCCGCCGGAGCAGCAGATGGAGGGAGAGGGGACCAACGATCTCGCTGGTGAAGATCGGTGGTAGGCTGGTCGCCTGCCTGGTCGCCGCTCCTGGCGGCTAGGTCAGGGAAAACATCGCGGAGAAAGATCGGACGGCCACCAATGTGACTCGACTCTGTATGTTACATATTTTTTTGACCAAATCTATACCTCTATATGTACATACTATTAAAGGGAATAGGTATTTTTGGTTTGGTTTAGTCCTTTTCGTTTGGTTTGAGTGCACGCTAAAATTTCTTAATGGTGGCTCGTACATAGGCTAAGCGGCAATGTGTACCCGCAACCCGCGAACCCAATGGGGTTAAAAACCCCTATTACTCATAATTTATATAATGGAAAAAAATGTACCCATTGGACAAGCCAGGTACGAGTACGGGAAGACAATACCCATATAGGGTGTGTTTTGATGCCTGGCTCGCACCCGGCATGCAAAAATCAGCTTAATTCCTTCTAACAGGTAGGTCTCATGTGTAATTCACTAAAGGAAAGAAAAAATCTAGTCATTTTACCCTAACTAGCCTCGACCCAAAATCCCCTTCCCTTATCATGTGCATGATCTTATTTAAATGTATTGATCTTGTATTGCGAACTCATAATTTTATCTCTGATTATTATTATATAGTCTACTTTATTTGATTATTTTGAAGCAAGGGCTGCAAAAGCATGTTCAATAAAAGGATTTTCCCCCAAAACTACGACGTTTTTATAGCAATTAGGGAACTATATGACCTAATGCATAATTTTGAGAAGTATGACCTTGTCGGCCTCTGTTAGGCCGAAGGCAGGGTTTTCGGTCGGTGGTTGGCCAAAAATGACTCTTCGGTCACGATTGGCCGAAGAGATCCGTAGTGGGCTGAAAAGGACTCTTTAGTCAGCAGTAGGCCGAAGAGTACTCTTTAGTCAGCAGTAGGCCGAAGAGTCCCAGGGTCCCACCTTTTCGCGTGAACGGTAGGCCAAAGCTGCATGGTTGCGCTCTTCGGCTTATGTTAGGCCAAAATGTTTTTTTTTATTTTGACTTATGAATTCTGTGAAAACATTGCCCATCTTAGACATTGAAAAAAAAAATATTTCGTGCAACCCTTTCCATCAGTATTTCCCTGCCAACTCTTTCCCTCCATATGTTCCCACCACCCGTTTCCCGCCAACCCTTTCCCGCCATAAATTCCCGCCAACCCTTTCCCTCCATACCGCAGTCGTTCTTTCCCGCCATTTTCTCCTCTCTACCTATAAAACCTCCTTCACATGAAGGTGGGTAAGCAGCCCAGTTTAGTGTAGTCAAGATGTCCTATTATCCTTCTGATCATAGTTTTCACCCTGGGATGAGCAAATGTCTTCTGAGGCTAGCCACCGATTTCAGGATGGACAATAGGATAGTTCCATGGGACGAACTGGTCGGTAGTGACACCATACTGAATGAGTTGGCTCATGCATTACGTAGGTCTAGGTGGCCTGAAAAGACCTATGAGGAGGTACGTAAAGAACTTCTTATGTTGCATGGAAGGTGGAAGAAGGTAGAGCAGACGAAGAGTGAAACTTTCATAAGGACTACAGCAGAGCATACATATTTATGGACTGCCGACAGCGAAGACAAAGACGATATCTTCATGCCGAGCACCAAGGCCAAAAGTACTGCACCGTTGAAGGGCAAGAGTACCACATCGTCGAAGGGCAAGAGTGTTGCATCGACGGAGGGCAATAGTACCGCATCGTCAAAGGGCAAGAGTGCTGCATCGACGGATGATGACGATGATGCCTTCATGGAGTATGTAAGTTGTATTTTTTAAGTTCAGCACTACCGTTTAATTCATGTACTTGTACCTTAATTATCAGTTGTAGTGTTTTTGGAATGTAACTGGAATAACAACGCGAATTAATAGTAATATGTCTCTCGCATACATAAAATGATATATGTCTCCTGATCAGATAGAAGCAAGTGTGATAGTAACACATACATGAAGCATGTCTCATACATAGATACTGACTCACACATGCGAATAGTCTAAAACTAACATAGATAATGACCATATCACTGCAGGGGATGACAGCGAATCTGGGTCTTCCTCGGTCGAGGATCAGAAGGCGATAAGCGCTGATGCGGTGGACGAGGCTCATGATAACCACGGCCATAAATAACCTCGTCTGTCACTGTCGGTGTCTCCTGCGTTGATGGTGGTGGTGGAGTGTGAAACACTGTCTGCGAGAAGTCATAAGTGTTTGTAGCTTGGTCATCATCATCCCGTTACCCTCTAAGAATGAAGCACCACCACTAAGCATCGGTGACTGCACTGAATGCATGAATGGTTGCGACTAGCTGCTAAGTGCGGTAAAGTAAAACATGTAAAATTGATTTGCGAAACTACAATGTGGAAAAGAATGTAGTAAGTAGTGTTACCTAGTTCCATCTGCTGACGCCAGTAAGAGCTCCCTGGTCGTGAAGGAGGTGGCTGATGCCAGAAAGAGCTCCCTGGCTGTGAAGGACAAGGTTCTGAATGGTGCACAAAGGGTCGTGGTTCTGAATGGTGCATAGAGGGTCGTGGTTCTGAATGCTAATAAGAACTCGGGAGTAATTCTTTATTGCACTTTGAAGGATAATCATATGATCCAACTATGTTAGCATTGTTGAGAGGTTGCACTAGAGAAAGTACGGACCCTAGGCCTCATTTTTAAGCATTGCAACACCGTTTTTGTGCCCGTTTACTATTTGCTACCTTGCTGTTTTTA
Source organism: Triticum dicoccoides (assembly GCF_002162155.2). Classification (NCBI taxonomy): domain Eukaryota; kingdom Viridiplantae; phylum Streptophyta; class Magnoliopsida; order Poales; family Poaceae; genus Triticum; species Triticum dicoccoides. The sequence goes on along the minus strand of NC_041389.1, from coordinate 23,910,110 downwards.
TTTATTCAGATTATAAAAATATATTTCTACCATCCATAGTACACTTTTATCACCATCTCTCCGCGGAACTAGTGCACCTATACAATTTGCCATTGTATTGGGTGTGTTGGGGACACAAGAGATTTCTTGTATTTGGTTGCAGGGTCGTTTGAGAGAGACCATCTTCATCCTACACCTCTTACGGATTGATAAACCTTAGGTCATCCACTTGAGGGAAAATTGCTACTGTCCTACAAAACTCTGCGCTCGGAGGCCCAACACGTGTCTACAAGAATAAAGTTGTGTAGTAGACATCAGAGACATATCACTACCTTCGTGGGTTGAAGTCTCCATCAACGTGGACGTACGATAGCACCACCTATTGGAACCATGCCAAAATTCTCCACGTCTCCATTGCATTTGTACACTCCAATCCCATCCCTTAATTTCTTGTAAATTGCATGCTTTACTATTTCCGCTGCTCATACTCTTTATCATGGTTGATTCAAACGTATTGTGAGTGCTTTAACTTGTGCTAAACGAACCTTAACTTGAAGAAACTAAAAACTGCCTCTTTTGCTTGCTAAGGGTCTAATTGTTGGAAATATGCCCTAGAGGCAATAATAAAATGATTATTATAATATTTCCTTGTTCATGATAATTGTCTATTATTCATGCTATAATTGTGTTATCCGGAAATCGTAATACATGTGTGAATACATAGACCACAACATGTCCCTAGTGAGCCTCTAGTTGACTAGCTCGGTAATCAACAGATAGTCATGGTTTCCTGACTATGGACATTGGATGTCATTGATAACAGGATCGCATCATTAGGAGAATGATGTGATGGACAAGACCCAATCCTAAGCATAGCACAAGATCGTGTAGTTCGTTTGCTAGAGCTTTTCCAATGTCAAGTATCATTTCCTTAGACCATGAGATCGTGTAACTCCCGGATACCGTAGGAGTGCTTTGGGTGTACCAAACGTCACAACGCAACTGGGTGACTATAAAGGTATACTACAGGTATCCCTGAAAGTATCTGTTGGGTTGACACGGATCGAGACTGGGATTTGTCACTCCGTATGATGGAGAGGTATCTCTGGGCCCACTCGGTAATTTATCATCATAATGAGCTCAATGTGACCAATTGGTTGGTCACGGGATCATGCATTACGATACGAGTAAAGTGACTTGCCAGTAACGAGATTGAACGAGGTATTGGGATACCGACGATCGAATCTCGGGCAAGAAACACACCGATTGACAAAGGGAATTGTATACGGGATTACTTGAATCCTCGACATCGTGGTTCATTCAATGAGATCATCGTGGAACATGTGGGAGCCAACATGGGTATCCAGATCCCACTGTTGGTTATTGGCTGGAGAATTGTCTCGGTCATGTCTGTGTGATTCCCGAACCCGTAGGGTCTACACACTTAAGTTTCGGTGACGCTAGGGTTGTAGAGATATTAGTATGCGGTAACCTGAAAGTTGTTTGGAGTCCCGGATGAGATCCTGGAAGTCACGATGAGTTCCGGAATGGTCCATAGGTGAAGAATTGTATATGGGAAGTCCAATTTCAGCCACCGGGAAAGTTTTGAGGGTCACTAGTATTATAGCGGGACCATCGGAAGGGTCCCGGGGGTCCACCGGGTGGGTCCACCTATCCCGGAGGGCCCCATGGGCTGAAGTGGGAAGGGAAACAGCCCCTGGTGGGATGGTGCACCCCCCTTGGGCCTCCCCCTGCGCCTAGGGTTGGAAACCCTAGGGGTGGGGGCGCCCCACCTGACTTGGGGGGCAAGTCCCCCCTTTGCTCCCCCTTGAGATTGGATCTCTAGGGGTCCGGCGCCCCCCAGGGCCCCTATATAAAGAGGGGGGAGGGAGGGCTGTGCACCCTAGTCCCTGGCGCCTCCCTCTCCCCCCGCAACACCTCTCCCTCTCGCTGAGTTTGGCGAAGCCCTGCCGAGTTTCCCCGCTACTTCCACCACCATGCCGTCGTGCTGCTGGATCTCCATCAACCTCTCCTTCCCCCTTGCTGGATCAAGAAGGAGGAGATGTCTTCCCCAACCGTACGTGTGTTGAACGCGGAGGTGCCATCCGTTCGGCACTAGGATCTTCGGTGATTTGGATCACGGCGAGTACGCCTCCATCAACCTCGTTCTCTTGAATGCTTCCGCTCACGATCTACAAGGGTATGTAGATGCACTCCTCTCTCTCGTTGCTAGATGACTCCATAGATTGATCTTGGTGAAGCGTAGAAATTTTTTATTTTTTGCAACGTTCCCCAACAGTGGCATCATGAGCTAGGTCTATGCGTAGTTTCTATGCACGAGTAGAACACAATTTTGTTGTGGGCGTAGATTTTGTCAATTTACTTGCCACTACTAATCTTATCTTGTTTCGGCGGCATCGTGGGATGAAGCGGCCCGGACCGACCTTACGCGTACGCTTACGTGAGACAGGTTCCACCGACTGACATGCACTAGTTGCACAAGGTGGCTAGCGGGGTCTGTCTCTCCCACTTTAGTTGGATCGGATTCGATGAAGAGGGTCCTTATGAAGGGTAAAAAGAAATTGGCATATCACGTTGTGGTTTTGACGTAGGTAAGAAACGTTCTTGCTAGAACCCTATTGCAGCCATGTAAAAACATGCAACAACAATTAGAGGACGTCTAACTTGTTTTTGCAGCATATGCCTTGTGAAGTGATATGGCCAAAGGGATGTGATGAATGATATATATGTGATGTATGAGATTGATCATGTTCTTGTAATAGGAATCACGACTTGCATGTCGATGAGTATGACAATCGGCAGGAGCCATAGGAGTTGTCTTAATTATTGTATGACCTGCGTGTCATTGAATAAACGCCATGTAATTACCTTACTTTATTGCTAAACCGTTAGCCGTAGTAGTAGAAGTAATAGTTGGCGAACAACTTCATTGAGACACGATGATGGAGATCATGATGATGGAGATCATGGTGTCATGCCGGTGACAATGATGATCATGGCGCCCCGAAGATGGAGATCAAAAGGAGCAAAATGATATTGGCCATATCATGTCACTATTTGATTGCATGTGATGTTTATCATGTTTTTGCATCTTATTTGCTTAGAACGACGGTAGTAAATAAGATGATCCCTCATAATAATTTCAAGAAAGTGTTCCCCCTAACTGTGCGCCATTGCGAAAGTTCGTTGTTTCAAAGCACCACGTGATGATCGGGTGTGATAGATTCTAACATCCATATACAACGGGTGTAAGACATATTTACACATGCAAAACACTTAGGTTGACTTGACGAGCCTAGCATGTACAGACATGGCCTCGGAACACAAGAGACCGAAAGGTCGAACATGAGTCGTATAGAAGATACGATTAACATGAAGATGTTCACCGATGACGACTAGTCCGTCTCACGTGATGATCGGACACGGTCTAGTTGACTTGGATCATGGATCACTTAGATGACTAGAGGGATGTCTATCTGAGTGAGTTCATTAAATAATTTGATTAGATGAACTTAATTATCATGAACTTAGTCTAAAAACTTTTGCAATATGTCTTGTAGATCAAATGGCCCACGCTAATGTTGCCCTCAAATTCAACGCGTTCCTAGAGAAAATCAAGCTGAAAGACAATGGCAGCAACTACACGGACTGGGTCCGGAATTTGAGGATCATCCTCATAGCTGCCAAAAGAGCATATGTCCTAGATGCACCGCTAGGTGAAGCACCCGTTTTCTCGGCAACTCAAGACATTATGAACGCCTGGCAGTCGCGTGTTGATGACTATTCCCTCGTTCAGTGCGGCATGCTTTACAGCTTAGAACTGGAGCTCCAAAAGCGTTTTGAGCAACACGGAGCATATGAGATGTTCGAAGAGCTGAAAATGGTTTTCCAAGCTCATGCCCGGGTCGAGACATATGAAGTCTCCGACAAGTTCTATAGTTGTAAGATGGAGGAAAATAGTTCTGTCAGTGAGCACATACTCAAAATGTCTGGGTTGTACAACCGCTTGTCCCAGCTGGACATTAACCTCCCGGACGAGGCGGTCATTGACAGAATCCTTTAGTCGCTCCCACCTAGCTACAAGAGCTTTGTGACAATATGCAGGGGATGGTGAAAACTATTCCTGAAGTATTTTCAATGCTGAAATCAGCGGAGGTGGAAATCAAAAAGGAACATCAAGTGTTGATGGTCAATAAAACCACTAGTTTCAAGAAAGGCAAGGGTAAAAATAACTTCAAGAAGGACGGCAAGGGAGTTGCCGCGCCCGGTAAGCCAGTTGCCGGGAAGAATCCAAAGCATGGACCCAAACCTGAGACTGAGTGCTTTTATTGCGAGGGAAGCGGACACTGGAAGCGGAACTGCCCCAAGTACTTAGCAGACAAGAAGGCCGGCAACACTAAAGGTATATGTGTTATACATGTAATTGATGTGTACCTTACCAGTACTCGTAGTAGCTACTGGGTATTTGATACCGGTGCGGTTGCTCATATTTGTAACTCAAAATAGGAGCTGCGGAATAAATGGAGACTGGCGAAGGACGAGGTGACGATGCGCGTCGGGAATGGTTCGAAGGTCGATGTGATCGCTGTCGGCACGCTACCTCTACCTTTACCTACGGGATTAGTTTTAAACCTCAATAATTGTTATTTAGTGCCAGCTTTGAGCATGAACATTGTATCTGGATCTCGTTTAATACGAGATGACTACTCATTTAAATCCGAGAATAATGGTTGTTCTATTTATATGAGACATATGTTTTATGGTCATGCCCTGTTGGTCAATGGTTTATTCTTAATGAATCTCGAACATGATGTTACACATATTCATAGTGTGAATACCAAAAGATGTAAGATTAATAATGATAGTCCCACATATCTGTGGCACTGCCGCCTTGGTCACATTGGTGTCAAACGCATGAAGAAGCTCCATACAGATGGACTTTTGGAGTCTCTTGATTTCGAATCATTTGACACATGCGAACCGTGCCTCATGGGTAAAATGACCAAGACTCCGTTCTCCGGAACAATGGAGCGAGCAACCAACTTATTGGAAATTATACATACTAATGTGTGCGGTCCAATGAGCATTGAGGCTCACGGTGTCTATCATTATGTTCTCACCCTCACGGATGACTTAAGTAGATATGGATATGTCTACTTAATGAAACACAAGTCTGAGACCTTTGAAAAGTTCAAGGAATTTCAGAATGAGGTGGAGAATCAACGTGACAGAAAAATAAAGTTCTTACGATCAGATCGTGGGGGAGAATATTTAAGTCACGAGTTTGGTATGCACTTAAGGAAATGTGGAATTGTTTCACAACTCACACCGCCTGGAACACCTCAGCGTAACGGTGTGTCCGAACACCATAACCGAACTCTATTGGATATGGTGTGGTCTATGATGTCTCTTACCGATTTACCGCTATCATTTTGGGGATACGCTTTAGAGACAACTACATTCACTTTAAATAGGGCACCGCCTAAATCCTTTGAGACGACAACGTATGAATTATGGTTTGGAAAGAAACCTAAGTTGTCGTTTCTAAAAGTTTGGGGATGCGATGCTTATGTCAAGAAACTTCAACCTGAAAAGCTCGAACAAAAGTCAGAAAAATGCGTCTTCATAGGATACCCTAAGGAAACCATTGGGTATACCTTCTACCTTAGATCTGAAGGCAAGATCTTTGTTGCCAAGAACGGGTCCTTTCTGGAGAAAGAGTTTCTCTCGAAAGAAATAAGTGGGAGGAAAGTAGAACTCGATGAAGTACTGCCTCTTGAACCGGAAAGTAGCGCAGCTCAGGAAGATGTTCCTGTGGTGCCTGCACCGACTGGAGAGGAAGTTAATGATGATGATCAAGGTACTTCGGATCAAGTTGCTATTGAACTTCGTAGGTCCACAAGGACATGTTCCACACCAGAATGGTATGGCAACCCTGTCCTAGAAATCATGTTGTTAGACAACGGTGAACCTTCGAACTATGAAGAAGTGATGGCGGGCCCAGATTCCAACAAATGGCTTGAAGCCATGCAATCCGATATAGGATCCTTGTATGAAAACAAAGTGTGGACTTTGACAGACTTGCCCGATGATCGGCGAGCGATAGAAAACAAATAGATCTTCAAGAAGAAGACGGACGCGGATGGTAATGTTACCATCTATAAAGCTCGACTTGTCGCTAAGGGTTATCGGCAAGTTCAAGGGGTTGACTACGATGAGACCTTCTCTCCCGTAGCGAAGCTGAAGTCCGTCTGAATCATGTTAGCAATTGCCGCATACTATGATTATGAGATACGGCAAATGGACGTCAAAACGGCATTCCTTAACGGCTATCTTAAGGAAGAACTGTATATGATGCAGCCGGAAGGTTTTGTCGATCCTAAGAATGCTAACAAGGTATGCAAGCTCCAGCAATCCATTTATGGGCAGTTGGAACATTCGCTTTGATGAGATGATCAATGTGTTTGGGTTTATGCAGACTTATGGAGAAGCCTGCGTTTACAAGAAAGTGAGTGGGAGCTCTATAGCATTTCTCATATTATATGTAGATGACATACTTTTGATGGGAAATGATATAGAACTTTTGGACAGCATTAAGGCCTACTTGAGTAAGTGTTTTTCAATGAAGGACCTTGGAGAAGCTGCTTACATATTAGGCATCAAGATATATAGGGATAGATCGAGACGCCTCATAGGTCTTTCACAAAGCACATACCTTGATAAGATATTGAAGAAGTTCAATATGGATCAGTCCAAGAAGGGGTTCTTGCCAGTGTTGTAAGGTGTGAAATTGAGCTCGGCTCAATGCCCGACCACAGCAGAAGATAGAGAAAAGATGATTGTCATCCCCTATGCCTCGGCTATAGGGTCTATTATGTATGACATGCTGTGTACCAGACCTGATGTAAACCTTGCCGTAAGTTTGGTAGGAAGGTACCAAAGTAATCCCGACATGGAACACTGGACAGCGGTCAAGAATATCCTGAAGTACCTGAAAAGGACTAAGGATATGTTTCTCATTTATGGAGGTGACGAAGAGCTCGTCGTAAAGGGTTACGTTGATGCTAGCTTCGACACAGATCTGGATGACTCTAAGTCACAAACCGGATACGTGTATATTTTGAATGGTGGGGCAGTAAGCTGGTGCAGTTGCAAGCAAAGCGTTGTGGCGGGATCTACATGTGAAGCGGAGTACATGTCAGCCTCAGAGGCAGCGCATGAAGCAATATGGATGAAGGATTTCATCACCGACCTAGGAGTCATACCCAATGCGTCAGGGCCGATCACTCTCTTTTGTGACAACACTGGAGCTATTGCCCTTGCCAAGGAGCCCAGGTTTCACAAGAAGACCAGGCACATCAAGCGTCGCTTCAACTCCATTCATGAAAATGTTCAAGATGGAGACATAGATATTTGCAAAGTGCTTATGGATCTGAATGTCGCAGATCCGTTGACTAAACCCCTTCCACGAGCAAAACATGATCAACACCAGAACTCTATGGGTGTTCGATTTATCACAATGTAACTAGATTATTGACTCTAGTGCAAGTGGGAGACTGTTGGAAATATGCCCTAGAGGCAATAATAAAATGATTATTATAATATTTCCTTGTTCATGATAATTGTCTATTATTCATGCTATAATTGTGTTATCCGGAAATCGTAATACATGTGTGAATACATAGACCACAACATGTCCCTAGTGAGACTCTAGTTGACTAGCTCGTTGATCAACAGATAGTCATGGTTTCCTGACTATGGACATTGGATGTCATTGATAACGGGATCACATCATTAGGCGAATGATGTGATGGACAAGACCCAATCCTAAGCATAGCACAAGATCGTGTAGTTCGTTTGCTAGAGCTTTTCCAATGTCAAGTATAATTTCCTTAGACCATGAGATCGTGTAACTCCCGGATACCGTAGGAGTGCTTTGGGTGTACCAAACATCACAACGTAACTGGGTGACTATAAAGGTATACTACAGGTATCCTCGAAAGTATTTGTTGGGTTGACACGGATCGAGACTGGGATTTGTCACTCCGTATGACGGAGAGGTATCTCTGGGCCCACTCGGTAATGCATCATCATAATGAGCTCAATGTGACCAAGTGGTTGGTCACGGGATCATGAATTGCGATACGAGTAAAGTGACTTGCTAGTAACGAGATTGAACGAGGTATTAGGATATCGACGATCGAGTCTCGGGCAAGTAACGTACCGATTGACAAAGGGAATTGTATACGGGATTACTTGAATCCTCGACATCGTGGTTCATTCGATGAGATCATCGTGGAACATGTGGGAGCCAACATGGGTATCTAGATCCCGCTGTTGGTTATCGGCCGGAGAACTGTCTCGGTCATGTCTGCGTGATTCCCGAACCCGTAGGGTCTACACACTTAAGGTTCGGTGACGCTATGGTTGTAGAGATATTAGTATGCGGTAATCCAAAAGTTGTTCGGAGTCCTGGATGAGATCCCGGACGTCATGAGGAGTTCCGGAATGGTCCGGAGGTGAAGAATTGTATATAGGAAGTCCAGTTTTGGCCACCGAGAAAGTTTCGGGGGTCACCGGTATTGTATCGAGACCACCGGAAGGGTCCCGGGGGTCCACCGGGTGGGGCCACCTATCCCGGAGGGCCCCATGGGCTGAAGTGGGAAGGGAACCAGCCCCTAGTGGGCTGGTGCGCCCCCCCTTGGGCCTCCCCCTACGCCTAGGGTTGGAAACCCTAGGGGTGGGGGCGCCCCACGTGACTTGGGGGGCAAGTCCCCCCTTTGCCCCCCCTTGAGATTGGATCTCTAGGGGGCCGGCGCCCCCCAGGGCCCATATATAAAGAGGGGGGAGGGAGGGCTGCGCACCCTAGTCCATGGCGCCTCCCTCTCCCCCCGCAACACCTCTCCCTCTCGCTGAGCTTGGCAAAGCCCTGCCAAGTTTCCCCGCTACTTCCACCACCACGCCGTCGTGCTGCTGGATCTCCATCAACCTCTCATTCCCCCTTGCTGGATCAAGAAGGAGGAGACGTCTTCCCCAACCGTACGTGTGTTGAACGCGGAGGTGCCGTCCGTTCGGCACTAGGATCTTCGGTGATTTGGATCGCGACGAGTACGACTCCATCAACCCCGTTCTCTTGAACGCTTCCGCTCGCGATCTACAAGGGTATGTAGATGCACTCCTCTCTCTCGTTGCTAGATGACTCCATAGATTGATCTTGGTGAAGCATAGAAATTTTTTATTTTCTGCAACGTTCCCCAACACTAATCACCCCCCCCCCTCTAGACCCCTCTTCTTGATCCTTTCACCCTTGAGTTCCAAGATTACGTTCTCATTTGGTGGGAGCAAGTTACCGAGCGCCACCGCGAGAAAGGCGAACCACCCATCACCACATGGAATCAAATGAAGGATGTCATGAGAGCTCATTTTGTGCATACATACTATAGTAGAGATCTCTTCAAGAAGTTGCAACTCCTCAAGCAAGGAAACAAGTCAGTCAAAGAATATTACAAGGAAATGGAGATTGCAATGATACGGGCCAATGTCACGGAAGATTTAGAGAAAACCATGGCACGGTTCTTGAATGGAATCAATCATCCTATCAAGAAAATCGCTGACTTCCAACCATACTCCAACCTCCTCGAGCTAGTGCACCAAGCTTCCAAGGCGGAGTGACAAGTGCAAGACGACTACAAGTACGCCAAGTACTCTTCCAAGACCTATGGTTCATACACTCAAGCTTCAACAACTACGACACCGTCTACCTCGACTAAAGCGTCACCAAGCAACGACGACAAGTTAAGCTACAAGAAACCTTCGACATCTTTGAGTCGTCATCCTACGACAAGCAACTATAGGCCAAGAGCTTCGTCATCACCTACTCCAACTGATGAGACCGTCAAGACAAGTTCCATCAGATGCTTCAGATGTCAAGGCCGAGGCCACGAGAAATTTGCTCGACACAACATGATCACCAATGACGACGGCACCTATGACTCCATGAGCGAAGATGAAATGGAAGCACTTGCGCACGTGGCCATACACTAGCAAGTGAATGAAGAGGAAGACGCTCAAGTCTTTTGTGACAATGATTCGAGTCCCGCTCTTGTTGTCTCCAAGGTCTTTCCACTTCAACACCAACAAGACGAAGACCAACGTTGACATATCTTCCACACCAAAGAGGGCATCAATGGACGTTCCGTCAAGGTCATCATCGACGGAGCTAGTTGGCACAATTTGGCAAGTGAAGAGCTATGTTCCAAGCTACAATTGGTCAAGATGAAGCATCCTCACCCCTATAAGGTCCAATGGCTTAGCGACCCCATCACCATTCAAGTGGAGCACACCGTCCAACTCTCCTTCAAGATTGGCTCATATGAAGACACCTTGGAGTGTGATGTGGTTCCCATGTCAGTATACCATCTCCTACTAGGACGACCTTGGCAATTCGACTGCGGCGTCATCCACAATAGGCGCACCAATAACTATAGCTTCAAGATGGAGGGAAAGAAGTACATGCTACAACCTATGTCACCAAGTCAAGTGATCGCCGACAAAAAAGCATCTACCCATCATGGAGAGAATAGCGAGAGAGTGAAGCACCAAAAAGAAAGTGAGCGCCATAAACCAAAATTGAGTGCCCCCACGATGAGCGGCGAGAAAAACTTAGTGCTTTAGCCCGCAAAAGAGACATGAGGGATGTGTGATAGAGCCCATCAAGTGTTCTTCACTTTGTACTTGTGTGTAAAGATGAAGCGGTGAGGACTTTTTTTTGAAAAAACTCAGACTTTATTCATTTGTAATAAGTAGTACATCGTTTGTGAGGATCATCACAATTTCATTTAAAGGCTCCTCAAACCAATCAGAAGTCAAAGAAAATCTAGCTAATCTAGCAAGCTCATGAGCTACTTTATTTGCTGCCCTATTACAGTGCTCAAATCTAGCAATAACGAAATCACAAGCATAATGAAAACAGTCATCAAAGCACTAAGCATAATGAAGCGGTGATGACTAATCCTTCACGACCTCTACCTTTGGTGTTGTCTCAATTATTGCAGGAATATGAGGATGTGTTCCCTGAGCTACCTATGGGACTTCCTCCACTATGCAGCATCGAACACTACCTCGACCTCATCCCGGTGCACCTCTACCGAACAAGGCACAATACCACGTCAACCCCGAAGAAACTACATAAATACAAAGTGAAAGGATCGATATAGTTGACTAGAGGGGGGTTGAATAGGCAACTAACAATTTTTAGCTTTTCTTTACCAAATTAAACTTTGCATCAAATAGGTTGTCTAGATATGCAACTAGGTGAGCAACCTATATGATGCAACAACAACAAGCACACAAGCAAGCAAGGGATACAACACAAATAAGCTTGCACAAGTAAAGGCACAAGATAACCGAGAGTGGATCCGGTGAAGACGAGGATGTGTTATCGAAGTTCCTTCCTTTTGAGGGGAAGTACGTCTCTGTTGGAGCAGTGTGGAAGCACAATGCTCCCCAAGAAGCCACTAGGGCCACCGTATTCTCCTCACGCCCTCACACAATGCAAGATGTCGTGATTCCACTATGGGTGCCCTTGAAGGCGGAGACCAAACCTTTACAAACAAGGTTTGGGAAATCTCCACAACTTAATTGGAGGCTCCCGATGACACCACGAAGCTTCACCACAATGGACTATGGCTCTGCGGTGACCTCAACCGTCTAGGGTGCTCAAACACCCAAGAGTAACAAGATCCGCTAGGGATTAGTGGGGGGAATCAAATTTCTCTTGGTGGAAGTGTAGATCGGGGCCTTCTCAACCAATCCCAAGCAAATCAACAAGTTTGATTGGCTAGGGAGAGAGATCGGGCGAAAATGAAGCTTGGAGCAACAATGGAGCTTGGGGGTGGAAGAGGTAGTCAACTAGAGGAAGAAGACACCCCTTACATAGTGGAGAGACAAATCCAACCGTTATCCACTTAACCAGCCCGCGACCTGCGGTACTACCACCCCACACAAGCGGTACTACCGCAAGGGCTCACTGTACTACCGCGGCGGACTGCGGTACTACCACTGCTTCGGCAGGAGCTAGCCCAACTCCCTCCTTGGACTTGGGTACAAACCCAACTCCCTCCTTGGCCACAACTTCCTTTGGATTGCTCAAAAGATCATTGAGGTTCTTCTCACCTTGTATGCACGTCACAAGGCCTTTCTCAAGTTGCTCCTTCAACTTGGCATTCTCCTCCACAAGATGCACATGATCACAACACGGGTTAGTGGCATTTGCATTATCAATTAATACCATATGAGGAAAGGTGGCTATCAGTGTCAAAACCGGCGGATCTCGGGTAGGGGGTCCCGATCTGTGCGTCTTAGGCTGATGGTAACAGGAAGCAAGGGACACAATGTTTACCCAGGTTCGGGCCCTCTCGATGGAGGTAAAACCATACTTCCTACTTGATTAATATTGAAGATATGTGTAGTACAAGAGTAGATCTACCACGAGATCGTAGAGACTAAACCCTAAGAGCTAGCCTATGATCGTATGATTGTAATTGTGATCGGCCTTCTAAGGACCATCCTCTCCGGTTTATATAGACACAGGAGAGGGCTAGGGTTTACATGGAGTCGGTTACAAGGAAGGAAATATAATATCTGGATCGCCAAGCTTGTCTTCCACGCAAAGGAGAGTCCCATCTGGACACGAGCCGAAGTCTTGAGTCTTGTATCTTCACGCTTCAATAGTCCGAACGATGTATACAGTCCGGCTGTCCGGATACCCCCTAATCTAGGACTCCCTCAGTAGCCCCTGAACTAGGCTTCAATGATGATGAGTCCGACGCGCAGTCTTGTCTTCGGCATTGCAAGGCGGGTTCCTTCTCTGAATACTTCAAGGTAATTATCGAACATGTAGACCGTGTCCGGATTTGCAAAATTATCTTCACATACCACCATAGAGAGAATGATACTTCAGCTGACAACTTTTTAACGACGTGACATGTCCTTACGGTCGGGTCATCATTCGAACCGTTTTCCCACAACCAGCCACAGCGCGTATTGCGAGGCGGTTTCCTTGACACGTCTTGTCAAAGCAGAGATCGTGTCCCCTTATCACGGGATTCTCATCAATATGCGTATGGGTAATCCCCCCGTGCCATCAATCGTGGCGCCTGGGAAGTAAGCGATTCTCAACAGGCTAGTGGGGAGGCGCACCGCTTTTGTCACCTCTATAAAGGGATAAGAGTTCCCCATTCTTACCCATGCCTTCTTCCTCCTTTGCCCACTCTTGCCTCCTCGAGCTCCAGCGCCCTATTCCAAGTCTTCTCCGCACAGTTAAACATATCCGGAGCAGGAGGTAAGTGGGTGGCCTCCACCGTGAAGGAGAAGAACATCGCAAGTCTTCGGGCGGCCGGATACTTGGCCGCAGACATAGTGCACCGGCTACCAGACGACGGGCAGTTCATTCCAACTCCAGGACCCCACGAGAGGGTCGTGTTTCTTGCCCACTTCGTCCGTGGACTGGGGTTTCCGCTGCACCCCTTCGTCTGCGGGCTCATGTTCTACTACGGGCTGGATTTCCATGATCTAGCCCCGAACTTAGTCCTCAACATCTCGGCGTTCATCATCGTATGCGAGGCCTTCCTCCGCATCAAGCCTCATTTCAGCTTGTGGCTGCAAATCTTCTGCGTGAAGCCGAAGATCGTGAGCGGCCATCAAGCGGAGTGCGGAGGAGCCATGGTGGGCAAGATGCCTAACGTCACCTGGCTCGACGGCTCCTTTGCGGAAACCATGAAGGGGTGGCAATCGGGGTGGTTGTACATCACCGAGCCGCGCGACGCCAACTGGGCAGCGGCCCTATAGTTCTGATCCGGAACCCCCATGCGGCTCACCTCCTGGGAATAGAAGGGCCTCTTATGGGGCGATTCTACAGAGCTGACCGAACTCCAAAACTGCATCAAGGGCATGAAGGACAAGAACATCAAGCTTGTCAACATGATCCAGGTCATACTCGTTCGCCGGATTCTACCGTGCCAAAGGCGGGCATTCAATCTGTGGGAGTTCGTCCCGGCCGAACACCAGGCGCTTCAGAGGCTCTACGGCATGAAGCACAAAAACGCGTGGAAGGTGTTGTTCAAGGCCTCCGAAGTACCTCCTCACATATCCGAGGACCGTGGGCTCCACGCCGCGCGGCCTCCTAGTCAGGTGAGTTCTCAGGCTGCCACCGGATTTGGTTCTTCCCAATATATTCATGGGGGAGCCTTAAGTAATTGTGCATATTTGCTCAGGATTATGTGGAGACATCGGAGCAGATCGACTGTCCGGCTCCGCTGTCGGAAAGCCCAGCTAATGCTCTCCTGACGGAGATGCTCGTCCCGGCGCCCTACAAGGGACCGGAGAAGAAGGCCGATAAGAAGGCCCCGGGGATCCGAAAGGGTCTCAGGCGCAAGGTTGCGCCAGAAGCCTCGTCCAAAGACGACGAGGCACACTCCTCCCCCGAAGGGGAAGGAGAAGAAGAAGAGGAGGCCGCCCCATCCGGAAAGGACGGGGGGCCTAAGAGGGCGGACCAGGGGACCAGGAGAGGCCCCCGGCGCAAGGCCGTCATACCCTCGTCGTTCGAAGACGACGAGGCAGATTCCTCCCGCGGAGGCGGGGGGAAACAAGAAGAAACTCCACCTCCCCGTTTTGGGGGGAGAAAAAGAGGAAGGCCGCCACGGAGGGGAGGCTGGGACGTCCAAGAAGGGAAAAACGTCCCTTCCAGACTACTCCGCCACCGCCGCAGATAGCGAGGAGGGGTGGCTGCCCAGGAAGAAGCCCCTAGTGCAATCGTAAGTATCCGCACTCCATCATAATTTTGCTTCATAGTTTTGTTATAACGCCGAACTTGTATGCAGTCCAGCCAAGGCCCATCCCGAGGTGTCGTCTTCAGACGGGTCCTTGAGTGATTCGGCGATGAACTCGCTTCCGACGGCCACTACTTATCAGCCTGCGGACGACACGGAGGTGTTGTCCCAAAGGCTCCCAGAGCGGGGAGAGGTGGATCTGGAGGCGCCCCAAGGAGGCATTCCAAACATCGGACACGCGGGGTTCAAGATCCCCGCGGATCGTGTTGGTGAGAGCGGCAGTAATCCGGACTCTCAGTCGAACACTGTTCCGGAGCCTTCAATGGTTCCAGACTTAGGCAGACAGCCCCTCGTTAAGGAGGGCAAGCCATCTGTGCCGAGGACTTCCACTACGCCCGAGGCGCCGGATTGTCTGCTGGAAGCGCTTCGGGGCGCTTCCATGGATGAAGAGCACCGTACTCTTATGAGTGCGGTGATTCAGAAGGTTGTGTCCGCAAAGAGCGGACTAACCAAAGCCTGCACCAGCCTACTAACAGGCTTTGAGGTAAGTAATGAAAATGTGTGAAATTACCACCCGATAGGTAGTAGCCCCTGATACTCTGTTTGGTGTTCGGAAGGAAAAACCAAACAGAGGGTCAATTATAATCCACAGGAGTTTAACAATAAGTTTGAATGTGAATAAGCAGGATGTGCTGCTTGCCGCTGCGGTCCGTACGGCCGAGATCGCCGGACTGAAACAGGACCTGGAGCAGGCGCAGGGAGAGCTCGACCTCACAAGGAGGCAGTTCGAAAAGAACAAAGGTGAGTGATTCCCCGCTCTCATATAATGAAGGATAGAGAAAATTGGTTATTCTAACGACGAAGCGTCGTGATTTGGTAACAGAGGCCACCACCGAAGTGGCGTCTCTCAAGAAAGCGCTGTCAGAGGCCGAACACACGGCGGCCTTGGAACGCAAGGAGTGTGAAAAGCAAGAAGCCTGAGTGGGCGAGGTACAAGAAGAGCTCCAGGAGCTCGGCAAGAAGTTCGAGTCCGTGGAGCATGAGCTTAAGGCAAAAGAGGCCGAGCTTGCGAAGGCCCTTGCAAGTATAAAAGACGGCAAGGCCAAAGCCGAGAAGACACAACAGGAAGTCCAGGAGGCCAAAAAGATAACGGCGGGTAAGAAATTCTTTATGCAAAGCAAACATGTGGAGGAGGCGTTTCTTTTACTTACCCGAGTCCGGAGCTTTCCAGGGGCGTTCGCAGATCTGCCACGCAGCATATCAGATGCCGCGGAGTTCTACCGTGCTCAGGAGGGGAGCTCAACAGAGAAGTTGTTCTGGTCCCAGTATGCTGGGGCCGAACATCCAACGCCTCTGAGTGACCAACTGAAGCAGTTGGTCGAACTCCATAGGGCGGTCGAAGTGGCTATGAAGGATTTCATAGTCCGGATGTGGCCTGGTGAGCCCCTGTCCACCAGCTACTTCGGCCTGATCAAGCAGATGGTGAATGCATGTCCACAACTGGAAGTCATCAAGCGATCTGTTTGCACTGAGGGTGCCCGCCGGGCCTTTGCCCGTGCGAAGGTGCATTGGGGCAAGCTGGATGCGGAGAAGCTTGTGAAGGACGGGCCACCAGAGGGCAAGCCGCATCGCATTCCGGAGAAATATTATAATGGCGTTATGAAGGGCGCTCGCCTCGCGGCCGATGAATGTACCAAGGACATGATTTTAGAATGAATTCACTTTTGTCATGTTTGTAATTTAAAGACGAAGTTACTTGCGCTATGTAGTGCTTTTGTTATTTAAAATATTACCTTCTGTGCGGCTGTTTATAAAATTCTGAAAGTAGGCCAGTCGTCGGCTTCCGCCCTCATGTAACTAGTACTGGGGTGTTCGTGGAAAACCCGGACACTCTTTATCCAAATGTTTGGTCCCTTAAGGATGTGTCCAGCGCAGCGAACAAGGCAATCGGACTATGCAGCTTTATAACCTTCAGTTAGCCATAGAAATCTACAATTTTAAATTTCGGCAAAGCCCCTAGAATCCGGAAGACCGAATTGGGGCGCTATATACGCCTAAATCGGACGAAGCCGAATTATCGCCTAAAGCGGAAAAATCTTTAAGGATTTTAAGACCTCTCGAACAGCGACCAGCTCTCGCCACATCATGCCGCTCAGTTTTTGGCTTTCTCTACTGAGGTGCTCATCCAGAAGAACTGGGACACAATCGCAGTAGTTCTCCCTGCGCTACCTTAGCCGATATAACAGAACGTAAGGCACCAAAACAAGAGAGCCGGGCTATCCGAACTGTAGACCCAAGACATGATTCAGAGTTGATGCATATAATGCTATAAGTTCGGGGTGCCACACTGTTTAAAGTGTTCGGACTTGTCTTGCCATATTATGGGGCGCCATAAGAAGCCCCTGGCAAACTGAACGTACCAAAGTGTACGGATGCAATATCAAATGGACATTTGTAAGAAAAAAATGCCCAAGTAAGAGTAATAAGCTGACGCTATATATGATCTCCCATTGATGACTAATACGTTTAAGCGTATGTTTACAATGAATGCATTAAGCGGAGATAAATAGGATTATTTGACATACCCTATCTAGAGGCAGGCCACGTATAGATAGATAAAGCAGGTATAACGATCGTAAATAGATTCCACCTGGGTATTTCCTTCTGTGCGCAAAGCCTGTTGCCTCCTTGGTTTTCTCTCCTATGTAAGTCCGACAATCCGGCTCTTTTGGAGAGGCTACACTAAAGCAATGTCCTGAAAGGTAAAAGGAAAGGTTACGAAGCGTGTGGCGGCGATACCGCATTGTTGACTGAGCCACTGCTGCGCCTCCGCCTGTGCCCATGGTATTTTGAGTGCGTAACTGTGTACGCGTGGCACGAATGCTGCTTTGATGGGATTTGAGGGAGGCCGGACTGCTAGTCGTTCTCTTGGCATGCCTGGTGATCCTGTTGCGTGGTGTTCCGACCTCGCTTGACGGAGCTTGAGGTTATCGTCGCCGGATTGGTGGTTTGCCGGAGGAGGCCGCATTGTACTTCTGCCGCGAGGGCTACAGTATGCTCTTCTGTACGGAGAGAGTGGTCCATGTTTCCGTTGACTGTTATGACCCCGCGCGGGCCTAGCATCTTGAGCTTGAGGTATGCATAGTGTGGTACCGCATTGAATCTAGCAAATGCGGTTCGTCCGAGCAGTGCGTGGTAACCACTACGGAAAGGGACGATATCAAAGATTAACTCCTCGCTTCGGAAGTTGTCCGGAGATCCGAAGACCACTTCCAATGTTATAGAGCCCGTACAACGGGCCTCTACTCCAGGAATTACACCTTTAAAGGTGGTTTTGGTGGGCTTGATCCTTGAAGGATCGATGCCCATTTTGCGCACTGTGTCCTGGTAAAGCAGGTTCAGGCTGCTGCCGCCGTCCATAAGGACTCTCGTGAGGTGGAATCCGTCGATGATTGGGTCTAAGACCAATGCGGCTGAGCCGCCGTGATGGATACTAGTAGGGTGATCCCTATGATCAAAGGTGATTGGACAAGCTAGCCATGGGAATTTGGGGACGACTGGCTCCATCGCGTAGACGTCCCATAGTGCTCGCTTCCGTTCCCGCTTGGGGATGTGAGTGGCGTAGATCATGTTGATCATTTTCACCTGGGGGGAAATTTCTTCTGTCCCCCCGTGTTCGAACGCCGGGGCTCCTCATCATCGTCGCTGTGCAGCCCCTTGTCCTTGTTTTCGGCGTTTATTTTGCCGGCCCGTTTAAATACCCAGCAGTCTCTATTGGTGTGGTTGGCTGGCTTGTCCGGGGTGCCATGAATTTGGCACGAGCGCTCCAGTATACGGTCTAGACTGGACGGTCCCTGATTGTTTCTTTTGAATGGCTTCTTCCGCTGGCCGGATTTGGATCCGCTGAATCCGGCATTAACCGCCGTGTCTTCGGTGTTGTCGCCGTTGTTCCGTCGCTTGTGTCTGTTGCGCCGTAGCTTGCTTGTCACGGACAACTGACGTGCCAGAATGTGGTGTAGTGCTGCTGCGAGCCAACCAGCTATCCTCGCCCACACAAAAGCAGGTCATTAGTGTCGTGAGAGCTGCCATGGACTTGGGTTTCTCCTGGCCGAGGTGTCGGGCGAGCCACTCGTCACGGATATTATGCTTGAAGGCCGCCAGGGCTTCGGCATCCGGACAGTCAACTATTTGGTTCTTTTTAGTTAGGAACCGAGTCCAGAATTTCCTGGCGAATTTTCCGGGCTATTGAGTAATGTGGCTCAAGTCGTCGGCATCCGGAGGTCGCACATATGTGCCTTGAAAGTTGTCAAGAAATGTGTCTTTCAGGTTTTCCCAACTGCCAATGGATTTTGCGGGCAGGCTGTTTAGCCAGTGCCGGGCGGGTCCTTTGAGCTTAAGGGGAAGCTACTTGATGGCATGTAGATCGTCTCCGCGGGCCATGTGGATGTGGAGAAGGAAATCTTCGATCCATACCGCGGGGTCTGTTGTGCCATCGTATGATTCGATGTTTACGGGTTTGAACCCTTCTGGGAATTCATGATCCATTACTTCATCAGTGAAGCAGAGGGGGTGTGCGGCGCCTCTGTGCCGGGCTATGTCGCGACGCAGTCCGGCTGCGTCTGACTGGTTATGTTCGGCCCGGTCGAATTTGCTGTTAGTGTATCCAGTATGACGGTCATCGTCATGTGCTGCGGCACGCCCCCGTGATCTGTAGATCGATCTTGGTTGTCCTGCGGTGTTATCCAGTCTATCGCGCAGGTCCTGAGTATTGTCCCGGGCCGTTGTAAACTGGTGTGGGGTGCAGGCTGGTATTCGGGCTGATATGCCGTTTTATCCCGACCTCGAGGCGGCCGGTCAGCCGTGTGGCGCTCGAGTCCATATTCCTCGGCTGCCAGCACTTCTGTCCATCTATCTGTGAGCAGGTCTTGATCAGCTTGAAGCTATTGCTGCTTCTTCTTCAGGCTTCTCGCAGTGGCAATAAGCCGGCGCTTGAAGCGCTCCTGCTCCGCGGGGTCTTCGGGCACGCCGAACTCGTCGTCGCCGAGGCTAATCTCATCTTCGGAGGAAGGCATGTAGTTGTCTTCCTACGGATACCCGTCCGTCGCCTGTTCGTCTGGGCTGTCCTACCCATCTTCCTGCTCGGCCTGCTCGAAGGCGGGCTGATCGGGGTTGTATTCATCGTCGGCACCGTTCGGATTGTTTTCGTCTCCGGTGCCGGTATTGCCTTGGCGGGGCTTGGAGCGGCGCTGCCGACGCCCATGCTTTGTTTTCTTCTTGGAGGGGTTATCCTCCGTTGCCTCATCTCCATTGGTTTCTTTTGGAGTGTCCACCATATATATCGTATGAAGAGGTGGTCGTCCACCGCCCTGTGAGTGGTCGCTCCTGTACGTCTCCTGCATCGTCGTCCATACCATTGATATCTTTGAAGTCGAAGTCAAGCACGTCGGTTAAATCATCGACCATGGCAATGAAGTGGGTGGTGGGTGGGCAGCGGATTCCTTCGTCACCTGCTTCCCACTCAAGTCGGACATAGTTCGGCCCAAAGCCTCCTGACAAAGAGAGGGACTTCAATGAGTTCAGCATGTCGCCAAAGGGCAAGTGCTGAAAGATGTTCGCAGCGGTAAACTCCATTACCGGAGCCCAACCTGGCTTGGCTGGCTTGAGGGTATGCGGACCGGAACCAACAACCGGATACGAGTCCGGGGGCTCGTGGTTACAGGCCTCCACAGAGGTGAGACCTGTGTTCGGCTCTACCGCCGATGAGTATGCGGCCTGCGGGGCGGGGTCCAACCCTCCGTCCTTAGGCAACGCAACCTGCTCCGGATTTAGATCCAGGGCTACTGCTGGGGTGATGTCCCGAGCATGGTCCGACGGCAGGTCTAGGCCGTGCTCGTCCTGACTGTCTGGCGCTCCTGGCACAGGCCCTAATCCGTCGAAGATCAAGTCTCCGCAAATATCTGCCATGTAGTTCAAGTTTCCGAACCTGATCTGGTGGCCAGGGGCGTAGCTGTCGATCTGCTCCAGCTGACCAAGTGAATTGGCACGTAGTGCGAAGCCGCCGAACATGAAGATCTGTCCGGGGAGAAAAGTCTCGCCATGGACCGTGTTGTTGACGATTGAAGACGGCATCAAGCCTCGAAGCGACGACACAGGGGAACTCTCAATGAAAGCACCAATGTCGGTGTCAAAACCGGCGGATCTCGGGTAGGGGGTCCCGATCTGTGCGTCTTAGGCTGATGGTAACAGGAAGCAAGGGACACAATGTTTACCCAGGTTCGGGCCCTCTCGATGGAGGTAAAACCCTACTTCCTGCTTGATTAATATTGAAGATATGTGTAGTACAAGAGTAGATCTACCACGAGATCGTAGGGGCTAAACCCTAAGAGCTAGCCTATGATCATATGATTGTAATTGTGATCGGCCTTCTAAGGACCATCCTCTCCGGTTTATATAGACACCGGAGAGAGCTAGGGTTTACATGGAGTCGGTTACAAGGAAGGAAATATAATATCCGGATCGCCAAGCTTGTCTTCCACACAAAGGAGAGTCCCATCCGGACACGAGCCGAAGTCTTGAGTCTTGTATCTTCACGCTTCAATAGTCCGGATGATGTATACAGTCCGGCTGTCTGGATACCCCCTAATCCAGGACTCCCTCAGTGGCTTTTTCTTTGGTTAGCTTCACTTGGAGTTGATTATGAGACTCCTTGAGGTTAGCATGAGCACCCTTCAAGACCTTGTGGGCCTTGTCGAGTATATCAAATTCATCCTTGAGTCTGGCATGGTCAACGCCAAGTTTAGCCTTCTCGGAATTTAGCACACGAGATACAACAAGAGCATGATCAAGATCTTTGTTTAATTTAGCATGAGCATCGTTGTGTGACTCCTCAAGAGCCAAATGATGGCCACGCTCTTCCTCAGGAGCATTAGAGAGATCCGATATCTCATCGGCATAGTCACGACTATGACCTTCCATCTTAGAGATGGTTTCTTCATGAGCCTCGATCATGTCATTGGCTTCACCAAGTTGTTCCAAGAGAGTAACGAAGTGCTTCTTGGATTTGCCCTTGAGCTTACTCATAAAGGACTCAAATTCATTCACCTCCTCATTAGACCCCTCACTTTCATCAATGCCATCCGTCAAGGAGGGATTAGTAATGATGTTGGTTTTCATGTTAGGGGTTACCTTGTTGGTGGCTTTAGCCATGAGGCACTTGGCGGTGATGTTCTCGTTGGGTGAGTCGAAGAGGGACACCTGAGGAGTTGTGGCAATGGCAACGGAGGCCATGGCCATGGCTTCACTATCTTCATCATCATCATCCTCATGGTATTCTTCTTGAACCACCAACCCTCTAGTTCGAGTCTTCTTGGTGAAGTTGTTCTTGTTGGGGAAAGACTTGGCTTTGTCTTTTCGGATGAGCTTGCCACCATTGTCTTCTCTCTTCTCATAGGGGCACTCCGCAACAAAATGGCTCACATTGCCACAATTGTAACATGTTCTCACACGTTGCTTGCTCTTGAAGCTACTTGAGTTATTCTTGTTGAAGCTTTGCCTTGAGTTCTTCTTGCTCCAAAATTGCCTTGAAGCAAGAGCCATGTGTTCATGATAATCATACTTGGTATCTTCGGGATTCCTCTCATCCTCGTCCTCATCATCCTCTTCTTCCACACTAACCTTGGCGTTCAAGGCAAGGTTGGGCTTCTTTGCTCTTTGAGAGCGTAACGCCGCATTGTCGGCGGTCTTGTCCAAGATGCTCATCACCACAAACTCATCCAACACTTCACTTGAGGACAAGGAGTGGAAGTTCGGCCTTTGGCGAATGATTGAGGACATGGCCTTGTGGTAAGGCATCATTGCCTTGAGGAATTTGCGCTTGATCCAATTGTCATCCGTGTCCTTACTCCCATGATCTCGGAGTGCGACCGCGAGTTTAGTTACTCTCCGAAAGAGCTCACGAGGTTCTTCATCTTTTTTCATTGCAAACTCATCGGCTTCATCTTGCACCACTTCATAGTTGGAACGTTGAATGCTAGCGCTTCCCTTGTAGAGGGAAACAACACAATGCCATGCTTCTTTGGCCATGGCGAAGGGTCGAAGATGAGGGAGATCTTCAGGTGGAATTGCATCTTGGATGATGAAGAGAGCATTCTTATTGAATTGATTATCCGTGGCTTCTCTAGGGGTGAAGTTGCTTCGGTCATGCGGATAGAAACCTTCTTCAATGATTCTCCAAAGATTAGTATTCACATGATTTAAATGACGCTTGAAGCGATAAATCCAAGAATCAAAGTCCTCATTTTTCACAATCTTAGGAGGAGGGCCGGCATGATTTAAATGAGTAGAGGGAATCGGTCCTCCATAAATTGGAGGTTCCACATGGGCAAAGATGCCTGTCGTGGTGGGCGCATGGCAGATGCCAAGGGATGGCTAAAGAGAAGAGGAGGCTCGAGGGCGCTGGTGGGCTCCAGAGGCGAGATTGGCATGAGCGGGCGCGAGACGCCGGACATACCCAGGTTCGGGGCTCTCCGGAGAGATAACACCCCTAGTCCTGCCGAGTGTAGTTTGATGTGCGATAGTACAATGTTGCTCCTAGAGTTGTATGGGGGAGGAAGGAGGCTGGCCAAGGCTTAGGCTGCTCCTTATCTCTGGCGTTGCTGTCTTGGTGGCCAGTTCTGTGCTTACTCGCCTTTCTCTCCTTACATGCCCGTATGAGCGTGGGATCCTGGGGGGGTTTTATAGACCAACCCCCCAGGGGTACAATGGTAATTTTACAAGTCGGTGGGTCCGGGCAGTCGGCACCCGGGGACCCGGGCTGGGACCCGCTGAGGGCTTGTGGTTCGCCGGGTTCCCCTAGGTGCGGGCCCTGCGTGCCTAGGGGGACTGTGCGCCTTCTTGTCGATCGTCAGGGCGTGGCCGAGTCGAGTCGTGTACAGTGGCTCTCCGTCAGGTTGCCGCTTGCTGTCGTCAGCGGTGAGGGCGGGGGCACTGTAGCCACGCCAACCCTGGTCAGCGGGTAGGTGAGGGGCACTGTTGCCACGCTCCGGCTGACCAGAGGCATATGGGCAGGGCACTGTTGCCTTGGTCATCGTTGATTGAAGACTCGTCCCATTGTACGGCCTGGACGGGACGGGAGCTGACCCGTGGCTGGATTGCGGAGCACGCCACGGGTGGAGCTGGCTTGTCGAGGAAGCTTTAGTTGTGCCGGGTTCAGCTGTCTTGCGCTAGTTGTTGAGGCCGAGTCGACGCGTCTTGCCGGGTCGGAGAGTTCGGCCAGGTTGCGGGGCTTGGCCGGGTCGAGCGACCCGGTCAAGCGCATGCCGGCTCGAGGGGCGGTGCTAGCCCCTTTGTTTTTGAAAAGGATCCGGGTTCCGTTGCCGGCCCGAGGTTCATCCCCCCGACAGTAGTCCTCGAAGCTGTGAAGGTCCGCTGTCTTCGGATGAGTGGGCCTTCACAGTTTCCCCCTTTAAGCAAGGCGGATTCTGCGAGCGTCGGGTCTGGCAACACCCACTGTGTGCCGGTTTTCTCGGAAACTAGATCGCGGCATCCCGGCCATGGCGGGAACCGAGGAGTCCGTCGAATCATGGGACAATCCCTCGGGCTTCGCGCGGGCGCCCTATATATGTTCTCAGAAGAGCTTCATACGTATGCCCCTCCTTCAACGGCTTCTTCGGCCGGTACGGAGAGCCATGACGAGGGGCGGAGCATGGTTGCTAACCTAGGCTCTACCATCTTTGCCCCATGCTTAATGCCAAATTCTTATCAAGAAATGGCCTTTGATGTTAAGAACGTGTGTGTTAAACCATGAGTCCCAGTACATATTTTCGTTTGTTTTCCTTTCTTGGTAACTTCACCTTTTTTTGCCTTCCTGGAAAGGTTTTCTCATTCTTCTCCCACAACTTTTTCTGCTTTATTTGCTACTAGTAAATGTACCCATGCGTTGCTACGGGTTGATTGAACAATCCACAAATATAGTTTCCGTTCTCGTGATATCACTCAACCATTTAAATTTGTCCACTTTGATAGCTAAACGTCTTTGGCCTTAGTTCAAAAAATAATAATTCAATAAAACTTTACAAATGTAATTCAATAATGTTTTAATTTGGTCTGCTATTAGTTTGAACCTTTAATTTTGATTTTTGTTTTTATTAAATCTACGTACTATTTTAGACTCTTTTTTTTGTTTTGAAATGTACACCTTTCTTTATTTCTGCTCACTCTTTATATCCCACTCGCGTTATAATTTGTTCCGTACCTATCAAACACCTATCTCAAGCTCAAAACGTTTATACGGTTCATAACAAAAATTCAGAGCAGCAAGCAATAGGAACAAAGCATCAGTTTACACTTATATAACAATGTTATACTGCTACCACTTGGAATAAAGTGGGTAGCTATCTCAAAAACAATCAACAACTCAAAAAAACAATGTTATACTGCTACCTGCTAGCAAGCTGCGGCTATAGCAATTTCAGCAGCAGCAGGGCAAAAAAAGCGCACGTGCAATCAGCAGCAAAAAAAAAAACACGCGTGTAGGTGTAGCTTAGTAATCAGCGGCATCAGCAAAACACACAGAGCCACATCTTCTCATCTGCTCTCTCCCCTCCCCTCCTCACTACCGAGGCCCCCATTCCCTCTCCCTCTGGCTACCTTCCTTCCCGTGCTGGAGCTCAACGAATCTGTTGAGTACGACTCGACTTTGTCTATTCATTTTGTAAATGACCTCTGAAACCGCATGGATATGCACGACTAGCTTTACACACTGCCTGTGTTGAAGACATCAGTTTAGAACAACGAGCAAACGGAAGGTATAATTTTAACAAAAAAAGACTAGTAAAAACTAGTAGGACTGACATGTAGAGTGGGAAAGCTTCTTCTTTTTTTTGAACCGGGCATAACCCCTTTCCATTACTGCGACATAACGGAAATACAAATACAACCAAGTCCACAGAATGAGACGGGAGAGGGGAAAGCTTCTTCTGCAGGCCAATCTCGCTAAGAAGAAGACTGTGGCCTGGGCCTGGGAAAGTAGAGAAATATTAGGGGATAAGGTAGGGGCACCAGTTTTCATGTGGTTTGCTTATGTTGGGCAACATCGCCCAGGCCCGCAAGCGGCAACCACGCGATCCTTCCTAGTAACAACTACTGGCAATGCAATGCAATGCAATGTATTCATCAAATATTATATGAAGTATACGCACATTTTATGATGCAATAATGTAAATAACACTGGTAATGCAATACTGCCAAATTCAAATTAGGAGTACAGGAAAATAAGATATAACCACATGCAAAGAAGAATGTCCTCAACATTATTGCAACCCCATACGAGCGAGCATACAAAGTGTCCCGGTAAAACACTCAGATTAACTATTATAAACCTTAACCTTCACCAGGTTTGGTAGACGCAGTTCATTTCCCGCCATCACCCGCAGTTTGTTCCGCAGTTTGTTCCCCAAGCATCAGTGTGCCACGAGTAACTTCATTCATGGAAACAGAGAGTAAACAAATCAGCTCTTTGATAAGACAAATAGTAAATAGATCAAATTAGAGATGCTACAGAATGTAGTTGCATCTTCTACCAATTCAAACAGCAACGGGAAAAATCTTCATGTTAATTATCACACGCTAAGATATGATGCTAGAATAAAACAAGATACAAATTAGGGGGAGGAATCAGCACAAGTTAAGTTTCATTTTATTCACTGTTAAATATTAACGTTTACTCATTTCACTGCAAATAAAAAGAGTAAATTTCACTCGACTCGCTGCAAAAAGAATTAACCACCACTCCATTCACGTCCCTGTTAAATCAAGAGATCCAATATTCCCTAAATTATGGCAACGCAAAGCCAGAAATTTCATGGGAATGACCTTCTTGTGGCATCTCATTCCAATGGTTTGTTCTCGGGTGGACCCCAACCATATGTTCTCTACTGCAGTATCGCTTCTGACCAGTTCTGACATGACACTGGACAATTGTCATGTACCCTACTTGTAATTGAGAGTGAAGTTCAGTAGGTAAATAAACTCAAGTGTTTGATTGGTTTCTTGGAATAATGATACACTTGAGTCCCTACAACAATCTTCAAGCGAGGCGGAACTTAGGACATGACCGGCAAAAACACTACATAGTTGATTTCACATCAGTATATCACTACAATGTTAATTCTCCTCGGTTAGCATTCTAAGGAAATTCATTGTCACATTGAGCTCAGTAGTTAACAATTGCAAGTCCAGAGAACAATATTATGATTTGGCAAAAAAAACAAAAATCTTAGCGGTTGCAGCTTATACAAGTAATCACAGGACATGGAATTTGACGCTATATTATAATTACCTGGCATAGTTGTCCCATTCAGGCAGGTAGCTGGAGATGAGATCCTACAAGGAAAATAGTTGAGCGACAAGGCGGTGCTCCTTTCAGCTTCAATCTTAGCCATTGCTCGTACTTGCTTGTTGGCCACGTCAACAGCAAGAAGCCATGCCTTAGGGTGCCGGAATTTGACCCTGGTGATGAGGTAAACAACATTGCCTTGATCATTCAGGCTGAGAACAGGCTGACATGTCCAGAGATTTTGCAAGTTTCTCTCTGCAGCCTCAGTCTTACGCAGCATTCCGCAGTGAACCAATCCAGACCGCATTGCTGTGTCAATTCGGATGGCAGATGCATTGACAGTGAAGTCGATTATCCAATCGTCGGGATCGCCGGTGATGTTGCAGTTGGTATATGTGGTGAGTGCCCAGTCATCAATTCTGATATTGGGGCCCCTGGTTTCAGGGTCTTTACCAGGAAGACGATCACCAGAGACTTCCAACTCGACAAACTTGAGGCAATCCCCCAGGACAGCAACGCTTCGGTAAGGCTTTGGACAGCAACCAAGCGCATTGCCGCCATGGCTTCCCAGCCTTACGGGCAGCGGCACAAGGCGTACTTTGTCGTTGTCGTTGTCGTCACGGAGCACGTCGTAGAGCAGTATTCCGTGCCAGAGATCAACCCAGCCAACGAGTCCCCTGCTCCCGATGGTGATTACCGAGTTGGTATGATGCTGAAAGTGGCCATGGACATGGTCAGGGGGGAGCGGCATGGGGAAGGGTAGCTGCGGCGAGTCCACCAGCACCTTCTTGGAGGTCCAATACCAGTCCTCAGATTTGAAGAGGTAGAGCAGGAAATTGTAATATGAGGTTTGAGAGAGCACGGCGATGGTAAACTCGTCGCCGCGGGGGAGGACGGCAACCCCATTGTCGGTGAACAAGTGAGGGTGAGGGTGCGGGAGGAGCTTGAGCGACGGACCTGTGGAGCTAGCTGACTGGTAGATGAAGTAGTCGCTCACCTTCTGTGTGATGTTTATGGGTGGGGGGCTGCGGCCGATGGCGATGCGGAGGACAAAGAAGCAGTCCGCCGCGCAAAGGATCTTGGGTTCATGGAAGAAGACATGGCCGGGACGCATCCACTTGCAGTGCACGGAGAGACGGGAGGGGATCGGCGGGTGAGCAGGCCATAAGGAAACCACGATCTGACTGCCTGTATTAGTATACTCTTGGGCCGTGCTGTCGTTGGTGCTGTCGTTGGTGTCGTCGATGTACGCCCCGGAATCGACGAGGACGCAGCAGCCGGACGCCATGGATGGATGGCAATTTCTTTGGATTTCTCTTCTCTCTCTCTCTCCCTCTCTCTCTCCCTCTCTCAGGTCAAGGGTTGGGGACGGGTGGGGGTTTGAAGCAAGAACAAGGACGGGAGGCGGCGCATCAGTTGGTGGCCTCAAATCTAATCTATAAACAGCCGAATGGGCTAATGGCGCGACATGGGCTTGCAGCCTGCTAGAGCCGACCAAAGAATCAAGGAAGGATAAGCTAGCCAGCCCAACCCTTCATCACCTCTGGCTTTTTGGTTTTACGGGCTTTATACATTGTTAAGAAAAGTACTAGGAGGCATTGGAAAGCATCACGTTCTGTTCTGGCCATCCACAAAACAAGTCGGAGGAACATCGTACTGTTAATGTCGAAGCTCCTAGGTTAGCAAAATTTGCTAGAAACCTAACTCCGGGGCGTCATGTTTGTCTTGGCCAGCCACATGATCCAGTTTGTATCCCACCTTCTGTGGAATTTGATCAATAAAGTGCTTTCATTCCTAAAAAAAAAAAACAAGTCGGAGGAACATCTGGTTCCTCGAAAACCCTTGAGCCCGGAATATCCTATTCGACGCATAGTCGACGTTTCGCAATGAGCTAGAAAGATTTTATCGACCATAAAAAACACTCAAATGGCAAAACGAACAGTTTTTTTTTTTGCGGGAAGGTAAAACGAACAGTTCCGGTTAAATTCCAGCAAAGTTAAAAAAAAAAAGAGCGACCCTAATCACGATGGCCAAGTTCTGCTAAAAAACCTCGTACGAGAACTTGTATAGACAAGGATTTCCCACAACACATCAGTTCTTCCGTAACAACTTAACTGCGCAACGCTGCTAGCGATCGAGCGGTAAACTGGGCCGGCCATTAATATGTTCAGGCGTTTTCGGTTTTGGGAACCTTCTAGAGTTTCCCAGCCGAAGGTTCCTAAACCGGTTTTCCGGTTTCTTTTTGGTTTTTTCTCTTTTTTTTCATTTTTCTGTTGATTTTTCCTTTTCTGTTTCTTTTTTAGTTTCTTTTTTATTTTTCAAGTTTCATTTTTCTAAAAGTTCATGTTTCAACAAATTGTTTGGAAACTTAAAAAACTTCGTGCTTTTAAAAAAGTTCAATTAAAAAAATGGTGATGCTTTCAAAGATTGTTCATGTATTCAAAAAAATGTTTCCGTTTTTCAAAAGACATCTGGAATGGTTTTGTTCATTTTTTCAAAAATGTTCAGGATTTTTTTTTAAAAAAAATTGTTTTATATATTTGTTCACAATGTCAAGCAATGTTCGTGTTTCAAAAAACGTTCAGAAATTTCGAAAAAAACTTGTTTTCGAAATTTGTTCACAGTTTCATGAAATGTTCCGACATTTTAAAAAAATGTTAATTTGTTCACAATTCAGAAAATGTTCATGAATTTTGAAAGAATGTTCTCCTTTTCAAAATTTGTTCAATAATTAAAAAATGTCATGTTTTCATAATTTGTTCTCAACTTCGAAATTTTTTCAGGAATTTCATAAAATGTTCATGTTTTTTAAAACAATGTTTGCCTTTTTCAAATTTGTTGTTTCAAAAAGTGTTCGCATTTTTTCAAAATTTTCTCATGTTTCAACATTGTTCCTGTTTTTCTGAAGTGAGATTTCCAAAAAAATGTTGAGTCTTTATAAATTTAATTACTTATCTGAAAATTGTTCATTTTTTCAAAAAAGATACTTTTGTGAGAAGAAAATCACATTCTTCTGGTCAGAGATACTTTTATAAATTTAATTACTTATCTAGAAAAAATTGTAACCTTGTCTTTTGTGTTTTGCCTTGCTGTCTGTTTCTTTAGAAATCACGCTGTAGATAGTCAACATAAGTCATCTGACCCGCAGACCCGTAGACTGAGCAAAAAACATCAAGCATTTCCTTCAAAGCAATGAGCTGGTTGTCAATAGCAGGAAGAACGAAGGACATGGCTCTCCTCTCTCCTCTCTCCTCTCTCCCACCTGCTCCCACCCTACCATGGCTCTAACCTCTAATCCTCACCATGGAAGGCCTCTTGCATTGGGATTTCAACCCTGGTATTGCAGTGGCAGATCAGGTACGTCGTCGTTTTGGAGAAACGGTTCACTTTTCTCCTTCTCGAAGCACCAAGGATTTTTTCTTGGTGGTCTCCTTCTCTTCGGCCTCTTTTCCTCTTTCGGAAGATTCAGTTAGTGTGGCATTGCAATGTTGTATTGGTGGGCATCCTAAGGGATTCAAGGTGGTTAACCTTAGTGAACGATCCTTTCGTTTCTCTGTGGCTGGCAACAAAGTAGGTCATTTCATTCATGGGCTCAGAGATCGCATTTGGCCGGATTTTATATGTCATTTTCATCTTTTCAATGGTCGCTTCAATGGATATACTCGTTTTGATAACCAATGGCATGCTGATGAGCATCCTGCGCCCATCGCGGCGCGTAGCCCTGTGGCCGTCCGTTATAGTCAACCGGTATTTCAAGACACATCGATCAATCCTTCTTCGGTTCAAGCACTAAGTAAGTTCGATCTCGTCCCTATGGCATCTATGAATTTTCATGACAAGAACAGCAAGGAAGCCTCGTGTTCTTCCTCCCTGCCATCATGCATGATCGAACCGACACAGAAGGAGGTTTTCTCGGTAAGCATTAATGAGGGCAATCAATGTGCCTCGGACATTCCAGATATATCTGAGCAATCAATTGTGATTGGCGGTTTCCGGTTTTCAAATATCAAGAGTTATCCACAATTGCAGTAAAGCTTCCTTTCTTCTGCCTTCCGATATGCTCCTCCACATTCCTCCTGGCCACCGATTTTGTCTGATTCTCACATTGCGGATCTTTTGCTTGCCGGATATTCTCCTGCGGAAGTTTCTGATATTGCCAAGAATTGGGGTCGGTTATGTGGTAAATGTTTGTAATGGGGACACAACCGGCCATTTTGCCATGCACGTATTTTTGCCTTTCATGCTCCGCTCCTGGCCATAAATGCCATAACTTTCCTTCCAAAACGCGGCCCGTGCATTCCATAACTTCAGTTATGGATGTTAATCAGCACAATCAAGCAGGGCTTGACCAGCATCGGCAACAAATCAACAACTCCCCTGCAATCACTCAAACCTACCCCCCCCACACGTCTACCGAGCCGTGACGTCTCAGCCGTCCGATGCAATTACTGTGGTTTCTACGGTCATTCGGTCAAATCCTGTTGGCGGCGGCGGTGGGCTCGCCAATGGCAATGGAAACCAAAAACCCTCTCGGCCGCCCCAAACTGCTCGCATTCCACCTCCTCGCCCGCTCCGCTTCCCAATGAAGCCCAGCTCCCTGTTGTAGCTACTCTGCCACCCACCACTGCCCTCACCGCCCACCCCGAGCCCTCCGCCCTCTGCTCCACCATGGCCAACTATCCGGTGAATCCAATCCCGTTTCTGCCGCCCGGCTGGTCGGTTGAGCCTGGTCCGGCGGACCGCAAGGTGCGTGCCGACATGGTCGTCAACCCCATCCCGCCGCTCAATAACAGCTTCTTGGCCATCGCGGAGGCGAGCAGATTTGTGCCTCTGCATCTCCGGGAAGGACTCCGCGAAACCATTGAAGGGCTGCTGCATGAATCGGGGATGCACACCACCGAAGCTTCTGATCATCCGCTTGGTATTGGCATGTTCGCCTTTGCTAATTCCTTCATCCGAGATACCGCTGTCAATACTACATTCCAGCTTGATGAGGAGGATTTAGTTATCTCTTTTGTGCGCCATAATGCGGCGTTGAACATGCGCCAAACCACCTATGGCCCTGATGTCTGGCTAATGTATATCGGATTCCCGGACGACTATCAAACTGATTTTTATTTCCATCGCTCTGTTGATGACTATGGTCGCCTAGTCTCTTGGAACAATCCCAACATCAACTGTCGTGTTGTGCTGATCAAAGTCAGGGTGATCCATCTGCGTTTGATCCCTAAGAGCATCATCGTCCGTCAGTTGGGTGGAGATCGTGCATGTTGGACTGTTGTTGTCTTCATTCTTCGTGGTGCTGACTGGAACGCCCACGACCCTGAAGTGCCAGTTGCTGACGAAGATCCTCCACCTGCAAGTGGCGTGCCACACCCCATGTTCAGAGAAGGACTTACTGCCGAACAGCTGTATCAGCAGCAGCAGCAAAACTGGCTCATACAAAATGGAGTGGCCAATGAACATGGCCCTCACAATGCTGCTCATCAGGATGCTCCTCAGAATGCTCAGTGGGATGCTTGGCCGGAGCCCCCAATGCCGCAAATGCCTGCAGCGCTAGTCAATTCCCAGGCCTGGCTTGCTGCCCAGGGACTGCGTGTTCAAGATGGTATCCTACCTGAAGACAATATCTCGGACAGTCTCAATTCTGCTTGGGACTCTACTTCTTCTGGCAGCTCTTTTGGTTCATTCCAAGTTCATGTTGGCCCTGACAACACTATGCTGGTGATTCCTCCCAGGCGTGAGGTGATTGCGGTGGATGTAACAGTTTCTTCGGATAACCTCCATGTCAGCATCTCTGTGCAAGGTAATGATCTTGCCAATGTTCTAATCAATGGCACAATCCCACGCAGCACCTTTACTTACTATCTGTCTAGCTCCATTTCATCGGTTGTGGCTGCTTATGGTCCATGGAGTGTTGGTTATGGTCTGCCACCGCTTGCTCTGCAAACTGCTGCTCCCATCTCTGTTTTCCAAGTTGAAACTGCGGACACTTTACTGTCAGTTCGTTTTTCGCCAAGCATTCTGAACGTGCCCCACAGGTCATCTACTGTTCAGATCTCTGAGCTTATTCCTGAAGCTAAGAGCGCTTGCCATGCACTCTGAAGCTAAGAAACTTAATTACAATATGCAATATAATGTGAAGGAAACTCACTCTGAAGCTAAGAGCGCTTGCCATGCATGAAAAAATCTACAATGACATATAATACATTAACTGAGAAGAAAATATGCTATAAGATAAAACAAGAAACACAAATACTTACAGTCCA
Organism: Triticum dicoccoides; assembly: GCF_002162155.2. NCBI lineage: Eukaryota > Viridiplantae > Streptophyta > Magnoliopsida > Poales > Poaceae > Triticum > Triticum dicoccoides. The sequence goes on along the minus strand of NC_041389.1, from coordinate 23,876,679 downwards.
TCCATAGCAAGATGAACAAAATATATTAAATCATCTAATCACAGTTCTTGTTTTCCAGATTGTTACCTTGAATCTTCAACAGCAATGTCACTTTCTTCATCCTCAGATTCAGATACTTCAAGATTTTCTAACATATCCTCCTCCTCAGTTTTATCACTTCACATTTATATATTTTGCGTACATGATACAAGAAATAAAATTAAATGATCCCATCATTACATGTAGAGCAAAAAGCTTAATTACAATATGCAATATAATGTGAAGGAAACTCACTCTGAAGCTAAGAGCGCTTGCCATGCACGAAAAAATCTACAATGACATATAATACATTAACTGAGAAGAAAATATGCTATAAGATAAAACAAGAAACACAAATACTTAAAGTCCATCCATAGCAAGATGAACAAAATATATTAAATCATCTAATCACAGTTCTTGTTTTCCAGATTGTTACCTTGAATCTTCAACAGCAATGTCACTTTCTTCATCCTCAGATTCAGATACTTCAAGATTTTCTAACATATCCTCCTCCTCAGTTTTATCACTTCACATTTATATATTTTCCGTACATGATACAAGAAATAAAATTAAATGATCCCATCATTACATGTAGAGCAAAAAACTTAATTACAATATGCAATATAATGTGAAGGAAACTCACTCTGAAGCTAAGAGCGCTTGCCATGCACGAAAAAATCTACAATGACATATAATACATTAACTGAGAAGAAAATATGCTATAAGATAAAACAAGAAACACAAATACTTACAGTCCATCCATAGCAAGATGAACAAAATATATTAAATCATCTAATCACAGTTCTTGTTTTCCAGATTGTTACCTTGAATCTTCAACAGCAATGTCACTTTCTTCATCCTTAGATTCAGATACTTCAAGATTTTCTAACATATCCTCCTCCTCAGTTTTATCACTTCACATTTATATATTTTGCGTGCATGATACAAGAAATAAAATTAAATGATCCCATCATTACATTTAGAGCAAAAAACTTAATTACAATATGCAATATAATGTGAAGGAAACTCACTCTGAAGCTAAGAGCGCTTGCCATGCACGAAAAAATCTACAATGACATATAATACATTAACTGAGAAGAAAATATGCTATAAGATAAAACAAGAAACACAAATACTTACAGTCCATCCATAGCAATATGAACAAAATATATCAAATCATCTAATCACAGTTCTTGTTTTCCAGATTGTTACCTTGAATCTTCAACAGCAATGTCACTTTCTTCATCCTCAGATTCAGATACTTCAAGATTTTCTAACATATCCTCCTCCTTAGTTTTATCACTTCACATTTATATATTTTGCGTACATGACACAAGAAATAAAATTAAATGATCCCATCATTACATGTAGAGCAAAAAACTTAATTACAATATGCAATATAATGTGAAGGAAACTCACTCTGAAGCTAAGAGCGCTTGCCATGCACGAAAAAATCTACGATGACATATAATACATTAACTGAGAAGAAAATATGCTATAAGATAAAACAAGAAACACAAATAATTAAAGTCCATCCATAGCAAGATGAACAAAATATATTAAATCATCTAATCACAGTTCTTGTTTTCCAGATTGTTACCTTGAATCTTCAACAGCAATGTCACTTTCTTCATCCTTAGATTCAGATACTTCAAGATTTTCTAACATATCCTCCTCCTCAGTTTTATCACTTCACATTTATATATTTTGCGTGCATGATACAAGAAATAAAATTAAATGATCCCATCATTACATTTAGAGCAAAAAACTTAATTATAATACGCAATATAATGTGAAGGAAACTCACTCTGAAGCTAAGAGCGCTTGCCATGCACGAAAAAATCTACAGTGACATATAATACATTAACTGAGAAGAAAATATGCTATAAGATAAAACAAGAAACACAAATACTTACAGTCCATCCATAGCAAGATGAACAAAATATATTAAATCATCTAATCACAGTTCTTGTTTTCCAGATTGTTACCTTGAATCTTCAACAGCAATGTCACTTTCTTCATCCTTAGATTCAGATACTTCAAGATTTTCTAACATATCCTCCTCCTCAGTTTTATCACTTCACATTTATATATTTTGCGTGCATGATACAAGAAATAAAATTAAATGATCCCATCATTACATTTAGAGAAAAAAACTTAATTACAATATGCAATATAATGTGAAGGAAACTCACTCTGAAGCTAAGAGCGCTTGCCATGCACGAAAAAATCTACAATGACATATAATACATTAACTGAGAAGAAAATATGCTATAAGATAAAACAAGAAACACAAATACTTATAGTCCATCCATAGCAAGATGAACAAAATATATCAAATCATCTAATCACATTTCTTGTTTTCCAGATTGTTACCTTGAATCTTCAACAGCAATGTCACTTTCTTCTTCCTCAGATTCAGATACTTCAAGATTTTCTAACTTATCCTCCTCCTCAGTTTTATCACTTCACATTTATATATTTTGCGCACATGACACAAGAAATAAAATGAAATGATCCCATCATTACATGTAGAGCAAAAAACTTAATTACAATATGCAATATAATGTGAAGGAAACTCACTCTGAAGCTAAGAGCGCTTGCCATGCACGAAAAAATCTACGATGACATATAATACATTAACTGAGAAGAAAATATGCTATAAGATAAAACAAGAAACACAAATAATTAAAGTCCATCCATAGCAAGATGAACAAAATATATTAAATCATCTAATCACAGTTCTTGTTTTCCAGATTGTTACCTTGAATCATCAACAACAATGTCACTTTCTTCATCCTCAGATTCAGATACTTCAAGATTTTCTAACATATCCTCCTCCTGAGTTTTATCACTTCACATTTATATATTTTGCGTACATGATACAAGAAATAAAATTAAATGATCGCATCATTACATGTAGAGCAAAAAACTTAATTACAATATGCAATATAATGTGAAGGAAACTCACTCTGAAGCTAAGAGCGCTTGCCATGCACGAAAAAATCTACAGTGACATATAATACATTAACTGAGAAGAAAATATGCTATAAGATAAAAGAAGAAACACAAATACTTACAGTCCATCCATAGCAAAATGAACAAAATATATTAAATCATCTAATCGCAGTTCTTGTTTTCCAGATTGTTACCTTGAATCTTCAACAGCAATGTCACTTTCTTCATCCTTAGATTCAGATACTTCAAGATTTTCTAACATATCCTCCTCCTCAGTTTTATCACTTCACATTTATATATTTTGCGTGCATGATACAAGAAATAAAATTAAATGATCCCATCATTACATTTAGAGCAAAAAACTTAATTATAATACGCAATATAATGTGAAGGAAACTCACTCTGAAGCTAAGAGCGCTTGCCATCCACGAAAAAATCTACAATGTATAATACATTAACTGAGAAGAAAATATGCTATAAGATAAAACAAGAAACACAAATACTTACAGTCCATCCATAGCAAGATGAACAAAATATATTAAATCATCTAATCACAGTTCTTGTTTTCCAGATTGTTACCTTGAATCTTCAACAGCAATGTCACTTTCTTCATCCTTAGATTCAGATACTTCAAGATTTTCTAACATATCCTCCTCCTCAGTTTTATCACTTCACATTTATATATTTTGCATACATGACACAAGAAATAAGATTAAATGATTCCATCATTACATTTAGAGAAAAAAAACTTAATTACAATATGCAATATAATGTGAAGGAAACTCACTCTGAAGCTAAGAGCGCTTGCCATGCACGAAAAAATCTACAATGACATATAATACATTAACTGAGAAGAAAATATGCTATAAGATAAAACAAGAAACACAAATACTTACAGTCCATCCGTAGCAAGATGAACAAAATATATTAAATCATCTAATCACAGTTCTTGTTTTCCAGATTGTTACCTTGAATCTTCAACAGCAATGTCACTTTCTTCATCCTCAGATTCAGATACTTCAAGATTTTCTAACATATCCTCCTCCTCAGTTTTATCACTTCACATTTATATATTTTGCGTACATGATACAAGAAATAAAATTAAATGATCGCATCATTACATGTAGAGCAAAAAACTTAATTACAATATGCAATATAATGTGAAGGTAACTCACTCTGAAGCTAAGAGCGCTTGCCATGCACGAAAAAATCTACAATGACATATAATACATTAACTGAGAAGAAAATATGCTATAAGATAAAACAAGAAACACAAATACTTTCCATAGCAAGATGACCAAAATATATTTAATCATCTAATCACAGTTCTTGTTTTCTAGATTGTTACCTTGAATCTTCAACAACAATGTCACTTTCTTCATCCTCAGATTCAGATACTTCAAGATTTTCTAACATATCCTCCTCCTCAGTTTTATCGCTTCACATTTATTTATTTTGCGTACATGATACAAGAAATAAAATTAAATGATCCTATCATTACATGTAGAGCAAAAAACTTAATAACAATATGCAATATAATGTGAAGAAAACTCACTCTGAAGCTAAGAGCGCTTGCCATGCACGAAAAAATCTACAGTGACATATAATACATTAACTGAGAAGAAAATATGCTATAAGATAAAACAAGAAACACAAATACTTACAGTCCATCCATAGCAAGATGAACAAAATATATTAAATCATCTAATCACAGTTCTTGTTTTCCAGATTGTTATCTTGAATCTTCAACAGCAATGTCACTTTCTTCATCCTTAGATTCAGATACTTCAAGATTTTCTAACATATCCTCCTCCTCAGTTTTATCACTTCACATTTATATATTTTGCGTGCATGATACAAGAAATAAAATTAAATGATCCCATCATTACATGTAGAGCAAAAAACTTAATTACAATATGCAATATAATGTGAAGGAAACTCACTCTGAAGCTAAGAGCGCTTGCCATGCACGAAAAAATCTACAATGACATATAATACATTAACTGAGAAGAAAATATGCTATAAGATAAAACAAGAAACACAAATACTTACAGTCCATCCGTAGCAAGATGAACAAAATATATTAAATCATCTAATCACAGTTCTTGTTTTCCAGATTGTTACCTTGAATCTTCAACAGCAATGTCACTTTCTTCATCCTCAGATTCAGATACTTCAAGATTTTCTAACATATCCTCCTCCTCAGTTTTATCACTTCACATTTATATATTTTGCGTACATGATACAAGAAATAAAATTAAATGATCCCATCATTACATGTAGAGCAAAAAGCTTAATTACAATATGCAATATAATGTGAAGGAAACTCACTCTGAAGCTAAGAGCGCTTGCCATGCACGAAAAAAATCTACAATGACATATAATACATTAACTGAGAAGAAAATATGCTATAAGATAAAACAAGAAACACAAATACTTACAGTCCATCCATAGCAAGATGAACAAAATATATTAAATCATCTAATCACAGTTCTTGTTTTCCAGATTGTTACCTTGAATCTTCAACAGCAATGTCACTTTCTTCATCCTCAGATTCAGATACTTCAAGATTTTCTAACATATCCTCCTCCTCAGTTTTATCACTTCACATTTATATATTTTGCGTACATGATACAAGAAATAAAATTAAATGATCCCATCATTACATGTAGAGCAAAAAACTTAATTACAATATGCAATATAATGTGAAGGAAACTCACTCTGAAGCTAAGAGCGCTTGCCATGCACGAAAAAATCTACAATGACATATAATACATTAACTCAGAAGAAAATATGCTATAAGATAAAACAAGAAACACAAATACTTAAAGTCCATCCATAGCAAGATGAACAAAATATATTAAATCATCTAATCACAGTTCTTGTTTTCCAGATTGTTACCTTGAATCTTCAACAGCAATGTCACTTTCTTCATCCTCAGATTCAGATACTTCAAGATTTTCTAACATATCCTCCTCCTCAGTTTTATCACTTCACATTTATATATTTTCCGTACATGATACAAGAAATAAAATTAAATGATCCCATCATTACATGTAGAGCAAAAAACTTAATTACAATATGCAATATAATGTGAAGGAAACTCACTCTGAAGCTAAGAGCGCTTGCCATGCACGAAAAAATCTACAATGACATATAATACATTAACTGAGAAGAAAATATGCTATAAGATAAAACAAGAAACACAAATACTTACAGTCCATCCATAGCAAGATGAAAAAAATATATTAAATCATCTAATCACAGTTCTTGTTTTTCCAGATTGTTACCTTGAATCTTCAACAGCAATGTCACTTTCTTCATCCTCAGATTCAGATACTTCAAGATTTTCTAACATATCCTCCTCCTCAGTTTTATCACTTCACATTTATATATTTTGCGTACATGATACAAGAAATAAAATTAAATGATCCCATCATTACATGTAGAGCAAAAAACTTAATTACAATATGCAATATAATGTGAAGGAAACTCACTCTGAAGCTAAGAGCACTTGCCATGCACGAAAAAAATCTACAATGACATATAATACATTAACTGAGAAGAAAATATGCTATAAGATAAAACAAGAAACACAAATACTTACAGTCCATCCATAGCAAGATGAACAAAATATATTAAATCATCTAATCACAGTTCTTGTTTTCCAGATTGTTACCTTGAATCTTCAACAGCAATGTCACTTTCTTCATTCTTAGATTCAGATACTTCAAGATTTTCTAACATATCCTCCTCCTCAGTTTTATCACTTCACATTTATATATTTTGCGTACATGATACAAGAAATAAAATTGAATGATCCCATCATTACATGTAGAGCAAAAAACTTAATTACAATATGCAATATAATGTGAAGGAAACTCACTCTGAAGCTAAGAGCGCTTGCCATGCACGAAAAAATCTACAATGACATATAATACATTAACTGAGAAGAAAATATGCTATAAGATAAAACAAGAAACACAAATACTTACAGTCCATCCATAGCAAGATGAACAAAATATATTAAATCATCTAATCATAGTTCATGTTTTCCAGATTGTTACCTTGAATCTTCAACAGCAATGTCACTTTCTTCATCCTCAGATTCAGATACTTCAAGATTTTCTAACATATCCTCCTCCTCAGTTTTATCACTTCACATTTATATATTTTGCGTACATGATACAAGAAATAAAACTAAATGATCCCATCATTACATGTAGAGCAAAAAAACTTAATTACAATATGCAATATAATGTGAAGGAAACTCACTCTGAAGCTAAGAGCGCTTGCCATGCACGAAAAAATCTACAATGACATATAATACATTAACTGAGAAGAAAATATGCTATAAGATAAAACAAGAAACACAAATACTTACACTCCATCCATAGCAAGATGAACAAAATATATTAAATCATCTAATCACAGTTCTTGTTTTCCAGATTGTTACCTTGAATCTTCAACAACAATGTCACTTTCTTCATCCTCAGATTCAGATACTTCAAGATTTTCTAACATATCCTCCTCCTTAGTTTTATCACTTCACATTTATATATTTTGCGTACATGATACAAGAAATAAAATTAAATGATCCCATCATTACATGTAGAGCAAAAAACTTAATTACAATATGCAATATAATGTGAAGGAAACTCACTCTGAAGCTAAGAGCGCTTGCCATGCACGAAAAAATCTACAATGACATATAATACATTAACTGAGAAGAAAATATGCTATAAGATAAAACAAGAAACACAAATACTTACAGTCCATCCATAGCAAGATGAACAAAATATATTAAATCATCTAATCACAGTTCTTGTTTTCCAGATTGTTACCTTGAATCTTCAACAGCAATGTCACTTTCTTCATTCTCAGATTCAGATACTTCAAGATTTTCTAACATATCCTCCTCCTCAGTTTTATCACTTCACATTTATATATTTTGCGTACATGATACAAGAAATAAAATTGAATGATCCCATCATTACATGTAGAGCAAAAAACTTAATTACAATATGCAATATAATGTGAAGGAAACTCACTCTGAAGCTAAGAGCGCTTGCCATGCACGAAATATCTACAATGACATATAATACATTAACTGAGAAGAAAATATGCTATAAGATAAAACAAGAAACACAAATACTTACAGTCCATCCATAGCAAGATGAACAAAATATATTAAATCATCTAATCACAGTTCATGTTTTCCAGATTGTTACCTTGAATCTTCAACAGCAATGTCACTTTCTTCATCCTCAGATTCAGATACTTCAAGATTTTCTAACATATCCTCCTCCCCAGTTTTATCACTTCACATTTATATATTTTGCGTACATGATACAAGAAATAAAACTAAATGATCCCATCATTACATGTAGAGCAAAAAAACTTAATTACAATATGCAATATAATGTGAAGGAAACTCACTCTGAAGCTAAGAGCGCTTGCCATGCACGAAAAAATCTACAATGACATATAATACATTAACTGAGAAGAAAATATGCTATAAGATAAAACAAGAAACACAAATACTTACAGTCCATCCATAGCAAGATGAACAAAATATATTAAATCATCTAATCACAGTTCTTGTTTTCCAGATTGTTACCTTGAATCTTCAACAACAATGTCACTTTCTTCATCCTCAGATTCAGATACTTCAAGATTTTCTAACATATCCTCCTCCTTAGTTTTATCACTTCACATTTATATATTTTGCGTACATGATACAAGAAATAAAATTAAATGATCGCATCATTACATGTAGAGCAAAAAACTTAATTACAATATGCAATATAATGTGAAGGAAACTCACTCTGAAGCTAAGAGCGCTTGCCATGCACGAAAAAATCTACAATGACATATAATACATTAACTGAGAAGAAAATATGCTATAAGATAAAACAAGAAACACAAATACTTCCAGTCCATCCATAGCAAGATGAACAAAATATATTAAATCATCTAATCACAGTTCTTGTTTTCCAGATTGTTACCTTGAATCTTCAACAACAATGTCACTTTCTTCATCCTCAGATTCAGATACTTCAAGATTTTCTAACATATCCTCCTCCTCAGTTTTATCACTTCACATTTATATATTTTGCGTACATGATACAAGAAATATGCTATAAGATAAAACAAGAAACACAAATACTTACAGTCCATCCATGTTTGTTTCATTAACAACCTGTCGAACTAGTAATTCCAAATATTCATCAAGACGGCAGGCTAGCATTAAATGTATTAAGATCAGATCCTGGACGTCTTGACCATGAATTTTCTTCACAAGAACAAAACAAAATTCAGAACATGCCGAAATATCACAAATCATTTCGATGCAACAACTGAGCAAAACTAGCTAAACAGAATGTATGTTGAGGCCTTGAGAACAGAATAAACTAATAGAATTATTAAAAATACCTTTGTCAGTCTTAGAATATGCGAAGAGAAATGTCTACTAAACTGTAGCAGATGCCAGTATGAATCACTGTATACATTGACAATGGCACCATTCCTCGAAAAGCAGAAGACATCCTCAAACAGAAATACTTTAAAGACCTTGAGTGTCCAACCTTCAACAACGTTCTGCGGCTCAAAGTTCAATGGTTGATATTCTCTATCGTTGGTTGCCTTTAGTCCATCACAAATGCTATATAGCAGGCAAAGAAACTGGTATATGCTAACAGGCGGCATGAATGCAAAGTGTGCAGACATGTACTTCAGAAATCCGTGAAATGCCTCTGGGTCCTTAGACCGATCTAGTATCACCATGGTGTCAGTTTGAAGAATTTCCCAATATGGTGGACTATTGGAGGAGGATAGTTCAACTACAACATAGTAAGGATTCAGGAGTTCAATGTGCTTTTTAAAATCTTCAGCCATCCCATCGACATCCACAACATACAATGCTTGTGTGTCAATACGAAACAATACATCTTTGATTCGCATGTCAGATAATATTTCCATTCACCTCTCCAACAGAGTTTTAACTTGTGCATCTGAAGGATGTAGTTCATTAACCCACGAGCAGCTTTTCTACCAGCATACGTCATCAAGTACAATCTTCCTTTCCAACGAGGTGAAAAAAGTCGACGAAACTTCTTTGGAAGTTTAAAAGGCCTTATCAACTTGTTTAGCCTAGCATATTTCTTAAAAGACATGTTACTGCATTTGAGAAAAGAAAGACAATTGTCAATTTTTGTTGGTTACTTGGTTGCAAGAATCTTTTAATATCAGACAAATAGGGTTCTCTTATTTGGGGCATTATTAAAAACTGACCTTGTTGGTGAGGGCAGACCCACAATCATCACAGATATACCCTCACGTATCTCTTGCTCAGATTTTCCGATATCATGTTCGATGAGGTATTGAGTAGCAGCACGTGATATATCAGCTTTAACCCTGAAATAAGATATAAATAGCGTTAGAACAGAGACAATCAGTACTGATGAGGTGCTAGTCCAAAGATAGTAAAATGGGGTAATTTAAGGTAGGTGCGTACTATTAACTACAAACAATTGACATTTACTAAGCAGCTTAGGGAGGTTTAGTGGAGAAAATAACTTAGCAATGCTTCGGTACACCCCCCCCTCACAAAACGTATAAAGGATAGTATGGACTTTTCACAAATTGTACTCACTTTTCTACGTATACGATGTAGGTTCCTATAATACCCGGCGAACAGCCCTCCCACATGGGCTCAGCCCATTTAGCTTTTTTAGTTTTAATCATCAAAAAATGGATGTCGTCAGCTGGATTCAAACTACAGCACTCACGCACAACGTGTAACCGCACAAACCATCTGGGCTAGCACATCTGATATGCTTACTAACCTTGTTTTCTTCTTCTTGTTCGAGAGACACAACACCAAGAAAAAAAAACACAGCACCTTCACTCTTTGGTTTATGTTTTTTTGCACGGTTTTTGTTACGGTTTCTAGTTTTCCTGTTTTTCCATAAAAGACTAATATTTATTTTTTAAAATTGTGCATAAATTTCAAAAAAATGTTCATGCCTTTCAAACTTGCTCAGAATGTCAAAACACAAACAGTTTTTTTATAAAATAACAAAAATTTAAACATGTAATTTTTTTAAAAAAACAGTAACGAATTTGGAATTCCAGAAGAATATGAAAAAAATTGAATTCCGAAAAATTTTAATTTATGAGAAATAGAAACAATAAACAGAATAAACAAAAAGTAAAAGAAGACAAAAAATGAACAAGAGAGAATATAAAAAGAGAAAAAGAAAAAACTCGGTTCACAACCTTCGAGAATGTCCCAAAGCCGGAAAAAATGGCTGGGAAGCCAAGGTTCCCAAAACCGAGAAAACCTTTTGGCAAATTTCCTTAGTGAACTTTTTTTTGAAAATTTTCAGATCCATGAATATTTTGTAAAAAAATTGATGAACTTTTTTCAAATCTGTGAGCTCTTGGACCGGGCCCACACGCGCCCGACGAGAGCAATGTCGTCGCTTAGTTAGGCCAAGGCATAAGCGTTCTATTTTCTTTTCTATCTTTTTCATTTCATTTCTTATTTTACTAATTCACTTTTCTCTTTTTTTAATACCAAAATACATGTTTTAACTAACTTTTTAAACTAATGGTTCCAAATTATTTTTTCTATTTTTTTATTAAATGCTTTTAAAAAATACTTACGGTTTTCAATTTTATCCCTTTGTATTTATTAGTTGGGGTCATTTCAAGGATGTCCAAAAAACACCATGTTTAACGGAGATTATTCGGTAAGGTCAGAATGGTTCTTCTGAGAGCACATTATTTTTCAATATCTTTGAAATGGCCCCAATTTCCCCAGCAAAAAAGAAGAAGTAATGGACCTAATTTTTCCCATGGCCTTTTATGAGCAATTCAGGGCACCATGCCAAGTTGATTTGGTTTTTGACAAGTTTTGCATTTTCTGGAGTTTTCTTAGTAAAAGACCGATAAAATGGTAGAACATGTCGCAACTTACATATGGTGTCGAAAATTGTTAAACCTAGCATGGTTGCCTACCATGGGCATGCCCATCCGGGTGCACCCTCCATTGAACATGGTCTAGTTTTGAAAAAAATTAAATGACCCAAACTTTTGCAGGCAGGGGGCATGCCCGTGGTAAGGATCCATGCCAGGTTTGAACGATTTCCCACAAAATATGCAAGTTGCGACACGTCCTATCATTTAGCTGCCTTTTTTAACCGAGAGAAGTCCAGAAAAGATCAAATTTGTCAAAAACCAAAACAACTTGGCATGGTGCGTTTAATCGATCATATAAGATCATGGAAAGATTTAGGGTGAGTTAATGGATGCCGCAAAAACATGCCCTCAAATGGACCCTTCTCGCTTACCTGAACACCCTCTGTTGAACATGATATATTTTTGGACATGCATGAAATGACCCCAACCTTTTCCAGTAGGCGGGCACGCCCATGGTAGGCATCCATGTCAGGTTTGAATGAATTTCCCACAATATATGCATGTTGTATCACGTCCGGCCATTTATAAGCCAGTTTTCACCGAGAAAACTCTAAAAAATGCAAGAATTATCGAAAACTTAAACAGCTTGACATGGTGCCTTGATTTAATCATAGAAGGAGGTGGGAAAAATTAGGCCATTTGAAGGATGTTGAGAAACAATGTACCCTCAGTAGAGTCTTCTAGCCAACCCGAACATCCTCTATTAAATATGGTCTACTTTTGGACATTCTAAAATGACCCCAACCTTTTCAACCTGGTGGGCATGACCATGGTAGTCATCCATGCCAGGTTTGAACGATTTCTGACACAGTATGCAAGTTGTGACACGTCCACCCATTTATCGGGCGTTTTTGACCGAGAAAACTCTGAAAAATGCAAAACTTGCGGAAAAGAAAAACAACTTGGCATGGTGCCTTGAATTAGTCATAAAAGGCATCAAAAAAAATATGGGCCATTTCAAGCATGTCGGGTAACGACGTGCTCTTATATGGAGCCATTTCGCCTACTCGAACACCTCTGTTGATCATGGTCTAAGTTTTTCTTTTTCCATCTTTTGTAGTGCATCAAATATAACACTGAAAAAAAGACTCTGGTTTTCCTTTTCAACCGGGCTGATTTTTTCTTCGGTTTTTACATGGGTTTTTATATTATTTTTGTTTTTCTTTTCTTTTATTGATTTTGAAAAAAGTTCATCAAAAAATCAAAATAAGTTTATCGATTTTGAAGGAAAGTTCATTGATTTGGGGAAAAAAATTCACAAATTTGAAAAAAAACATTGATTTAGAAACAAAGTTCGTCAATTTTATAAAAAAGTTCAACAATTTTCAAAAACAAATTGCCAATTTGCGAAATAGTTCATGAATTTGAGAAGAGAACTGATCAATTTTGGGGAAAAAAGTTCACTGATTTGGAAGAAAAATTCAAGAATTTGAAATTTTGTCGTCATTTTCGAAAAAAGAAATCACTAATTATAAAAACTTCACGCATTTAAGAAACAAAAAACAAAAAGAAAATACCAAACAGAAAATGTTCCGCTTTTCCAGTGTCCTATTTTAAGTATTAAAAAATATAAACAACACGTGACCTCCCGTTGCCGAGTTGGTTAGTGCTGGTGTGCTAATTCCTGGAGGGCCTAGGTTCGAATCCTGCAGAACGCATGATTTTTATGAAGAGGTATGGGCTAATCTGAGCCGTTCTTGTGTTTAGGGGGGTGTACCGAAGCAGAAGTGAACTTATAATTGATGCAGGGACCAGGCTAAACAAACTTGAAACTACTAGATAAGAATGACAGTAGGTTGTTTAGTAGGATATAACTAGAATGAGATACAAATGTTAAATATGACAAGAATTGTATCAACAAGTGCGCAAAACATATAGCATTAGGATGAATCTATGTAACTTTGAACATACTTACATACCTGTCACTGTCATGATAATGATCAATAATATATGCAGCAAGTTCTGCAGAATATTCTTCAATATGCGGAAAAATAATGTGCATATGCAGATTGTTCATATATTTAATCGCTTCAATTATGCCTTTATAGAATTTTTTGGGTTCGTTGTTCCTAAACCTGCGTAAACATATGAAACATAGCACTTGTGTTCAACACAAGACGAAAAAGTCTGATCAACACCACCATGGCCAACATGGCCACTGCTGCATTACTCATGATATAAAAACATGTCTCAAACTTCAGGAAGGAGCAAACAAATAACATATAATACATATAATACAAGTACATCAGGAAAAATAACACTATTCACTACACTTCATAGCACCCAAAAGTCACCCGTCCAGATTACCATACAAGATAAAAATGAAATACCACTTGCGCAAATGCATTACCATCTTTATTCTTAATTCCATAAACTGAAACTTAGAGATAGTTAGATGTTACAAACACTGATAAAGCGGGATGAATGAGGAAATATCAGCAACACATTGGACATAAAAAAATCAACATGACATGGATCCAAGTACTGACAAAAATATAGCATGGATTCCGGAAACTAGTAAAATGTTATAGACTTGGATCCTGGTGACAAACAAGACAGTGATATGATATGCAACCCAATAGTGACAAAAATTTAACGAAAGATAATTTGATTAAGCGCAACTGGACAGGATCTACTAGGTGTAGTTTCTGTGATCGGGATGAAACTATCAAGCATCTTTTCTTTGATTGCCCGATGGCGAGGGTGTTGTGGCGCTCGGTGCAAATTGCCTTTAACATTACTCCTCCGAATTCGGTCAGGTCATTGTTTGGAACGTGGCTGGTTGTATAGAGGCCGAAACAGCTAGAAAAATTCGAATGGGAGCATGTGCGTTGTTATGGGCAATTTGGAACTGCAGAAATGACTTGGCTTTTAACAGAACAACAACTATCCATTTTTTGCAGGTTCTATTCCGGGCTACTGCGCTAATCCGCACGTGGTCATTACTCACTCCGACGGAGGCCAGGGCGCGTTTGGTTACTGGATCTGTCCGGTGGGAGATGGTAGCGCGGGATATCTTCAACCGGTTTGGATGTCGGTCATGTAATAGGATAGGCGCTTAGTTTACCTATCTCTCTTTACTATGCCAGCCGGTTGTGGCTTTTAGGCCTTGTTTTATTTTGCTTGCTCTTTATGAGCCAGTATCCTTTGCTACAGCACTTTGCAAGACATTGTTGAACTACTTTATTTTTTATAAATGTGGCCGTATGCATCTTTCTGATGC
>NC_041389.1:23839827-23861146 GCF_002162155.2 Triticum dicoccoides | reverse complement strand
AATAGTGACAAAAACAAAACATGGATTACAATGGTTAAGTACTAAAAAAGGTAAAGATAGGACAAAACAACAACCATGTTGAAATCATTTGAAGTGGCAGTCCGGTACACAAGCAGATTTATTTCCAATCATATATGTGCATTAACATAGGAACTGAAACCAAAATAAAACAACAGACCTTCTCTTCACCAAACAAGAACCAACAACCAACATAAAATAAACACTTGTTCTAACAGCAGACAAGTCAGAAGGAAAATGAATAAGCAGTACCTCTCGAGGAATTCAAGAACCAAATAATACAGATTGCCAATGGTGTCGTCTTTAGGATGTTTTAACGATTGGCTACTTTGAACCCTGGAAGTTTCCGCTCCAAAGTTAGAAATTGACATCATAATAATTTCTTAGCAATAACAGACTCAATGTTATTAACCGATAATATAACCTGTTATCTCTTGGATCCTCTGCAGTGCCTTCTAAAGGTTGGTCATCACGTTGGCCAGTAGAAGTAGAACTATGATTTCTGGTAGGATGCGAAGAAATATCTAGCTCTCCCTGTTTGTCATTATCTCTTGTATCCTCTCCAGTGCCTTCTAAAGATTGGTCAACACATTGACCAACAGAAGTAGAACTATGATTTCCGGTAGAACTATGATTTCCCTGTTTGTTTTGGTCGTTGGCCTTTTTCTTTCCCCTACTGGACATTTCACTTCTAAGTTACAAAATGATAATAAACTATAATTTTTATCTCAGTAATGCATTAATGGTGCTAGTGATACCTTTTCTCCGCTTTCTCCACAGCAATAAGATCTTCCCCAACTTTATTTGCTAGTGCATCCTTGTGTTGTAACCATTTGTTCACCTGTTATTTATATAATGTAAGCTTGTGTATGTCCAATGTTGAAACCATATTGTGACAATTCATCATCTCTTGCATAATAAAGTACAAACCTACCAATGCTTTCTCAAGCAAGTAGCTGTAACACGCAAGCAATGAGTTCATGGTCATGATGCCACTCCGACTGCCGTCCCATATTCTTCCCTCTTCACAATTACGAATATCAGAGCATAACAAAGTTTTCTCGCTAGCTTCATCAAGAACAGCAAACAGAACTGCTGACATTATCTTTTCTCCTTCCATTAAACGACTCCTAATGCCCTATAAGAACACAAAAAAAGGAATAAAAACTATTTACTGATTTCATACTTACAGAACATGGTATAGAAGTCATGCAAAATAGCATACCAACAACGTCATAGCAACACTGTCACTTTCAGAAGATCGCTGTTCTAATATTCGCACAATGAGTTTTCCCTCAAGATTCTGAAAATATATTTCAATTTCAGATAACTTTCTTACAAAATGGCGTGTAGTTACTGGTCATGTTGAGTAAAATACCTTAAATTTCATATCCTTTAAAGACAATATCTCCCCAGACTCTTCAGATGAGAGCTGAACAGCATAAGGAAGAAAAGAGTTATTATATCTAAACCTAATTTACAATGCGTGAGCAAACTATGAAAACAAGCATAAATAATTTGTTCAAAATAACTTACACTATCCCAACAATTACTAAATTCAGTTCTGTGTTGCAAAATGTCCTGCAGAACATTGGCAAATAGGGGTTAACTGTGCGGAGTTTGACACACAAGTAAATATATAAAAACAATAAATAGATGGGAAAGAAAAGGAAAAAAAGACAGACCAATTCTTTGCTGCCAGAACTTGTATGATGAACATAATTATGCCGTCGAAGATTAAATGGTGAGTTAAATGCCAATAGACAATCTGGACTGATGCATTTATGTTCGCCTGACTTCTGCAGGATTAATAAAGAAAATAGTGAAAATCTTTACGAGCACAAACAAAGAGTTAATCCACTAAATATCTAGATACAAGCCTGCTGGTTGGTAGCATTTGTGTCCTAACACAATATAATATTGTGTAGCCGAGCCAACAAAAAATCCAGTGACAAGCACTACTAGTAATAGAGCATACTCAACTAGTCACTACTATTACTACACCTAATCAATAGTGGCAGTTTGTTCTTACACAATATAGTGAAAAACGTATGGTGTAGAAAATCAATACGAGCACTCGGAACCAACAAAGATTTGTATTAGCTTCTTCCAGATAATTATTATCAGCTAGCATTATATCTCATTTATGATGCACTTACAGGGTAGGGAACACTGGCCAAAGTTGCTCCGGCACCATCCACCTAAAAAATGAACGAATGTGAAGTATAATCATATACTCAAAGAAAAACAATCAAGCGACAAGTAATTCACTAGTCACTAAAATTAGTACACCTAATCAATATGAACGGTGGTAGTGATATAAGAGATGTGACGATGATATTACAATGTCTAAACTTCTCCATATTTTGCCAGCATCAAATGAACTCAAACTTGGATCCAAAACAAAGATGCGGTTATTGCACTGCATGAAAGAAGGATAGGACATAACATATCAGGAAGGTTATTAAGTAAAATCTGAGACAATAACCTAACAAAGTATGATATCTTGATAGCAGTATGGAACTGTTTGTTCCAGAATATAACATGGATCTTTGTTTCAGACAATTCCTCTTGTAAACTTTGCAAACTGACAGGTTGAAAAAAACAACAAATTAAGTTTACTGGAGTGAGAAAAACATGTGTAAAGTGTAAACATAGTGTAGATATCTCGTACCCATGAGGTGTTAGTTCAGTATCATGATCTTTTAGGAACTTATCAAGTAACTCTCCTGCAAATGAATTACCTTTGTCACAATCTAAGGGATCAACACATAGAAAGAATTTTGAATAATGAATAAACAAAGTTCTCAGTTCTCACTATGATCTTCTGCCTTCAAATGAGAAGGTGGGCTCTCAGTTGTACAATCATAATACCCTTGTCCAATTGCATTGCAAAGATTGAGATCCTAAACATTTAAACAAACATAAATAGTAAATCATAGGCTAAAAGTATTTCTTAGTAACAAAATAACAAGAAATGTAACATTATTCCTGTGTCAAAGTCTAAAGTGGTAATGAGTATACAAATTATTTATCTGGCTTCAGAAGTAGAGCATGTTGGAAGTTCTTTCTTCCTCGCGTACACAGTTATGTGGCTAGAAGGTTTAGTGTGTGCAGCTACAACAGCTTGTAATGTTTACTCACAAAGTACTTAACTCCTAAGCAAGTGACATGTGTAAAAAAGGCGCAACGCGCTTAACTCCAAAGAAAGGTTTACTCACAAAGTACTTAAACAAATACCCACCTAAGGACATGTGCCAAAAAAGGTGAAATGAGAAATATCATACAGCAACACCGATATAAAATCATAGAAGGAAGGCTGAATCTAATTCCAAAGACTAGAAAAGGTCAAGAAACAGTAGCTAGAACAACGACTCATGCCATATTGGATTAAGTGCATACCTCCGGGTCAGCGATGAAACCATGGTATAAATCAAAGCCAAAGTTCTCAAAAATCTTATAGTCTTTCATGATTTTTATGTTACGGATGCTGCAATATTACCACACAAGAGGTTATCAGAATATAAACCGCGTTAAGTAAGAAACTACAGATAAGCAAACTAACCTTTTGAAGTTCAGTTTAACATCGACAGGTTGATGAAGGCATCCTACTGCTACAACCCATTCTTCTGGCCTCATGGTATAGGATGTAGTCTGTAAATTAAAACAGCTCATTAACAAATTAACATCATATACCCAAGACAATGTACAGTAGTAGAAACGATTCGATTAAACCTTGGAGGCCCCAAAAACAACTTGATGAAGATGGCCAAGATTTAGACTCAAGTTACAATCGAGTATTTTACTCAGGTCCACATCGCCTCTTAGAAGTATGGCATTGCCTGCAAAAACACAAGATTGACTAAAAGTAGCCCTTCAACAGGAGCTAAATTTGCATCACAATTGAGACACACTTACATAGTGCTACCAGCGCGGATGAGCCAGTCATATTAGGACAAATAATGAACCTCCGACAGCCTTTAAAATCCACAGATTTTGCGACATAGTCATTCCCTTGTGTCCATGAGCTGTCCAAAACCTTTGTGAAAAAGTGAATCCGTAGTCAATTTAATTCGCCCATGCAAGCATCACATGACATTAATGACTTAAAAAATGAGGAAATATATGATTGTCAAATAGGTTTCTAGAAAGGGCATTCAAACAGTAAGAACTGTAACTAGGGAAAGAAAACAAAGTCAAAATAAATAGCACAACATACATCATTGAAATGCTTCCATACAATAGGCTTGTCAACCTGATCTGCATTATTTTGTAACAGAAGCAAAGTTCCATGTAGCTGCATAAGGCCTTGTACAATGGAAGGTGCTTAGAGACATGCTTAGAAAAATAAACCGGATTTTTCTGAAGCACCGGTGCCTATTTCTACAGGAGAGACGCTTAGTTAAGCGTCTATCCTGTACAAATAAGCACCGGTGCTTAAGGAAAATCTGGTTTATTTTTATAAGCACCTCACCTAAGCACCTCCCATTGTACAAGGCCTAAGAAAGCATGGAAGTTATTAAACATACAGATTTATTGAAGTACATGTGAAGAAAGTAACATAATAAAAAAACCACCTGCGACACCACGTGAAACTGATTATTCCAGAACAGAGCACATACAGTTGTATTATTATCTATCATCTGTTGTTTTATAGACTGGATACTGCCATCTCAAAACAACAGCCACATATTAATCAGTAACATGAATAGAGACATATTAACATAAACAAAGCAACAATTCATACCCACGTATTCAAAAAAAAGTTTCGCCAATTGTAATATTATTCACGAATGAAAAATATGTTTAAGCATTCTCACGTATTACTTGAACATATTGCAATGGCAGCATGCTCACGTCATTCGAGAAGACGGAGCAATTGTATAATACATAATGTATAATAAGTATTAAAAAATTGTTGAATAATAATTTAAAAATGTTGAACAAGTATTTGTAAAATGTTGAACACGTATTTAAAATGTTGAAAAAGAATTTTAAAAATGCTGAACAAGTATTTTAAAAAAATTATGTATAAAAATGTTGAACAAGAATTTGTAAAATGTTGAATAAGTATTAAAAATGTTGAATATGTATTTCAAATGTTGAAAAAAATTCAAAATGCTGAAAAAGTATTTGAAAAATATTGAATAAGTATTAAAATCTTAAAAATGTATTTGAAATATGTCAAATAATTATTACAAAATGTTGAACAAGTATATAAAAAATGCGGAACAAAATATTTGAAAATTTTGAACAAGTATTTAAGAAATGTTGAACAAGTATTTGAAAAAATGTTGAAAGAGTATGAAAATGTTTAACAAGTATTTGAAAAATGTCAAATAATCATTCAGATAATGTTGAACATGTATACAAAAAATGTTGATCATTTATTAAAAGTGTTTTTTGACATATACAATAATATAGAGTGAAAATGGAAACAAACATAAGAAAAAACAAAAGACAAAAAATGGAGAAGAAAAAACCAAACAAAAAATTTGAGAAATAACCCGGTGAAAAGCGAATAAAAATGAACCAAAAAGAAAAGGAAAAAAAGAAAAACTGAGTAACCAGGGAAAACTAGTGAAAATCTCGCTTGTTTTACCTCAAGTAGTTCGCGGCATAGTATTGTCTGATAAGTTGGATGCTAGCTCGTTGGCTAGCACAATAGTCTACCGTTGGGGAGACCTGGCATCAAATCCCATGTTATCTCCCTTTTTCGCTTATTATAATTTTAGCGTTCACGAGTGGACCAGTCTAGTTGCGTGCGCGTCACGATTCTCCTATAGTTTCCTTCACTTATTATAATTTTAGCATTCACGAGTGAGCCGGCCCAGTTACGAGCGCGAGCGATCGGCTTGCTTAAAGCAAGAAATAGCTCTCGCGGTTACGGAGGCCGTGCTGGGTAACTTAATGAAACATTAAATCGTTCTCTGGCCCACTAACGTTATTGTGTCGGGTCTACTTGAAAAGGACGGTACACAATACCGTGAGCAGGCGAGGATGAGTGCTCTTGTGAATTTTCAACAAACTTATGTACTATTGCTGCTCTTGATTCACCGACTAATTTAAGTCAAACTGTGACTTCACCATCACCACAAGCCCACAACCAGCTTCACATACACATGACACACAATCTAGAACATCACATGTAGTAGTTGATATTGCCTCTCATGAAATTGGTGATAATGCTGCCTCTTGACTTGATGATACTGTTCCACCTGGATAATTTTCAGATGTTCATATTGCAAAAGATAAAGAATTTGAAAATTCTTATAATCTTGATGAATCACCTGCTACACCTTTTACGAGAACTATACCTAGTCTAGTAATTTCTGATAGGACACCCAATGAACTTGATGAAATTTTTGGTAGAGTCTTTATTACAGTAAATCCTGAGGATGGTGTTGATGCTGTTTTTGAACTATTTAATAGTGGGTCTTTAGGAGACATGTTTTTAATTCAAGATGATTTTTGTGCTTCTCCTATATACATTAAAAATGAGGCTTATAATTTTTTGTTCATCCAGAAATAATTACTTTGGTTGAATCCGATGCTTTCCATAGTTATAAAAATGGAAAAGCTCTTGATCATTTCAGTAAGATGCTTTCCATTGCTAATTTTTTTTCTAAGAAAGATATGAACCCAAGTTACCTTTTCCCTTTTTCCCTTAAAGATGGCGCTAAAGCTTGGTATAATAACACGATGACTAGAAGCATTACTAGTTTGTAAGAATTTGTTAGTGCTTTTATGGATACATATTTTTCTTTGCATACGAGATAATCAGTTTTGTAGGATATTTATAACTTTACCCAAATTGAGGAAGAGAGTCCCCCGCAAGGTTAGGGGATGTTTTGTGAGTTGGAAAGGAATGCTCCTAATCATCCTACCAAGAAAAATGAGATGGTTGATATATTCTATAGCGCTATAACCCTTGAATCTAGGACACACATAGACAACGGTGCAGGGAGAATTCTTAGTGAAAGGACATTCAACGAAGCTAACGAATTATTGGATAATATAACAAAGAATCATAGTGATTATAATGATTAGAATGTTACCGAGCCTCATTAGCACCTACTCTAAAGAAGAGATGCATGCGTTTTTTAAGTCCAGAAGATATGAAAGAAGCCAAGAAATATCCTAAGAAAAAAGGTATTAAAGCTGAAGATATCAAGAATTTACCTTCTAATTTCCATTTAAAAGGTGACTTCAAATTTTCAACTATTTCAAAAGAGTGATTTCACTCATTTTAAAAAACAAATTTCACTCATTTCAAAATACCGAGTGCACTAATTTTTTGCAAAAAGATTTCACTCAATTTAGAAAAATAATTCAACTCATTTCAAAACACACATTCAATGTCTTCAAAAGGCTGATTTTTTTTTAAATGAGCATTTCAATGGCAATAAATGTTATCCGTTTCAATAACAACAACCGTATCCATTTCAGTAACCAAAACATCAGTCTCGGAACACAACAATACCGATATCATTCATCAAAACCGTCTCAATTCATATGTGAAACTGAATATGCTATTTTATTATTTTTATTTCACTTTGAATGCATATGAAATTATCGCTTCACTTATTTTCAAGGAAAATTAAATGAATCCATTTTTTTCAAAATTTATTTTATTTATTTAAATTGATTGGGGCATCAGAATTTAAACACGGTTAGAACATATCCAATACCGTTCTTTTTCTAAAGACCATGCCGCTAGATTTTGAGATTGACGAAGTCGAAGTAGCCACAGATGCCTTCGTAGTCGACGGGAACGTTCCCTCTCACTGAAAACACATCGCCGAAAGGCCTGGAATAAACCCAGAAAAAAAAACGAGCACCAATGTAAGTTTGAGAATTGAACTCTGATGGGCAGTGGGTATGACTCTTTTTCTAACCATCCAACCCTAGGTTGGTTCGCTATAGGTGGGTTGTTAGATATACAACTGATGCCATACGCAAAAAAAAAGATATACAACTGATGTGGAGGTGTGGACCTTCAGCTGCACGATTCATGATGGTGTGAATGTTTGACCGTTACGTACCAGCACCGTTTGAGAGAGGGACACCGGAATTCTCCATTCTACTCTAGTTTGGTCCCGACGTACGCAGGTGGTTTCCTTTGCACCGATCCGTCCGAAACAGCGTCAACCGAAAGGCGTCGAACCGTCCGTGGATTCGCTCGCTGGCAGCTGGCGGTCGTCGAGCCCATGGTTTTGCTTCTTTCCCACCTGCACAGTCGCATGCACAAATATCCCAGCCGCTCCTCTCCTCCTTCCCCTACCACCACCTTTGCTCCTCCCCTGAGTCTGATCTCATCTGTTCCTTCTTTCTTCCTTCCTTCCGAGGCGTGCGCTGCTGGTGATAGTGATACCGACCGATGGGCGCCGATGCGGCGGGGCTGGACGTGGCGAGGGCCAAGCGGAGGCGGGTGCTGGCGGCCAAGACCAGAGGGGGCAGGCCGCGGCAAGCGAGGAGACGTGCGCAGCCGCAGCCGCCGACGGCGCTGCAGCGTCTCTTCCGGGCCTGCCGCGCCGTCTTCAGGGGCCCCGGCACCGTGCCCGCGCCACACGAGGTCGCCCTGCTCCGGGCCATGCTCGGTACACGCGCACCCCTCGCTCCTCCATGTTCCGCGTGTTCAAAATTTCAAATGCTGTGGATCCGCAAACTGACCGACTGACTCAAGATGATGTGTTCTGGATTGATGACTGAATTCTGGTTATCTCTATCTGCAGACGGAATGAGGCCAGAGGACGTCGGCCTGAGCCCAGGCATGAGGTTCTTCAGGACTATAGATAATGCGGCCCCAGGGAACCCAACCATCACACACACCACCATATACGAATCTGACAATTTCTCAGTAAGCAAAAAAATCAGCATGTCCAATCTTAATTTTGCAAGTGATTTCAAATAAACTATCACATACGGATGTATATAGACATATTTTAGAGTGTGGATTCACTCATTTTGCTCTATATGTAGTCACTTATTGAAATGACAAATATTTAAGATCGGAGGGAGTAGTATGTAAAAATGAAATGACAAATATTTACGATCGGAGGGAGTAGTATGTAAATTAATCACTAGTACGTAGTTGCTGACATTTCTTTTTCTTGCTTCTTCACAGATGGTCATCTTGTACCTGCCGCAAAATGCGGTCATCCCTCTACACAATCACCCCGGGATGACCGTGTTCAGCAAGCTGCTCATAGGATCGATGCACATAAAGTCGTATGACTCGACTGATCCCGATGATCTAGCCGTGTTAGACTGTATTTACATGTGTATATTGTAACGTTGTATACCACCTCATTATATATATATGTGATAGGCCACCCCTAGAGGGTTGTGTCGGTTCCCCCAAAGCCTATTGTCTTACATGGTATCACGCTAGGTTACGTCCGCTTCCGCCTAAAAACCCTAAACCGCCGTCGCCGCCGCCACCGCCGCCGCCGCCGCGCTCGCCGCCGCCGTCGCCCGACTGCTATGACGTCCGCCGCTGCGTCCGGCTCCACCGCCACCGGTTTTATGCCGGCCTCCCTCGCGGCACTTCTCTCGAGGCCGCTGGATGCCGCCTCCCTTCAGGCGCCGATCGGGACACGGAGCGTCGGCTCCCTCTTCGCGCTCCCGCCGGCTGCTACTTCGCCCGGGCAGGCGCTTGTGGCTCACACCACCGCCGTCCCGTCAACAGCGGCTGTCGCGCCCTCGGCCACTGCGCCGCTGGTGGCGGAGGACGTCGCGCTGGCAGGCTTCGCGGCGTCAACCGCGGCCATCGCGCCCTCTGTCACCGCGCCGGCTGCCCCTCCGACTGTCTCCACGGTGTTCTCACCTCAGCCAGTCTCCTCGATGGGATCGCAGCCGCCGCCGCCGTTTCACTTCGGCCATCTCATCACCATCAAGTTGTCGTCGGACAATTACATCTTCTGGCGCGCGCAGGTTCTTCCGCTTCTTGGGAGTCACTACCTGCTTGGCTATGTCGACGGCTCTCTCCCTTGCCCTCCTGCGCTGGTTGACAGCGTGCATGGTCCGGTCTATAATCCGGCTCACCGTGTCTGGACAGGGCAGGATCAGGCGAACCTCTCCTCCATCCAGGGGTCGCTCTCTCCGGCTGTTGCTGGGCTTGTTGTCTTCGCCAAGACGTCCCACGAGGCATGGACTATTCTTGAGCGCTTGTTTGCGGCACAGTCGCAGGCTCGTGTATCTGGGCTCCGTCGCCAACTTGGGGAGTGTCAGAAGCTTGACTCCACCGCCACTGAGTTCTACAACAAAGTCAAGAGTCTCGCCGACACGCTGGCCTCCATTGGACAGCCCCTCACCGACTCCGAGTTCAACTCGTTTATTGTCAATGGTCTTGATGAGGAGTATGACGCCCTAGTCGAGATCATCAATGAGAGGGGCAACTCCACGCCCATGCCAGCACACGAGGTCTTTTCACGCCTCCTGCTTACTGAGCAACGAGTCGAGACGCGCCGATCCAGGGGCAACGACGCCCTCTCGGCAAACGCCGCCACCAAGGGTGGTCGCTCCTCTGCTTCATCCAGGGCTCCTTCGGGGCAGTCACCACCACCCGCCTCGGCCCCTCCTCCTACTGCGACGCTACCAGGGGCTGGCGGTCCCCGTGTGTGCCAGCTTTGTGGTCGCGATGGGCACTGGGCCTCGAAGTGTCACAAGCGCTTCCAGCGGGGTTTTCTTGGTCTTGGCAATGACGGGAAGGATACACGCAACTTTGCTCGCCAGGTCGCCATGGCTGATCGTCCGCCGCCGCAGAAGCCACAGGGACACACTCAGTCCTACTCCATTGATCCCCACTGGTACATGGACTCTGGGGCGACAGAGCACCTGACCAGTGAGATGGGGAAGCTTCACACTCGTGAACCCTACCATGGCTCCGACAAGATCCACACCGCCAATGGAGCAGGTATGCACATCTCTCATATTGGTCAAGCATCGCTTCTCACTAGACATGCCAATAGGAGTCTTCAACTTCGCAATGTTCTTCGAGTTCCATCTGTGACACGTAATCTTCTTTCAGTTCCTAAACTCACTCGTGATAATAATGTGCTTTGTGAATTTCATCCTTTTGATCTTTTTATTAAGGATCGGGGCACGAGGGACATTCTTCTTAGTGGGCGGCTCTGCCAAGGTCTCTATCGTCTGGAGCATCCTGGCATCGCTTGCGTCTTTAGTGGAGTTCGGGTATCTCCGTCACAGTGGCATGCTCGTCTTGGTCACCCGGCCACACCTATTGTCCGGCATGTTTTGCGTCGTCATGAGCTTCCTAGTGTGTCTAGTAATAAAGATGTAGCAGTGTGTGATGCTTGTCAGCAGGGGAAGAGTCATCAACTTCCTTTTTCGGAGTCCAGTCGTGAGGTGAAACATCCTTTAGAACTTGTGTTTTCAGATGTATGGGGTCCTGCTCAGACTTCTGTTAGTGGTCATAATTATTATATCAGTTTTGTTGATGCTTACAGCCGCTTTACCTGGCTTTATCTTATCAAACGTAAATCTGATGTGTTTGACATTTTTGTTCAGTTTCAAAAACATGTTGAACGCCTTCTCAAGCACAAAATTGTTCATGTTCAGTCGGACTGGGGTGGCGAGTATCGCAACCTCAACTCCTTCTTTCAGTCGCTTGGGATCACTCACCGTTTAGCATGTCCACATACACATCAGCAGAATGGTTCAGTAGAACGTAAGCATCGTCACATTGTTGAAGCTGGTCTGACTCTTTTGGCCCATGCATCTGTTCCGTTTCATTTTTGGAGTGATGCTTTCACCACTGCATGTTTTCTCATCAATCGTACTCCCACTCGTGTTTTGAATATGAAGACTCCCATTGAAGTTCTCCTTAATGAAAAACCGGACTACACCTTTCTCAAGGTGTTTGGGTGTGCTTGCTGGCCCCATCTCCGTCCATATAACAAGCGTAAGCTCGAGTTTCGTTCCAAGAAGTGTGTTTTTCTTGGTTATAGCTCTCTTCATAAAGGATACAAATGTCTTCATGTTCCCACTAATCGTGTCTACATCTCTCGGGATGTTGTGTTTGATGAGCATGTTTTTCCCTTTGCCAAACTCCCTGTGTCCACTACCGAGCCACCTGTCATGCATTCATCCTCTGTTGCTTCTGACCAATTTGATGATGTTGCATATTCTCCTCTATTGTTGCCTAACCATGGTGCAGGCACTGGTCGTGGGGCTCGTTTGGAGATTCTGGAAGCGCCATCTTCCTCTTCGTCGCCATCGCCTTCATCCTCGGCACCTTCTGTTGTGCATGAGGAGCACATGGCGCCCCTGCATGGCCTCGGTTTCCGTGCTCATGCACGGCCGATCGACGTCCTGGCCCGGTCGCCTCTGGCTTCTGGGCTGCCTTCGCCATCGTCGCGCCCTGCAACCCCGCCGACTGGGCCGGCCTCCTCGGTCCCCGTCTCGCCCAGGGCGTCGGGGCAGTCATCACCAGGCCTGGCCTCGCCCGCCCCTGCCTCGCCCAGGGTGTCTGGGCCCTTCTCACCAGGGCCGGCCTCGCCTGCTCTCGCCTCGCCAAGGCCGTCTGGGCCGGTGTCACCGGAGCTGGCCTCGCCCACCCTCGGTTCGCCCATGGCCTCTGAGCCCCTCTCGTCGGGCCAGTCTTCGCCATGCAGCCCGGAGTCGTCTGTCCCGAGCTCGCCTGAGGTGATTCCTGCATCTCCGGCGACCGTCACGTCTCCGTCACCTTCGCCTCCGCCGGCTCCTGCTGCTGCTCTACGTCCACATACGCGCAGTCGGAGTGGCATTTTTCAGCCTAAGCAACGTCACGATGGCACAGTTGCTTGGTTAGCGGCGTGCATGTCTGCTGCTCTCGCAGATCCATCCTCTGAGCCACGCACGTATCAAGCTGCTATGCGCATTCCTCATTGGAGAGAGGCCATGGAGCAGGAGTATCAAGCGCTTCTTCGCAATCAGACATGGACTCTTGTTCCTCCACAATCACGGGTAAATGTCATTGATTCCAAATGGGTTTTCAAAGTGAAGAAGCATTCTGATGGGTCCATTGAGCGCTATAAGGCTCGTCTGGTTGCTCGTGGTTTTCGACAGCATTTTGGACTTGACTATGAAGACACTTTCAGTCCAGTGGTCAAGCCTACTACCATCAGACTTCTTCTCTCTCTAGCTGTTACTCGAGGTTGGTTTCTTCGTCAGCTTGATGTTCAAAATGCTTTTCTTCATGGTGTCTTGGCGGAGGAGGTTTACATGCGCCAGCCTCCGGGTTTCTCTGATCCGGATCGCCCTAATCATCTCTGTCGTCTGTCCAAGGCAATTTATGGTCTGAAGCAGGCTCCTCGTGCTTGGCATGCTCGTCTTGCAATGGCTCTTCGTGCTCATGGTTTTGCATCATCAACTGCTGACTCCTCATTGTTTCTTCTTCAAAGGCCTCAGGTTACTATGTACTTGTTGGTCTATGTAGATGATATCATTTTGGTCAGCTCCTCTCAGTCGGCTGCTACTGCGCTTGTTCGCTCACTTGGTGCTGATTTTGCGGTCAAGGACCTTGGGAAGCTTCATTACTTTCTTGGTGTGGAGGTTACTTCTCGTGCTGCTGGCCTTGTTATGACGCAGTACTCTCTGGATTTGTTGCAGCGAGCTGGGATGCTTAAGTTCAAACCGACGACTACACCCATGTCTACCACTGATAAGCTCAATGCTGTTGATGGTGTGCTTCTTTCTTCTTCTGATGCGACCGAGTACCGGAGTATTGTTGGTGGGCTCCAGTACTTGACGATCACGCGACCAGACATTTCCTATGCTGTTAACCGAGTCTGCCAGTATCTGCAGTCACCCCGTGACACTCATTGGTCTGCTGTTAAGCGGATTTTGCGCTATATTCGTTTCACGGTGGCTCATGGTTTGCATATTCGGCCGTCTGACTCTGGTTGTCTTTCAGCATATTCTGATGCAGACTGGGCTGGCAATCCGGATGACAGGCGATCCACAGGGGGTTATGCTGTCTTCTTTGGCTCTAACCTGATTGCCTGGAGTGCTCGGAAACAGGCTACTGTCTCGCGTAGCAGTACTGAGGCTGAGTATAAGGCTGTGGCCAATGCCACATCAGAGATTATCTGGGTACAGTCCTTGCTTCAGGAGTTAAGTATACCCCAATCACAGCCTCCTGTTCTTTGGTGTGATAACATCGGTGCTACATACTTTTCTGCAAATCCGGTATTCCATGCCCGAACGAAACACATTGAAGTTGACTATCACTTTGTGCGTGAACGTGTCTCTCAGAAGCAACTACAGATCAAGTTTATTTCTTCCAAGGATCAACTTGCTGACATCTTCACCAAGCCATTGCCTTTGCCACAGTTTGAGACTTGTAGGCGCAATCTTACCCTTCTAGATTCATTAGAAAGTGGCTAAGATTGAGGGAGGGTGTTAGACTGTATTTACATGTGTATATTGTAACGTTGTATACCACCTCATTATATATATATATATGTGATAGGCCACCCCTAGAGGGTTGTGCCGGTTCCCCCCAAAGCCTATTGTCTTACAAGCCGGCTCATCGCCCGACGATCAACGTGAGCTTCCGAGCCATTCTACCTAGTACAATTTCCATGCAGATTTGCTGTCCACAATAACACGTTGGGGCTTGATTGCTTTTGCTTGCAGTGAGGTTGGCGGAGCTGGTCGTGGATGATCTCTTCACCGCTCCGTGCGACACGTCGGTCCTCTACCCGACGGCGGGAGGCAATATGCACCGGTTCACGGCCATCGCGCCATGCGCCATCCTCGACATCCTTGGCCCCCCTTACTCCATAGAGGAACGGGATTGCACCTACTACGCGGATGTCCCCTACTCCTCCCATCATCTCAGTAAGTTGTTGGCATTCTTGATCTCAGAAATTAATCTAATCCAGATAATTAGCATCATGATCATGCATTGACTTGCTACTAGCTAGTACTCCCTCTGTCCCATAATACAAGAACGTTTTTTACACTAGTGTAGTGTAGTGTCAAAAACATTCTTATATTATGGGACGGGGGGAGTAGTTTTGAATGAAATGATGAAAAAAAAAGCTAGTGGTTCTGAATAAGCATGCATGCAACTTGGAATGCATGAGCTCATATTATAGTATTTTGCACCATCAAAAACAGTGGTTTGCCTTGTGAGCAGCCCACTGAATGTGGAGAGAGGTCTGTTAGTTACAGTGGCGGAGACAGGGGACCAGCAGGGGCCCTGGCCCTCCCTACCTGATTTGCTACGAATATAGCAATGAACAGTGCAAAATTTAGAGAATAATACATGCATTAGAGTAGTTTGGCCCCTGTCATCCAAAGTTTGTGTAATTTGCCCCCCTAATCTTTAATTCCTAGCTCCGCCACTGGTTAGTTAAGTAACAACCTGCAGCCTATAGGTAGTATCTATCTTTGTTTATGGTACACGCTCCATTTGCATCCGTGGACATGATTAACTCTCTTAATTAATAGTGTAAGCACACGGTTTAAGCCCCTGTGGGTTTTAGAAGCGCGGGATGTGGAAACCACTTCGACATAAACCATGTTATGAACGACACTAGCCGTCCATGATCATGATGTTAATTATCTGGATTAGATTTCTGAAGATATTTAGGGCTCCTTCAAGGCTTGAACATTGGTCGGTAATCATCGTGATGACCGATGATGCTTTTGCTAATTAACTATGTTTACAGCTAGCTGATTACACTGGTGTAATCCAAGGTTAACTGATTTGTCTCCTCTTCTAGGGACACTGACCAGCAATGAGCAAGAAGGCCGGCGCCTCGCGTGGCTGAAAGAGGTTGAGCAACTCAAACCCCAACTCAAACAAGATGATGTCAGAATCGTTTGCCGTGTGACTATAGCAGCAAAGCTAGCTGCTTCAGCCGTGAGCATAGGTTTCAGTTTGTGCATGATGTCTCAGTGAGTGATGGCAGTTTATCATGTAAGAGTGCTTGCCTGCCTGCTTTTGCAGCAGCTGTGTGTGTGTGTGGACTTTGTCCAGTCCCTTGTTGATCTTTGTCAATGCATAGATCATCCATATATTTCACTTCTACTTGGCCTCTATATTCCCCTCTCTTTTTGGTTAAAAATGTTGCATGCTCCGCCCAATTCTTTATGGAATTTGAGATTCTTATACGTTCCTGTTTCCCCATATTTCTCACACTACTTGGGCTTTCAATTTTTTTCAAAACTTTCATTTTTTATTTTTTAAAATAATATGATTTTTTATTTTCCAATTGTTTCCACATATCTCTTGGACTACTTGGATTTTCAATTTTTAAAAAGTTCAAATAATACGATTCTTTGAATTTACATACATGTTTCCACATATCTCATGGACTACTTGTCCTTTCGACTTTTAAAACTTTTACTTTTATTAATTTAAATAATATGATTCTCTAAATTTCTCTACCTTTTTTTTTGTCATGATATCATCTGCTTATTTGGCCAAAGCCATCTTTTTATAGGTTTAACAGTGTCATAAAAACCGCCTCAAATGGTTAGATATTAAAAAATATTGGTTGAAGGGAAATGTATCTTGCAGTCATACTAATTAAGTTCATAATATGGGGCAAATAGTAATTCAATTATTCAAAACAAATCGTGAATTTTAGAAATTTCATGAAGTTTTTAAAAGTTAAAGAATTTTAAAATAAATATTTTTTAAAACATTCATACAATTTAAAAAATGCACCCGTAGTTTCTGAAAGATGTCCACGTAATTAATTAAGTAAACGTTCACGTTTTTTATAGAAAAAAGAAAAGAAAAAACACTGAAAACTACAAGAAAAGCGAAAACAAAAGAGGAGTCTCTGCCAATACTCTTTTTGTAGGCAACTCTGCCAATACTCAAGAAGCTAATATATTACTTCCCTTTGGAAATGAACAAAACAATGCAGCCCAAATTAAAGTAGGCCGAGTGTCGAACACATTTCCAGGTTATGGGTAAAACGCTAGTTGACGCCCAATGTGGACCGGCCCAGTTTGGGGCTCACCGGCACGCTTCTGTATTTTCGTTCACAATTTTTTCTCGTTTTCCGTTTGTGTGTTTTCAGTTCTCTTTTATTTATTCACTTATTTTACTATTAATTTTTATGTCCTTTTTCCGATTTATTCTATTCTGGTTTAGTTTTAAAAAAAATTGTAAACAAAATCCTGTTCAAAAAATGTTTGTCTGTCCGAATTTTGTTGGAACTTCAAAAAATGTTCCTATATTTAACAATGGTTTATTTTTTAAAAACAAAATCCTATTCAAAAAATATTTGTCCTTTCAATACACGTCAAAAAATTGTTTAATATCTGATTAATACTGTTGTGTACACAATATATTTTTTGAAATACATTGAATATTTAAATGCATGCTAATTTTGAAAATATATAGTAACTTTTTTAATATATGATGAACCTATTTTTCGTATACACTGAACATTTTTAAAATTTATATTTTTAATTTTTAATAGGTTTTTCAGATTGAAGTTGAAGAGGAGGTTGGCAAGCATGATCTCACAGTGGCCATCCCGAATGCCATCCCAGGGCACATCCTCCTCCTAGCTCCAATTGATAGAGATCGGTGTGCCATGGCTGGTGATGTGAGCCACCGTGTGGAGCGACAACAAGAACACTTCTCCACTCTCATGGCCACCATACATATTCATCGCAACTTACAAATTGCTCCTCTACGTTCATTCCTTTCTTCATATCGCTCGACTTTCCCTAGCGGGTGCCATGATGGGCTCAATCTTTGGTGTAAACGACGTGGTCGGCGAACTTAGTTGAGGTGGGGTGGAACTTGCATACAAGGGCAAGCAGCATGGACTTCGTACTTTCAGGAGCCGCTCAACTAAAACCACCAATCTTTTTAAATGTGTGTTTGCCTCAGTAAAACCGCCTTTTTTGCGAGTTCAACAAAACCTTAGGGATATATGATCTAGTTTCGTGATACATCAAAAATGTTAGATATTCAAAAACATAGGTTGAATCCCTCAAAAAGTATAGGTTGAGGCACAATGTGTCTCTGCTAATACTCAAGAAGTTAATATACTTCCCTTTGGAAATGAACAAGAAAATGGAGCCCAAATTCCGTAAAAAGGGATAATGGAGCCCAAATAAGTGGGCTTAATCTTGTGCACATTTCCGGGCTATGGGCCCTGATACACCTATATTTCTCCCATTTGCCTACATGATGAACAAGACAATACGGCCCAAAAATATCCCTAGAGAGAGAGAAGAAAACCACTCATGGTGAAATAGCAATGAGGAACATTAAGGCACTGTTCTATATTTTTAGTTTTTCTATGGAGTATTTTGTGGAGTATTTTGTTCTACTTTTTGCAGTTGGGCGACGCTACATGGTGAAATCAGCGTGGACTTCTGCAACATAGATGATGTTGCGAAAAACCGTCAAGTGGCAGAGGTCCTTGCTGATTGTTGGTCGGCTGATTAAATTCGTATATGACGGCTGCGCATGTGGCGGAAGTGTACGTGCGATGATCGACCAGCTGATTCTAATCTTTTCTGTTTGCAGTTTGGATTCCATTTCGTCTATACATACTAAAGAATTGGCGTTTCAACATTTGGTGTGTGTCCACGTCTAACTTCTTTTTGTTTTTGTTATCGGTGTCCATACACACTATATTCTTACTTTTAAACTGATGAAAACCGACGCCGTCCATACACACTATATTCTTATTCTTGGCCTTCCTTGCATGGTTGCATTTCTTCTTGCTTCCTGCGAGAGGAAAACGATGAGGCCGGATGCCAATTTTGACATCGCTTCTCACCAAGAAATAATAATGCGCTGGCAAAACTTAGCGTCACAAACTCACAGTCAGTAGCCCCCGGCCGGTAGTATTAAACCTAAGAATCATATATGCGTATACATAGGCAGGGGCGGGCCCAGAATTTGAAGAGTGTGTATTCAAATATTAGAGGTTAACAAAAATGTTTCTTTTGAAATTCTAAAGTCTAGTTTTTAGCGTGTATGACAGATTATGGCACCAGAATGCACATTTACAACAAATAACTATGCATGTGTTTTTATCCTCTCTTTTTTTGGAAAAAGGAAAAACAAATAGCTTACGTGCATCCATTGGCGTACCCAGCGTGTGTGCAAGGTGTGCCGTGGCACACCCAGATATTTGAGAAATTATTTTTTACCATATAGTATTTTTGGCCCAAATCAAACAACACAGGCCCAACCCACTTCGCGTGAGCGGTTGAGCGAGCCAGAGCCCAGAAGAGGCAGCAGTCAGGGGCAGCGCAGCAGAGCAACCTAATCCATCCCGCTGCGCTCGGGCGCTCGGCTCCTTCCATTAGGCCGCGCCGCCGCCAGCAGCCAGGATGCACCGGCGCCTCCGCCAGTCCACTTCACCAGCCACCCGGACGTCCCGCCGCCAGCCGCTTCTGGCCTCCTTGCAACAGAACGTAGCGACGCGCCGCCGTTCGCCTTCTCGGTCGGAGCAAGCACGGGACGGCGCCCGCCTCCCATCTTGATTCCTGACCGTTGTCGCCGTTCTGGGTCCGGTCTCCCGAGCAGGAGGAGCTACATGCTGCAGCTACTACCGGCCTACCGCCGCCGACCCTTCGCCTCATCCTCACAGCCGACCGACGCCCTCGTCCCAGTGGCCAGTTCTCAGTCAGTGGGTGAGCTCTTTTGAATGATTTTGTAGCTAATTTCTAATTTGCTTACAGTCAGATGTATGCAGTACTTACTGGATGTTAGGATGTATGAACTAATGAACATTGTGTGCCTATTTTTTAGTCAACTACTCAATTTGCTTACAGTATGAAGTATGAACTGATGAACATGAAGTACACTAGTACAGATTGTTTGCTTTGTGTGTAGTCAACTTGTTTACAGCTGAAACATGTTTGTATTCAATTTGACATTGTGTGTAGATGTATGAACATGAATGTATACGTTTTTTGCTTGCCTGTACTGTATACAATCGATACATTGTGTATGGATGCTTATTCTTGTTTTGTGCTATTTTTATGTAATTGTAGAACCGAAGATGAAGAGGAATGGTGACATTAAGTCCTTTTTCTGGAATTATGAGGCTTCTAAAAGAAAGAAGGCTGCAGCCGAAGAGCAACCTGAATATGAAGATATAGTGTCAAATATTGAAGATGAAGCAGTCCTTCCTCCACCTCTAGTCCATTCTGCAGAGATTGTAGTTGATATTGAAGATGAAGCATTCCATTCCAATGCAGAGATTGAAAGTGATAGTGAAGATGAAGCGGCATCACCCCAACATCCATGTGCAAGGCCATAAAATATTCAAAGGCTTCCTCCTGATCCAGGGGAGAGGATTCCTATTTCAGAGTATGATGTCGATGATCAAGATGAAGTTCGGAGACGATACATTGCAAAGCAAGCAGTCCAACCATATGCACACAATATTGGTGAGCTCTCTATTATGCTTGTTGCTACAAAGAAGCATGTTCTTTACGATTTGGTCTACTTACTCATCAAATTGATATTGATTTTACCGGCAGCGACGGCGAGTGTTGAAAGAGTGTTTTCAGCCATGAATCTAGTGAAAAATAAGTTAAGGACTACTATGAGTGATGATCGCTTGAATGATTGCTTGGTGACATCTATTGAAACGGGATGTGTTCATGGAAGTAAGCAAAGATGACATAGTTGATGCTTTCATGGCAATGCAAAAACGTAGAGTTACCTAGTGATGTAATTTTCTACTTGTGCTTCTTTCATGTAAGACTACTCGTATTGTAATTGAGCACATTTGAGATATATTTTGTGAACTAAATTGTTGTGAGATTTGCATTAAGCTACTCATGTTATTATTTTGCCATATTTTGTCTGACACATGGATTAGGTGGGAATTTTTTTTAGAGTGTGCACACCCTTCATTTTTTTCCTGGGTCCGCCACTGCGTGCATCGAAGCAGAGATACGGCCAGCAGTGCAATCTACTCACAGTTTGATTTGTCAGCTGGACTGGTAGTTGAATTCCGCACACCGAATCACTAATATTTATACACAAATGAATTACTAGTACAAATTCAGTCTGTTAACGGTCTGTTTAACGGACTCACGGCTGCTTTGTCAAACTGTCAGTTGAACTCACCTAGGAGGCACGGCCACACCGAATTCCTTCGCTGCTCCGTTGTCCGCCGTCTCGCCGCCAAAGTGCGATCGCCGGTCAGTCACCACATGCGTTAAGAATTGGGATGCATCGGCGCGCCGCCACGATTCATGTAATGGATTTCTTTTTTTTAGGGCTATCGATTGAGTTGAGCGTATCGTGCGATCAGGGCTGCAACCCGGATCTGGCTGGGAGAAG
>NC_041389.1:23837019-23839555 GCF_002162155.2 Triticum dicoccoides | reverse complement strand
CGGGCTATTTTTGGGCAGAATGCCTGGATAGTCTCGCATTTTGCGTTCATTTTTGCTTTCTTTCATACACGTGCACAGTATGCACTGTATATACCTGATTTCTTGGCCAAAATTAATGGGTATTCAACTGAATACCCATGAATTGAAGTGGGCTCGCCCCTGTACATAGGTGTATCAAATATTAGAGTTGGTTAGAGTTTTTTTAGCTGTATTTGCAGAGTTATTTCTTCTTCTTCTTTGAGCTGCGTTTGGAGAGTTGATTATGTGGCAGTGGCACTGGTGAGTCATAAGAGCCAATGACAAGACTAAACCAAAATCAAGTGGGGTGTTTAGTGGTAGTGGGTCACTTAATGTATGGCGACAACCAATCATGCATGGGGACGGATGCAATATTATTCAAGGATTGCAAGCACGAGATTTGCTGAAATTATATACACATATAGATCCTGTGGATATTATATGAGCTGGCATGGATCACGTGCATGCATGAGAAAGCTTGTACGGATCCATCTACCTGCAGCATCTCATATGATGCTGCCGTGAGAAAGCTTGCATTACCAGGTCAAAAGGGAAAACTTGCATTATCATCTTATTAAAAACTAGGTTGGCAGGTTTTCCACGTATTACAACTAATTAAACTATCGTGAGAAACTTTTAAGAAAATTGACCCAAGGTGGTAGATAGCTCCACGCCAAATGGACATGCCAAAATCCAGACCTTGATCTTCAATGGCGGAGGTATGTGAAGACTAGAAAAATCAGTGAAGAAACTTTATATCTTTCTTGCGGGTAAAAAAAAAGGGTAGCCAACGACCTTAGCTAATTATTTACTCCACCCATTCGAGGTTACAAACCATATACATTCTTTCTTAACTCAAAACTTCTTTAAGTTTAATAGAGTTTATAAAGAAACTAATATTGACCTCTATAAATATACTATGAAAACATATTTCATGATATATGTACTGATGTATTTTTTTGCGGGGGATGTTTTAGTATTGTATAGATATTTATAATTATTTCTATAAACGTACATTTTTTTTCACTTAGTAGGTCTTACTATGTGGCGGGTGTTGTCAGCAATCTTCAAATCATTAAAAAAACTATAGGCCTTGTAAATCCGGATGGAGGGACTACAGAACGACAGTTGTATGGCCATAAGTTGTACTAAGGAAAATATATTTCTTTTTGGATGTTCGACATAACATACTCTATGGGATGAAAAAATCATTTCCATTTATTTTGGACGAAATGCAATTTTTATTAGCCTGCTTATAAGAAAGCACATCATCTGATACAAAATATTTCCATGTGACCCAAATCGAACCAAGTCTTTTCGTGAACTGAAAACTCATCCTACATGAAGCTAAAAGTCTACACATATAGAGTTTTTTGTTTCTTCCGAATAATTAGAAGAATTAGCAGCGGCAAGAAGAATAAGAATCTGTTCCAATGCCCAACCAATGGACATGAATACATGATTAACCGGAAGCAGTTAGGCTATTAAGAAAGAGGGTTTCCCCCGCTTTGTATTACAAAGCAACCACCGGTACATCCAATGATAGGTGTTGGGGCCGCAGCACAAACAAGTTCAAAGAAAAACAAAGAAAAAAGGAAGAGAAACAAATGCTAACAACGGCTGATCAACGAAACGAAGATGACCGGTGACCGCTGCACCCTCCAGAGAAGTACCACCACGATCCCAACACTCTGAAGCGCCGCGTACCAATCAACACCTTCAAGAAGGAGGCGACGACGACGTCGTTGTTGCCCGGACTAGTCCTAGAGTTTCCCCTGGTACGCGGGGGGCAGTGGGAGGAGGGGTGTACCCGACGCCCTCCAGGAAGGTCCGGCGGCACCCACAGGCGTCGCCGCATTGGGGCCGGACGAGCCGCCAGAGATTTCTCCCAACCCAAACCCCCACCACCACCCCAGACGAATCAGAGTGCACCGCTCATCACGCCGCCCACCAACATGTGCCACCGCGGTCACCGAATCAACTCTGCCGTCTCCAAGAGGTCACCAACACGAGACCTGGAGGACGGGAGAAGAGATAGTGGCCTCGGGGGTATCCGCAACATCGCCGACATGAGGGGACAACCACCACCACCACCGCGGAGCCGACCGGATGCACGGGCAAGGGGCTTACCAGGCGTCGAGGCCCGGCCGGGCCCAAAAGGATTCGGACAGCCCTTGTCGTCACGCTGCAGCTCGCCGGCTGACGAAGCTGCCACCGCCCACAGACCACCGCCTCTTCGCCACCAACCAGGGAGCAGCATCGCCGCGCACCGAGTCACCGGCCCGCCCTAGCCCAGATGGAGCCCGAAAGGGCCCAGATCTGGGCCGTGCGGGCGCCGCCGGCCACCAGCACCGCCATACCGCCCCGCGCCCAACGGCCGCGTCGCCGCACCAAGGACCACGAAGCTCGCCGGACTCCTGCCACACCGCAGCCGGCGAGCTGCACCGCCGCCATCAGGAGCCCTCCCCCCCCATGAGCGAGCGGGGAAGGGACGGCCCGCCGCCACCAGCGCCGCGCG
>NC_041389.1:23828876-23836415 GCF_002162155.2 Triticum dicoccoides | reverse complement strand
CTAGCAAAGCTGCTGTCACAAGTCACAGCAGTTCGCAAGCTACTATATGTATACAGCAAGATCCCTAGAAGGTCACGACTATAAGAAAGTGACATTGTTTGCCAAAGAAAAAAGTCCATTTTACTACCCTGAAAAAAGTTGGTGATTCACATAACCCCCTCATCTTTATTTCGGTTCCTTTGACCCCCTAAACAATCCTATACCGGGCAAAATCAATCCCTGCATGGTTTTGACTCATCTTGGCGCTGACGTGGCAATAGTCAAATGGTGGTTTTGACCTGTGGGTGGGCCTCCATCAGGTGGACCGCGTTTTGTTGTCGCCTACCTCCCCGAGCATCGCTCCATCGCACCCGAACCCTGCCCCGCCTCCGACCGACGCCGGTGATTGCCGGAGTTCCAAGGCACTACCCCGAGTGCCCCGCTTCTCCTTCCGCCCTTCTCTTTCCTCTCCCTCTCTCTTCCCTCGTATCTCTCTCTCAGGTACAGGTCACTCCGCCGCCACAAGCTCGCCGCCGTACCATCTTCACACCGCCGCCGGAGTCCAGATCCGGCCGGAACCAGATCAGATAGGGGCGCCACCCTCAGATCTGGTCGTCCCTCGCCTCCCCGGGCCGCCTGCATCGCTATAGCGCCGCCACCTCCACGTCCATGGCCGGCCCTTGCTATCGCATCCACACACCCCTGGCCGGCTGCCTCTGGTCAACGGGAGGCCACGACCTCCGCAGCCGCCTTGACCGTCGCCCCGGCCTCCTCTGCGCACGGCTGCGCCTGAGCACGACCGCGCCGATGCGCCGCCGCTGAAGCCCTCCACGCCGGCGACCTCGGAGCAGGACCACGCTGATGTGGCATCATTAGTTTAGGTCCCCTTCTGTTAATCTGAGACATTGACATGTGGGTCCCCTTCTGTTAATGATGCAATTAGGGCTAAACTAGTCCCTTGTTAATCTCCGAGATGTGGGCCCCATATGTCATATTTGACCGGGCCCAATAGTCAGTGAGAGTGTCTAGCTGAGAGGGCCCCACCCACAGGCCAAATACCGCCTTTGACTGTGTCCACATCAGCATCCGGTATAGGCAAAACCAGCCAGGGATGGTTTTTGCCCGGTTTGGGGTTGTTTAGGGGGTAAGGGAACCCAAAAAAAGATCAGGGGGTTATGTGAACCACGAACTTTTTTCAGGGTAGTAAAATGGACTTTTTTCTTTGCCAAAAAGGTTGAATGGCGCTCGAGTATGCGCGCTATTCCTATCCGTAAGCAGTAGTTCAACAACTTGTCTTGTAACGGGTGTATCACGACTACAACACATTCAATGATTAAGTTATCGTCTATTGAGGTGGACATTCACATTATGAGTTTCTCAAAACTTATACATTTGTCCAGCTTATGCATGTTTGGTGTCATACGATTTTGTTCACGGTTCATAGAAGTCATGGGAGAATGTTGAGATAGAAAAGAGGAAAGCCGGAGCCGACGAATTCCAAGAACCTTGATGTAACTTTTAATTTTATTGGGAGTTTTATCTTCTGTTGTTTTGGCTGGTTTGGTCCGACGCATGGTACTTTGTCTAACTATTAATAAATAGAGCTAGACTTTTGCTACATATTTGAGTCTCGAGTTAAGCAACATTTTTACACCATACGCCAGTATGTTATACGACCTTATCTAAAATACTAGGATTTAAGGTCTCTTCATTCACAAGAGGTTTGATGGTATTTTGAAGAATTTCGGTCCCTATAAATGTTTTCTAGAACTTGGCCACTTTGTATTTGAAAACTCCCAGTTGCAAGTGTGTGACTTGTCGCAACCTGGGAAGATGGGAGTGACCTTTGCAAACATTACATCTTAATTAGTGATTTCGATATTTCTCCCATTTTCCTACATGATAAACAAGATTGTACAGCCCAAAAAAACCCTACTAAAATGGCATGTCCTAAAGGGAAAAAAGAAACTACCCAAGGTGCTGATCAAATAGTAATAAGGAACATTAAGGCACTTTCCATAAAAAAAACATTAACACACTGTTGTGTATTTTTAATTATTTTTTTGAAAATAAGAGACATTCAGGTGATATTTGTTTTTTTAAGACATTCAAGCGAGGATTCTATTGTTCTACTTTTCACAGTTTGGATTTCATTTCATGTACACAAAAGAATTGGCGTTTGGACATTTGTTGTATGTCCACGTCTAACCTTCTTTATCGGTTTCTTGGCTATATCCATCGGTTGTCTTCTCTTACTTTTCAATGGAAGAAATTCTGCATACACTCTCTATTCTTATTCTTGGCCTTGCTTGCATGGTTGTATTTCGTCTTGCTTCCTGCGAGAGGAAAACGATGAGGCCGGATGCCAATTTTGACATCTCTTCTCACCAAGAAATAATAATGGGCTGGCAAAACTTAGCGTCACGATCAGTAGCAGCCCCCGGCCGGTAATATTAAACCTAAAAATCATATATGCGTATACACTGGTGTATCAGATATATATTAGAGCTGGTTTGCGGAGTGTTTTAGCTGTATTTACAGAGTTTTTTCTTCTCCTTTTTTTGAGCTGGTGTTTGCAGAGTTAATTATGTGGCATTGGTGGTTCATAACATAAGAGCCAATGGCAAGACTAAAGCAAAATCAAGTGGGTCACTATATGTATGGCAACAGCCAATCATGCATGGAGACGTATGCAACATCATTTTATTTTTTTCGAACACACGTATGCAACATGACTGGAGGATTGCAAGCACTAGATTTGATGAAACTATACACGTACATATATACCAAATCTTGTGGATATTATATGTGTCAGCTGGCATGCGCTCGTGGATCACGTGCATGCATGATAAAACTTGTAGGGATCCATCTACCTGCTGCATCTCATATGATGCTACCGTGAGAAAGCTTGCATTACTATGTTATTAATATAAGTAGTTTAGCCAGTTTTGCACGTATTCCCACTAATTAAACTATCGTGAGAATTTGTTTGGAAAATTGACCCAAGGTGGTAGATAGCTCCACGCCAAATGGACATGTCAAAATCCAGACCTTGCGCTTCAATGGCGGAGGTATGCGAAGACTCGAAAAATCAGGGAAGAAGCTTCATTTAGGTGCTAAGAATAAGAATTTGTTCCAATGCCCAACCAATGGACATGAATACATGCTTAACCCGAAGCAGTTAGGCTATTGGATAAGAATGAACTACTATCCCAACACGTACGTCAGACGTCGATGTGTCTCTTTTTTCACTTTTTTATTGCGAGAGGATGGCGACGCGTCTTTGGATCTTTCTGATGCATGTTTCTTTCAGCCAATATATGGAGCCGTTGCTGTCAAGTGTCAAGGAAAGGTAGAGGAAATTAAGTTCCCCAGTTAATTAGCTAGCAAAGCTGCTGTCACAAGTCACAGCAGTTCGCAAGCTACTAGTATATACTTCCTCCGTTCGGAATTACTTGTCTCGAAAATGGATGTATCTAGATGTATTTTAGTTCTAGATACATCCATTTTCGAGACAAGTAATTCCGAATGGAGGGAGTATATGCATCAAGATGCTGCTCTCTATGGATGTTAATGTGGCCGGTCGAATCCCTGGAAGGTCACGACTATAAGAAAGTGACTTTGTTTGCCGAAAAGGTTGAATAGGGTTCGAGCGCGCGCTATTCATATCCGTAAGCAGTAGTTCGACAACTTGTCTCGTAAGCGGGTGTGTCCCGATTGCAACATGCTCAACGATATCGAGTCCTCGCTTGTCTTGTAAACATTTCTCGAAACTTGTATATCTGTCCAGCATATACACGTTTGATATGATTGCATATATCGATATCAAGGTTAGATATTTGTCATATGGTGGTATCTTCACGCAAGTTGTGGAAGAATGTTGAGATCAGTGCAAAAGAGGGAAAGCTAGAGGCTACGAGTTTGAAGAACCTTGTTGTAACACTACAGTT
The DNA here is from genome assembly GCF_002162155.2 of Triticum dicoccoides. NCBI lineage: Eukaryota > Viridiplantae > Streptophyta > Magnoliopsida > Poales > Poaceae > Triticum > Triticum dicoccoides. The sequence goes on along the minus strand of NC_041389.1, from coordinate 23,832,486 downwards.
GTAGATTGGTTATCAATGATGGCCACAAAAAGGCGGGGGAGACTTGTGTGAGATCTCACTTTTAGGTGATATCAACCCAACAAAATTATATTTAGACATTTCAAAAAAAATCTAAAATTATTTAACAACATTCACGTGGAGTATGTCTACAGCTCCAGAAAAAGTCAGCTCAAAACTCGACGTACATTTAGAGATTCAAAAAAGACAAATTTAAATGTGAATAGTAGCAGTTTTGGGTGAATAGTATTTTAACACTATTCACATCTGATTTTATCTTTTTTGTTTCTATTAATGTAAGTTGAATTAGGAGCTGAAACTTTTTGAGGTTGTACATCAAACATTGATGTGTGTCTACAAAAAAATTGAGAATATTTCATCATGTTTTTTTTCCAAAAAAATCGATCTCATAGCAAGTCTCCCCCCCCAAAAAGCCTACTAGTGGCGGAAGCTCGCCACTGGACACTTGTGACTAGTAGTAACTGGTTATCTATATTACTACTCCCTTTGTCCCAAAGTATAAGAATGTTTTTAACATTATACTAGTGTCAAAAACATTCTTATATTATGAGACGGAGGGAGTAGAATTTTACGACATCTTTTTCCACAAGAACATCAGTGGCACCTCCATCTGGGTCTTTTAGGCCCAAGAGAGATGGAACTAAGTGACGCAAATTTACAGATTTCATGACTCTGTCGCGTCCGACAATTGAGGGAAATAAACTCCCAGCAGGCGGAGGGAGGCGCGGGGGTTTTGCAAACCAATGCTGCTAATCAATGTGTTTTAATAGGCCAATTTAAAGCCGCACAACCGCATGATGTGGTTGCCTTTGTCCCAACACGGTGGCCTTAAGGCCTCGTTTGATACAAGGGGATTGGGGAGGTTTGTGGAGAGAGGGATTTCAGTGGATTGGGTGAATCCCTCTCCTCCACCCAATCCCCTCAATTCCCCACTAATCCCTCTCCCTTGAGAAACCCCTCTATTTGGTTACAGCATAGCAAGCGTTCAACTCTTCTCTGTTCCCTGGATGGCTCCGGGGGTTTTCTGTACCACATGGATTGAGAGGGATTCGTGGGGATCAGAAGGGGTTGGCCTGCCCAATCCCTGTGTCAAATAGGCTGACGAGGATTTTTGGGGATTTTCAGCCCTCCAGAGATATTCCTCTCCAAACCTCCTCCACCAAACAAGGCCTAATGGAGGGCGTACTTGCCGGTCCTTTATATCCGCAAACATTAGTTCAATACTCCTATCATTTATATATATCCCATCATTTTGGGATATACACGGATCAAGGAGGATTTTTTCTTTTTTAACAAATGAATCAAAGAGGCTCCTATGCATGATACTAGTTATGATACTCTCGCTATGAGACCAGCCTCACCACACACCGTCATTCAATTTATCACGCGTAGACGTTATATACACCTGCTGTGGTGAAGATGAAGTCAAAAAATACCACCCAACCAACTTGTTTGGGGGAGGGGATGTACAATCGTACAAATATGAAATGGCTACACTTAGTGGTATACACAAGGTGGTGCGCAATATCTTTTGTAGACGCGTTTGGCGTACGTGGACGAACGTCATTGGTTGGAACGGTTGTTCTCTGACGACGCGCAGTTCGACACATACAGAAAAAGAAAATGCCCGATCCTTGCCATACCGGGGGTCTGGTTGGATGAATCTTCCATCTGCTGAGACTGAGAGAAAGAAGATCCCAACACGGCATGCCAACCACCCCACCCTACTACGTGCCCATCTATGCATTCCACGCCGGCCTATTATTGATTCGTTGACCAGGCCGAATAAAAATGTCAGCACTACCACCACGCTGGAGTACCTGATTAACGAACCAGATTCTGTAGCTTGTTGGCCACTCTACCACCACGGACTGCCCCCCTCGAATGCAAATAAAATAAGTGCGGTGGATCATATGGCATGTAATACTCCCCCCTCATCCGAAAATACTTGTCGAAAAGATGAATGTATTCAGATGTATTTTTGTTCTAGATGCTTCATTCAATTTCATCAATTTTTATGACAAGTATTTTCGAACGGAGGGAGTACTTGATCAACTACGATCGAGCAAGAATGTTTGCATATATGGCTAAAACGGAGCTCCATGTTCATCTACACCCCGCCAACCCACAAGACAAAGCATCCAAACATCTAGAGTACATGGATTTTTTTAACCGTTCGTCGTAAATGCATTTAGTGTTGTTCCTTGTCCGCAACGGGAGTTTATGTGCAAGGGCCCCGTTCCGCCGTGTCCCTCCCCTCCCGGAGTGGACGGAGCTGCAGCTAAAAATCTTGGAGCGACCGGACAGGTGCTCGTGCTCCGTCGATCATAGAATTCTAAGGAACCGATGGATTGCCGAACAAGTCCTAATATCAAAATTCAGAAATGTGATCATGTCTTAAACTCTTTTGTTCAATTAGAATGTTTTTTTCGCATTTTGATGGTGTCGCCTCTGATCGATACTGCCTATAGCCAAGTGAGATGTAACAGATATTAAGTTACTACATCAGCAAGCTAGACACACGTACGCTGGTACTCCCTCCATTTCAAAATAGATGACCCAACTTTGTATTAAAGTTAGCACAAAGTTGAGTCATCTATTTTGGAACTGAGTGAGTAATTAATTAACCTCCACATCATCGCAAAAAAAAAACTAACCTCCACATCAGCTTTCTATTCTATCTACATACAAAGGCACAACTGATGTATAGGAGTACTTAATTAGATGCAACCCTACTTAATCAAGACATGCCGCTGTCCACACGATCGGATCGCATCAGGGACGTACAGTAGTGGCACCCACACGCCACATGCTTATACAGTTCCACTGTCAGGAGTAATAGTTAGCACTTAGCAGGGGCTCCAACTAAACGTAGATAAGCTTTCGTACGACACAAGTATATACATGCAACCACGCGGTATTTCATTTCTCATACGTGACATATTTGGTAAGCAATCCAAACAATTCCAAAAGAAAAGGTTTGTATTTTTATGACCCTTCAACTCCATTGGCGTATTAAACACATCAAACTCGATATTCCTCATGACAAAATTATTCCATGTAATAAAATTCTCGTGAAGACTCTTGAGTCTCGTATACGACTTGTCGTCGCACAAAAAGGGGGTTCTCTTACTACCAACGTATAATTTGCAGAGTTTTCTTTTCAATTTTTGGATGATTCACACAACAACAGACCTCCTATTATGAACGCCAAAGAATATAGGTTCAACAACTCCATCTTGTAAGAATTATTCCGCAGTGCCGGAGAGAGACGGGAATTGCCCTACGTGCCGGGGAGGGGGGGTCTCCCTTGGTAGTATTTTTTTTCCTCCAGAACTTGATCCACCTTTTTCCTTTCCATTTCGCAAAAAAGGAGATCCAGTGTGCCCCCTCCCCTACCTCTACATTGCTCTGCCTCTGCAAATGATGAAGGCTCAACACTGTTTTGCTTGGCACCTACGATATCTTTTAAGTAGTGATAATATTTTTAAATAATAATTTAATTAGGTAAGTATTGAGTGCCAAGGCTTTTAGACTATTATGTTCAGTTCACACGTCCCTATTTCTTTTCATTTCGCAAAAATATAGTTTC
>NC_041389.1:23827409-23828565 GCF_002162155.2 Triticum dicoccoides | reverse complement strand
GCTCAATAATATTTCGCTTGGCACCTCCTATATCTTTTTAGTACTGATTTTTTTTTTGAAATAACAATTGAATTAGCTTAATATTTGTTTAGAGGGAAAGGGCACACGCCCCAACTCCAATTTATTGAAAATGAAGCACTGAATCTCTTGCAAGGGTAGCACACGGAGGCCAGCAACACACTGCCTCAGCCACAAAAACACACAGACATAACAAAAGCTAAACTTTTCTGGCAACAACAAAAGAAAGCCGCATGGCTAAGTTCAAGCAAGTTCAAGGAGCTACGTTTTGCATTTCATCACTGGAACTAGCATCTAAGCATTCCAAAAGACGATGATTCTCTAGCATTTTGATGAACTTCAGAACACGCTTTCCCACTTCAGCCGGGATCTGGCCACATCAGAAGTGGGGGCTTCATTCCAGCTGCTCCAGTTCCTGTGAACATCTTTCCAGGCGGTCCTTGACATGGCCTAAGGATAGACATCCCCACGGAGATAGATTCGATGCAGTTTTTCGTCACATAGCCTGCATCCCAGTCCAAACAACAGAACTGAAAATCATGTCATTGCGAGTTTTCCAGATAGCCCAAAGGCCAGGTGCATGAATAACATGATGCTAAGGCTTTTAGACCATGATGTTTTGTTTCCACGTCCCTTATCGCTCGTGCTAGTCGACTTCTCCCGCATCTGCTTGGTTGATACGGATGCTCTCTGATACGTCAAATTCGCAGCTCGGGTATCCACTAGTACTCTATATTTTGTACAATATTTATTTATGAAATTTATCGTATAGGTGATGAAGTATGGAGGAAGGCCGTCAAGCGTGTGGTTATGATTCTTCAACCCTTGCTACTCATGTTTCTTAGAGGGAAAATTCAACTCATTGTTGGCATATTAAACACATCAAATTTTGTGTTCCATGCCATTTAGCAGTGCAGCAGTGAGTATCATACATGTTCAGTTTGCAAAAAAAAAGGATTAATTATTTTACCATTGTGAAGTAACCTTAATAAGCAGCGGCTCTAAGATTGTTTACCGTAACGTTCGGTTCCCACGTCCCTTACAATGTATTGTTAACCTTTAGTTAGTTAGAGGAATTAGAGTTTAGTGAGAAGAGAGTTGTACAGAGATTATTCATGGGAAGTGTCGTTTCATTCCC
>NC_041389.1:23826838-23827311 GCF_002162155.2 Triticum dicoccoides | reverse complement strand
TTATGTGTGGGGAGTTTGATAATAAAGCCTCTTCCCATGCTTGATAAGAGGGGTGGATTCAGGTGGGATTAGTGCAGAGATGGAACACAAGTTATGATAAACCTTCAAAACGAGTGTAAATCAATTCTCTCCCGATTCCTGTCCCCCTCCCTGGTGTTAATATAACAGTGCACGTTAGACTCTCAAGTCTCCTACCTAGTCCCTTCTAAACTTACATTCTCTCAAAACCCTAAATAATTGCCGAGAGCATGTACGAAGGGCGTGGTGTGGTTTATAACTTACATTCTCTCCTGAACGGCAACGATGTCGATGTGCTCATCCCGCATGTACTCCACAAGTTGGCGGCGACGACCATCATGGCCGAAGACGCGGATGTTCCAGAAGAGGGCTCGCATTAAGGAGCCATCGGGGGGGCTGCTTGACCCCAGAACACGAGAAGCGCTTTGCGCGCGAAGAGCCGCAGTGCGGGAGCG
>NC_041389.1:23735430-23826574 GCF_002162155.2 Triticum dicoccoides | reverse complement strand
CGTTCCAAAATAAATGTCTCAACTTTGTACTATAGTTAGTATAAAGTTGAGTCATCTATTTTGAAACGGAGGGAGTACCTAGTCCCTTCTAAACTTACATTCTCTCAAAACCCTAAATAATTGCGGGGAGCATGTATGAAGGGCGTGATGTGGTTTATAACTCCTTTTACTATCCTATATACTTGATGCAATAAAACACGCCGAAATTTATCGCTCAAGCACATCTACGAATCTCCAACCCGCTCGACTCTACGAAAGGGGGGGGTGTGCGGCCTATAAACAGTCGTCGGCCCGCTCTACCCCATGCAATAAATAAAATCCGCCGCTCCGCCCTTGCGATAAAACCTGCCGGAATTTATCATTTAGGGAGGCGACCTGCCTGCGGTTTTATGACTATGACCTCTTCAGCCCTTCGTAGTCTCGATTTAAATAAATTGTTAAAGTACACACTCCTGTTGGCGTATGAAACAGAGCAAACTTTATTCCATGTATTCCATGCCACGTACGTACGTATGCATAGTGTATACTACTGCTCCTACAGTTTCTAGATTTTTTTTTTAAAAGAATCTTTTTGACGATTCAGACGGCGGCACGCCTCGCGATAAAAGCCAACGAGAAGCCTCCTCTGCTCCCCGCTAATCCTGCCCGTAAACACACTCTTCTCCCTCCTCCGCCTCCTCCCACCCAAGAATCCCCGCGGCTCAAGCAAAGGGGGCAGGCCGGCCGGCGCACCGACCGCGCCACACCTCCACGTCGCGGGGGCGGCAGCGGGGCTCCCCCTCCGTGCCGGCGATGGGGGCCGACGAGGCTGCGCCGGGCGGCGGCGGCGGCGGGATCCGGGTGCTCCTGCGGCGGAAGCAGGTGGACACCGACCGGGCCCGCGCCGCCGGCGGCCAGCAGCTCGCCAAGGAGCTCTCCATCACGCAGCTCATCGCCATCGGTGCGCGCTCGCGGCCTTTTTCTCTCCATGGGACTTCCCGTGGATGATCTTTATTTATTTTTGTTGATTGATTATATACGCTGCCTTTTCGGTTACTCGCTCGCCTTCATCGCGGCCCAAGGCGCCAAGGTTTTGCGCCCCGGAATTCTTCCGATCTTTCAGCTTGCAATACACTGAATGAGATTACTCTCTTGTCTGCTCTGTGTGTGGTTCGTCAGTCCGGATTGGCGGATTATTGCTTCTGTGGTGTGATTTCCTGCAGAGTTTTTACCTTTTGGATTGTTACAGACTGTAAATGCTTCCACTGAAGAACATCAAACATTTCACATGGTTTGAGATGAATTTAGTTAATTACTACACGCGGTCTGGGATCTCAATAGGAATGTTTTGATCAGAAAATGGACTATGAGATGCAGATTCCGTCCATTTGCAGTAGTATACTACAGTAGTACTTTCCATAGAAGATCAGGCTTGTGCCGTGGCTACTACTCTTGTGCTTGTTTGGTTGTTGCCGTGTCAGTGTAGGCAGGGTGGGTGGCTGGCTGGGTGGGTCCTCCCTCAGGATTCCAATTCCCAAATCTTGCTACATACCTTGATGATGCATACTCTGTTTCATGTAGAAATGGTTACATGCTTCTGGAATGCAGAGTGTTCTTAACACTTTTGCAGGGTCTATTTTCTGTCTTGCACCCATCCCGGTGTTTCATGTTATGTGATGAAAGTAGTGCTCATGGAGCATCTATTTTGTGTCATCTTTCAGGCGTCGGCTCGACGGTTGGAGCCGGAGTGTACGTCCTCGTTGGGACGGTTGCCCGGGAGCACTCTGGCCCGGCACTGACGCTCTCGTTTCTGATCGCCGGAATAGCGGCTGCGCTTTCGGCTTTCTGTTACGCGGAGCTTGCGAGCCGCTGCCCTTCTGCGGGAAGCGCCTACCACTACTCGTACATCTGCGTTGGCGAAGGGTAATTTGCTGATATGTTGGAGTGCACATTGTTCATTCAGTGCCGTATTCGGTTGATCAGATGTTGCTCACACTTCCTTTGACATTTTGTTCTCCTAGAGTTGCATGGTTGATCGGCTGGGCTTTGATACTGGAGTATACAATTGGTGGATCAGCCGTTGCCCGCGGCATATCTCCCAATCTAGTAAGTGGGATTTTCCCTTGTTTCTGCAGCATGTTGATCAGTAGTTTCTTCACCTTCCATCTCTCTCTAACATACTCTGTGTATGCTTTCAGGCGTTATTTTTCGGAGGGCCAAATAGTCTGCCATGGATTCTAGCACGCCATGAGCTCCCATGGTTAGATGTTGTTGTTGATCCTTGTGCTGCTGCCTTGGTTTTCCTTGTCACCGCCCTGCTATGCGTCGGGATAAAAGAGGTTAAGGGCTTCTACAGTTCAGAAACACATTTCATGTTCCTATTTCGAGGAGTACAGCTTCCGATATTTACTCTTTGTTTTTATTTGTAACAGAGTACATTCGTGCAAGGAATTGTGACAGTGCTGAACTGCTGCGTGATGCTATTTGTTATTATAGCCGGCAGTTACATTGGCTTCCAAACAGGATGGGTCGGCTACAAGGTGTCTGGCGGGTAATGTAAAAATCACTTCTTATTTAGCTTTCTCTTTTTGGGAAATAGTGTGCTTAAACACTTTCCTCTACAGATTTCTGCCATATGGGGTGAATGGAATGCTTGCTGGATCAGCGACCGTTTTCTTTGCCTACATAGGCTTTGATTCAGTTGCGAGCACCGCTGAGGAGGTAAGGACAGGCTCTAATTTCCAAATTGACATGGCACTGGATCGGCGGCATTATTAAGAATTCTTCTGTCTAAACTTCCATTCCAACAGGTGAGGAATCCACAACGGGATCTGCCGCTGGGAATAGCCACATCATTGACGATTTGCTGTTCCTTGTACATGCTGGTTTCGGTTGTTATTGTCGGTCTGGTGCCATACTTTGCTATGGACCCAGATACCCCTATTTCGTCCGCCTTTGCGAGGCACGGGATGCAGTGGGCGATGTAAGGACTCCTTTTGACAGTGCTTCCATTTCGCCGTGCATCACTTGGTGTGCTTCCTGCTGAGGCTTTTTTTTTATTACTGCGCTGTCTTATTTTAGGTACCTTGTAACATCTGGTGCTGTTCTCGCTCTCTGCTCAACCTTGATGGGATCACTTCTGCCACAGCCAAGGATATTGATGGCCATGGCGAGAGATGGGCTGTTGCCATCCTTCTTCTCTGATGTTAGCGAAAAGACACAAGTTCCTGTCAAGAGCACAATCATAACTGGCATCTGTGCCGCTTCTCTGGCGTTCTTCATGGATGTTTCACAACTAGCAGGAATGGTAAGGATCTAGGAACCTTTAAATAGTTTCCATTTGAGAAATTTGATGGATTTTGGCTCAAGATGAGATTTCATGAAGATTAAGACTTTTATGAGTACTAAATATTGGATCTAAAGGAGTTAAGTTTGGTTGCAGGTCAGTGTAGGCACGCTCCTCGCGTTCACCATAGTCGCCGTCTCCATCTTGATCCTCAGATATGTTCCTCCAGATGAGGTACCCCTGCCATCCTCTCTGCAAACGTCGTTCCGCTTAAGCCAAGAATGTGATGAGGAAAAGGTGGGGAGTCCTCTTGGAGATGGGAACCATGAACAGGGGACGTCTGAGATTAAGGATGTGATCGTAGTAGAATCAATCAGCGACCCTCTTATTGAGAAGCAGCTGTACGCAAGTAAGTCTAGGAAATTGCATTTCGACTTTGGTCGAGTCTACATTTTCTGAGTATGTGCATTCTACTTATTATAAGCTGGCTAACCGGTTTTTCTGTCAATCCATCAGACAAATTGGATGAGTTAAAGCGGCGGAAAACCGCTGCTCGCAGCATTGCAGCTGTATGCGTAGGGGTTCTAATCCTGACGGCTTCAGCTTCCGTAACGTTCCTGCCATTGTAAGTGACCGGGCATATCTTGTTCCCACGATGAACTTTCCTGTGCAATGACATACTGGCCTGTCTAACACGCGTCTCTCCCGTTTCACGTTAGCCTGGTGATGTGCTTATTCTGCGTGTTTGGTGGCCTGCTCCTCCTGGCTGGTCTCGGAATGCTCTCCTGGATCGACCAAGACGACGGAAGGCACTCATTTGGTCACTCTGGAGGTACACTCGCATCACGGCATTTTCACGCTTCTCTCCGTAACTTGATGTCACAGCTCCTTTCTGCCGCTCCCTCTGCAGGATTCATCTGCCCGTTTGTTCCGCTGCTGCCGGTGATGTGCATTCTCATAAACACATACTTGCTCATAAATCTAGGGTGAGTACCTCAAGCAATGATCTCACTCGCTGATAACTTTACTTTTGCCAACGAAACATTCAGAATGGAAAGATTTGTATGTATGTGTCTGAACATTTTTTGGCAACCTATGTATGTTCTTCAGGGGTGGCACGTGGATGCGGGTCGGGGTGTGGCTGGTGATGGGGGTCTTCGTGTACATTTTCTACGGCCGGACCCACAGCTCGCTGACGGACGTCGTGTACGTCTCCCTGGCTCAGGCAAACGAGATATACGGTTCTTCTTCTTCATCAGCGTTTGTGGCCTAGATAGATACTGTCGCAGAGCATCCTTGAGAGATTATATGATCCGGAGTCCATTTCACGGAAACCTTGAGCATCCTGATTGGAGGGACCTTCCCCCGCTGATGCTGCTGCATCCTGCATGGCAAGGCAGGACATGGAGTCTGAAGAATTCAACAAATTCTGAAGCTGTGTACATTGTAATTTGTAGATATATCATCATCATCATCATCATCATCATCATATATATGTGCCTCGTTGGAGGAATGTAGATAGTAAATATGTATAAATAGAAGATTAAGATTTGCAACATTGTAAGGCAAGATTCATTTAAGTGCACCGGAGTTGATAAAACTTCAGAGATCTTGGGATGACACTGCAGCAGGAAGCAATTCTGAACAATAGTCAATTCTTCAGTTTGTCATGCAAGATGTGGTGTTGTGATTTCAGCACCTCCTCTGCTTCAGTTTAGATACTCCTAAAAACATCACACAGTTAACAGAAAGATAGGCAACAATTTTTCATCATACAGTTTCCACTCTGCTTCAGTTAAAATACTCTTGCAGCTTCAACTCTGAGTATACAGCTTCAAGTCTGATATTCTAAAAACTTACATCAATCAAATCCAAGCCACTGCCTTTGAAAAGAACCAAGTTATGCACCAGACTAACTACTACATCGCAACACATTATTATATAGAGAACATTACAATACAGTATGGTGGTAGTATCGGCTATATCCCCTTCTGCTTCCCAAGGTTTTCTGGAAAATTCGCCTAGGAGTCGTTCTTGCGTAGGTTGTAGAAGATCGAGCCGTCAATCGTCTCCATAACCAGTTGATTCAACCGCAGAAGGATCAACAAGTAGGATCTTCCTTTGCGCCCTACAAGACAAGGAAGTGAAAGGAAACCTCAATGGAATTTGTCTAGTCTAGTGTAAAAGCATTTGACATTTCTGCGGGCAGGGAATGGCAAGTATAAGATTATAACATACCCAAGCCGACTGATGCAACATCATCCTGATTCAAACTCCCCTGAGCCTTATCACCACCAAAGTATGCATTTAGTTTTGAGACGGCGTCATGCAATTCCTGATAAAAAGAGAGGCCGCAAAAAAGGTAAAGCATTGCAGTAGATTTGCTTCGAGGTGGCATAACTAAGATAACACTACTATCGTCATGAAACCACTGCAGTGCAGAGACCAAATCAGAAAAGACTTTAAAGAGTTTATGGCAAGAGGCAAGAAAAGACATTGCATGACTTCTCCCTTCTAGTAATTAATCAGAAAAGACTTTAAAGAGTTTAAAAGAAGTCAGACCTCCCATGATGCAAGAGTCTTCATGTAAGGAGGAAGTTTATCGTACTCCTCCTTCGACGCCCTTATCATTCCTTGGAAAGCGTTGTCTTCACGGATTCAACAGAGATGTCAGTCATGAAAAGCAAGCATTTAATATATCTTCTAAACATAACAGATACACTCTGCTGACCATCTTGCTCATATGTTTCAATTTGGGGAGGTGTGGGTTCTTCAGCTTCCTCCAAGATCTTTTGGTCATCATCAAAACTGAACAGTATAAACACAAGGTGATTTTCAATGAAGATAAAACAAGTAAAGAACTGTGGAGAACAACAAAAAAAAACAGCCTGAAAAGGACGTTGCAATAGATATCTCATATATGTCTGTATTTCGTTGAGTTACCTTCCAGGTTTTCTGTCAGGCATCTTTGGGCTCGCAGAAAAATCAATATCTGCGACATCCGAAAGAAATTATTATCTCTATTTGATTTAGGACTTGCAGTAAAAAATACTAATATGTATAATGCATCTAAACAGTTGATTTTGGAAGATGCATTGCAAGTGTTCTGTACCTTGAGAGGACAGAGTAGCTAGACAAGCATCAGAAATCCCAAAGTTCTTTAGTGACATGGACTCCTCAAATCTTACATGAAGTCAAGAAAGAACTCAATACTCTGTATCTCAATCGCACAGATCACTAGCAGAAACACAAAAGAATGTCAAAGTTCAGACTTGGTGCATTCAAAATTCTAAGCTTATCCAATATAACCGAACCAATCATAATCTCCAATGTTTGCTGGTCCCAAATGATGGTATGACAATGATATTAGGGAGATTTACACATTTAGCAGGAAAAATTGGTAGTAAAGGTTAACAGCTAATAATAGGGGCAGAATAAGGATGGTTCAACTCCTAATAATGCTTATAAATCTTCAAATTCTGACTTCACTGACAACGCTGTAATTGCAAACCTTACAGCTAGCCAGCTAGGCGCAAGCTGACATCTTCTATTTGGAGCCTATGCATCTCGAATTGCTATGTACCCGTTCCATCAGCCCGGTCATAGATCACACCCGACACAACCAAAAATGCATCTCTGAAAATGCCTTAGTAATGGAAGGATACAGTTCATCGTCGTCGAAGTGCTTCCGGGCAGACCTGAGGACCGAACTTGCCCCTCCCAAGAGCCCATTCCCGGGGACATCAAGCTCCCCCAAGTCTCCACCTTCCTCCTCCTCTTCCACCTCGTCATCCACCTCTGCGCCAACAAGAGAAACCCGATGAACCTCAGCAAAACAAGACGAACACTGCAGGGCAGAGCTCCAAAGTGACGTCGCCAGTGTGTTCCTGCCTGATTGCCTGAAGGGGGATCAGTGAGACTCACGGGGGGCGACGTAGCCGAAGGAGACGAGGCGGAACTCGACGGCGTCAGCGTGGCGGGAGACGATGTTGAGGGCCTCGCGGCAGTGGCCGAGGAGCTCCTCGACGGAGACGGTGCCGAAGGCCATGGACTCGAGGCGCGCCAGGTCGGCGCCCGCCGCCTCCACCCGCCGGTCCAGCCCCTGCAGGAACGCGTTCGTCGCCGACTCTGCGAGGGAACACGCGCACGCACACGTCCTCCGTGAGCAGGCAGGAAGGAATGAAAAGCGGTGGCTGGCGAAACCCTAGCGGGGGACGGCGGCGAGGTCAGATGCGGTACCGAGGGGGATGGCGCGGCGGGAGAGGGCGTCGGAGAGCGCGCGGGAGGAGTCGTCGGCGTGGGTGAGCACCTGGGAGAGGGAGCCGCACAGCGCCGAAATCGACGCGTCCATGCTGCGCTGCATCGCGGCGGCGGCGGCGGCGGCGGCGGCGGGTCGTCGGAGTTGGGGGCGGGAGGGGGAATTGGGGATGATTTCCTCTCTTTCTGTCTCTGGCGAGTTCAGTTCGAATTTTCAGTGCGGACGGCGGGGAAATGAAATGGGTTTGGTGGTCCTTTACCGAAAAAGGGTTTTCCCGTTTTATATTATAAAGTAACAGACACCGATCATAGGGTAACTGTCGCCTGTCGGGATGAACGGCGCACCAAGCCCAAAAGGGAAAAGAAGAAGAAATAAAAGCCAACAACGGCAGCGCGGCAAGCACAGATGATCCGCCACCGCTGCGCCCTCCATCATTGTCCCACCACACGCCATGACACCGGACCGCCGTATACCAAGCAGCCCCTTGTAGGACCTTGAAGTATGTCTAGACTGGGATGATTAGACTACTTGACCAATTAAAAACTTAATATTTTCCCAATTTTAGAGTTTGACAGATTTTAACAATCTTTGGACGAGTCAAGCAATTATCACTCAAATCAAGCAAGCATGTAAAGAGTGTATAGGCAGCGGAAATTAAAGCATGCAACTTGCAAGAAAGTAAAGGGAAGGGTTTGGAGGATTCAAACGCAGTTGGAGACACGGATGTTTTTTACGTGGTTTCGATAGGTCCACACGCATCTGGCAACTCGTCCACACGCATGGATCCTAATTAAAAAGAAGATAATTGCCCGATTAATTAACGAAAAACAGGGTAAAAACCGATACATATAGGCCTTGTTAATTAGTCCAGATATAGCATTTGATGGTCAAGATTAAGGTCTGGGTTTTGTCATGTCCACTTGGCGTGGAGCTATCTATAGCACCTTGGGTCATTTTTCCGAAAAAAAATCTTACAAGATCTTAATAGTTGTAATATACGTGCAAAACTGGCCAACCAAGTTTTTAATAACATGATAATGCAAGTTTTTCCTTTGAGAAAAGTCCACATTTCAACCTTAAACTAACCAGGCGGTTTGATTTACAACCTTCATCTTTAGAACCGGCCACATTGCACCCTTAACTTATCAAACAGTTCAAAAAACAACCCTTACTCGGTTTTAGCTTGGTTAACTGGTTTTGACCAAAAAGCGCAGCAATGTGCTCCTCCTCCTCCTTCAAGAAAAAAAGTTAGGGTCCGTGCCTCTCGCCGGCGCCGGCGCCGGCGCAGGTCCGCCTCGTCTCCGGTGGCCCTAGGGCCATGGAGGCGCGGTGGATCCTGGCAAGAGCCGGCGGGAGGGCTCCGTTTTTAGTCATTTTTTCAATCTTGTTAGAGTTTGTGTCCTACTCAGGAAGACGAGACGGCGGCGGCTCCCTGAAGATGGAATAAAGGTCTCCCCGCCTAGCCCCCGTTCCGGCGGTGCGTCTAGCATCGTTGGTGGACGTGTGGAGGTGTGTCTCCGGCAGATCTATCTTTGATGAATTTGCTCGGATCACGTCGTTGTTCGTTTACGTTTGTGTGTCTTCGGTTTGGATCCTTTTGATCTACGTTATTTTTCATCGGCGACGGTTGCTGTTCTGGGGTGCTGGTCCTATGGGGCCTTAGCATGACGACTTCCCGACTGTCTACTACAACAAGTTATGCCCGGCTCCGGCGATGGAGGGGCGATGACGGCGGCGCCTTCGGCTCGCTTCGGTGCTTATAGTCGTCGGTGGGTGGTCTACGAATCTAGATGTAATTTTTATTTCTGGTATTCGTTGTACTTCCATGATTGAAGATGAATAGATTGAAAGTTTTTCTGAAAAAAAAAACTGGTTTCGACCAAGTGAAAGCTGACTAGGCAGCCAACTAAGCAGCCACAACGCACATATCCTGACCTAGATCTCTCTCCCTCTCTCTATGTCCGTTCACACTTCACCCCGACCCAATCCCGTAGCCGTCACCTGGGTCGCCTGACGCCAAGGCTCGCCGCCCCTGCGGCCACAACTACGACCCCGTCGGCCGGCGACCGGCGGCGGCGCCGCCGCCACGGGCTGTATCCGCCAGGCAGTGGAGCCCCGTCACCAAGGTGCTCCGCACCACCAGAGCTGACGCCGCCCCGACGACGTCCAGATCCTCGGCCACCCGCAAAGGGCGGCGCTGCAGCTCACCAGGGGCCGATACGCGGCCGTTGGGCGCCTCCTACCGACGGCTACGGCGTCTGCAGCAGCAACAGCAGCTAAGCGGCAAGGACGGGGTACCTCGGCGGAAGGACGTGTAGGCGAGCTCGCACGAGGGCCAGAGGGGATCCGTCGTCGTGCACGTGCGCAAGCTCGGGTGGCATGCGCGGCCTGCAGTGACGTCCTATTTGTCCGGTGTGCAAGCTCCACCGGCCTCCTGGTGCACGCTCCAGCTCTCCTCTTTACCCTCCTCGGTTCCATGGTGAAGTGCCGCCGCTCGCCGGCTACGAACGGAGAAGCCAGCTCCAACAGTTTTAGGGATAGTTCAGCTGCTGAGTTGGCTGCCTAGTCAGGTTTGACTCGGTCAAAACCAGTTGACCAAGCCAAACCCGAGTCAAGGGTTGTGTTTTGAACTACGTATGTGATAAATTGAGGGTGTAATGTGACCGGTTTCAAAGATGAAGGTTGTAAATCAAACTGCCTGGTTGGTTCAGGGTTGAAATACGGACTTTTCTCTTTCCCTTTTGACCTGGTAATGCAAGCTTTCTCACGGAAGCATCATATATATGAGATGCTGCAGGTAGATGGACCCGTACAAAGCTTTCCCGGACGAGATTCAAAATTCAAACCAGCTCTCCTACAGACATTTGACACAGACATATTCGTGCACGTGAATACGTGATCCATGCGTGTGCATGCCAGCTCATATAAATATCCACAGGATCTGTATGTATATAATTTCATCAAATCCCGTGCTTGCAATCCTTCAATAATATTGCATACGTCCCATGCATGATTGGTTGTCGCCATACATTAAGTGACCCACTACCACTAAAAACCACCACTTGATTTTGGTTTAGTCTTTGTCATTGCCTCACTCTTATGAGTCACCGATGCCACATGATTTAACTCTGCAAACACAGCCCAAAAAAGAAGATGAAAAAACTCTGCAAACCAGCTCTAATATCTGATACAGTTATGTATACGCATATATGATTCTTTTAGGTTTGATATTACACCACGGCTACTAATTGTGTGACGCTAAGTTTTGCCGGCGACATCGGTTGTTCTGCCCTTGCAGAAAGCAAGACGAAATACAACCATGCAAGCAAGGCCAAGAATAAGAATATAGAGTGTATGCACGGCGTCTGTTTTCTTCAGCTCAAAAGTAAGAAAAGACAACCGATGGATGTAGGCATGTAGCCAAGAAACCGATAACAAAAACAAAAAAAGTTAGACGTCGACATACATCAAATGTTGAAACGCCAATTCTTTTGTGCGTGTATAGACGAAATGGAATCCAAAATGGAAAGGAAAAAGATTAGAATCAGCTGGCCGATACACTTCCGCCGCATGCGCAACCGTCATATACGAATTTGATCAGCCGACCAACAATCGCCAAGGACCCCCACCCCTTGACGCGTGCCTCTGCCACTTGACTGTTTTTTCGCAACATCAACTGTGTTGCAAAAGTCCTTCTGCAACAACACCCATGTTGCAAAAAAGTTAAGACAAGGAAAAAAAATCTGCAACATCATCTGTGTTATAAAAGTCCTTCCGCAACAACGTCCATACTATAGAAAACTTAAGACGAAAAAACTTCTGCAACATCATCTATGTTGCAAAAGTCCTTCTGCAGTGACACTCATGTTTCAAAAGAGTTCATGCGAAATAAAAATCTGCAACAGAACCTCTATTGCAAATGTTTTTGCAACAAGAGATCTGTTGCAAAGGGTTCTGCAACACTCACTTTATTGCAATGGTGAGGAAGGGGCCAGGCCGCTGGATGGCCCCAGATCAAACGGATGCGGAGGCGGCGGATCTTTTAGAAAGATCCGTCGGCCGACGTGTAGCGTCGCCTAACTGCAAAAAGTAGAACAAAATACTCCACGAAATGTATTTTTTTTAAAGTTCACCTCAATGTCTCTTTTTTAAAAATAAACCATTATTAAAAGGTGGAACATCTTTTGAAGTTCCAACAAAAATCAGAAAGACAAACATTATTTGAAATTTACAATTTGATTTTTTTTAAAACAAACCAGAATAAAATAAATCGGAAAAAGGACTTAAGAATTAATAGTAAAATAAGTAAATAAATAAAAGAGAACAGAAAACACACAAACGGAAAACGATAAAAAAATTGTGAACGAAAATACAGAAGCGTGACGGTGAAGCCCCAAACTCGGCCGGTCCACCGCGACTCGTTGGGCGTCAACTAGCGGTTTACCATAACCTGGAAATGTGTTCGACACTCGGCCTACTTTAATTTGGGCTGCATTGTCTTGTTCATTTCCAAAGGGAAGTAATATATTAGCTTCTTGAGTATTGGCAGAGACTCCTCTTTTGTTTTTGCTTTTCTTGTAGTTTTCAGTGTTTTTTCTTTTCTTTTTTTCTATAAAAAATGTGAACGTTTACTTAATTAATTACGTGGACATCTTTCAGAAACTACGGGTACATTTTTAAAATTGTATGAATGTTTTAAAAAATGTTTATTTTAAAATTCTTTAACTTTTAAAAACTTCATGAAATTTCTAAATTCACGATTTGTTTTGAATAATTGAATTACTATTAGCCCCATATTATGAACTTAATTAGTATGACTGCAAGATACATTCCCTTCAACCAATATTTTTTAATATCTAACCATTTGAGGCGGTTTTTATGACACTGTTAAACCTATAAAAAGATGGATTTGGCCAAATAAGCAGATGATATCATGACAAAAAAAAGGTAGAGAAATTTAGAGAATCATATTATTTAAATTAAAAAAATTAAAAGTTTTAAAAGTCGAAAGTCCAAGTAGTCCATGAGATATGTGGAAACATGTACGTAAATTTAAAGAATCGTATTATTTGAACTTTTTAGAAATTGAAAATCCAAGTAGTCCAAGAGATATGTGGAAACAGTTGGAAAATTAAAAAATCATATTATTTAAAAAAATAAAAAAATGAAAGTTTTAAAAAATTGAAAGCCCAAGTAGTGTGAGAAATATGGGGAAACAGGAACGTATAAGAATCTCAAATTCCATAAAGAATTGGGCAGAGCATGCAACATTTTTAACCAAAAAGAGAGGGGAATATAGAGGCCAAGTAGAAGTGAAATATATGGATGATCTATGCATTGACAAAGATCAGCAAAGGATCTGGACAAGGTCCGCACACACACAGCTGCTGCAAAAGCAGGCAGGCAAGCACTCTTACATGATAAACTGCCATCACTCACTGAGACATCATGCACAAACTGAAACCTAAGCTAGCTTTGCTGCTATATTCATACGCCAAACGATTCTGACATCATCTTGTTTGAGTTGGGGTTTGAGTTGCTTGAGTTGTTTGTCATCATCTTGAAGGGCTGGAAAGAAGGGCGCCGCCGGGGGCCCAATCACCCGTCGGAGATCGGCGGGTCGCCATACGGGACGGTGCGCATCTTCAGATCGCTCGGCCTCTCGACCTCTTTCAGCCACGCGAGGCGCCGGCCTTGTTGCTCATTGCTGGTCAGTGTCACTAGAAGAGGAGACAAATCAGTTAGCCTTGGGTTACACACCAGTGTAATGAGCAAGCTGTAAACGTAGTTAATTAGCAAAAGCATCATCGGTCATCACGTGATTACCGACCAATGTTCAAGCCTCGAAGGAGCCCTAAATATCTTCGGGGGTGAAGCTAGCTACATCATGGACGGCTAGTGTCGTTCAGAACATGCATGGTTTATGTCCAAGTGGTTTCGACATCCGGCGCTTCTAAAACCCACGGGGCCGGGGCTTAAAACCGTGTGCTTACACTATTAATTAAGAGAGTTAATCATGTCCACAGGATGCAAATGGAGCGTGTACCATAAACAAAGATAGATACTACCCATAGGCTGCAGGTTGTGACTTAACTAACAGACCTCTCTCCACATTCAGTGGGCTGCTCACAAGGCAAACTAATACTGTTTTTGATGGTGCAAAATACAATATGAGCTCATGCTTTTCCAGTTGCATGCATGCTACAGTAATTCAAAACTACTAGTTTTTTTTTTCATAAAGGACATTTCATTCCTAAATATAAGTCTTTGTAGAGATTTCACTATGGACTACATACGGAGCAAAATAAGTGAATCTACACTCTAAAATACATCTACATATATCAGTATGTGGTTCATAGTGGAATCTCTTCAAAGACTTATATTTAGGAAAGGAGGGAGTACTAGCTAGTAGCAAGTCAATGCATGCATGATCATGATGTTAATTATCTGGATTAGATTTCTGAGATCAAGATTGCCAACAACTTACTCGGATGATGGGAGGAGTAGGGAACATCCGCGTAGTAGGTGCAATCCCGTTCCTCCTCTATGGAGTAAGGGGGGCCAAGGATGTCGAGGATGGCGCATGGCGCAATGGCCGTGAACCGGTGCATGTTGCCTCCCGCCGTCGGGTAGAGGACCGACGTGTCGCACGGAGCGGTGAAGAGATCATCCACGACCAGCTCCGCCAACCTCACTGCAAGCAAAAGCAAATCAAGCCCCAACGAGTTATTGTTGACAGCAAATCAGCATGGAAATTGTACTATGTAGGATGGCTCGGAAGCTCACGTTGATCGTCGGGCGATGAGGCGGCTGGATCATCGGGATGAGCCCAGTCATACGACTTTATGTGCATCGATCCGATGAGCGGCTTGCTGAACACGGTCATCCCGGGGTGATTGTGTAGAGGGATGACCGCATTTTGCGGCAGGTACAAGATGACCATCTGTGAAGAGGCAAGAAAAAGAAAGGTCAGCAATTACGTACTAGTGATTCATTTTTACATACTAGTCAGCTAGCTAGCAACAGCATGCACTGCAAAATTGAGATGGGACATGCTGATTTTTTTGCTTAATTACCGAGAAATTGTCAGATTCGTAGATGGTGGTGTGTGTGATGGTTGGGTTCCCTGGGGCCGCATTCTCTCTAGTCCTGAAGAACCTCATGCCTGGGCTCAGGCGGACGTCCTCTGGCCTCATTCCGTCTGCAGATAAATAACCAGAATTCAGTCATCAATCCAAAACACATCATCTTGAGTCAGTCGGTCAGTTTGCGGATCCACAACATTTGAAATTTTGAACACGCGGAACATGGAGGAGCCGAGCGAGGGGTGCGTCGTACCGAGCATGGCCCGGAGCAGGGCGACCTCGTGTGGCGCGGGCACGGTGCCGGGGCCCCTGAAGACGGCGCGGCAGGCGCGGAAGAGGCGCTGCAGCGCCGTCGGCGGCTGCGGCTGAGCACGTCTCCTCGCTTGCCGCGGCCTGCCTCCTCTGGTCTTGGCCGCCAGCACCCGCCTCCGCTTGGCGGGCACGTCCAGCCCCGCCGCACCCGCGCCCATCGGTCGGCACGTATCACCAGCAGCGCACGCCTCGGAAGGAAGGAAGGAAGAAGGAAAGGTGGTGGTGGTGGTGGTGGTGGTGGTGGTGGGGGAAGGAGGAGAGGAGCGGCTGGGATATTTGTGCATGCGACTGTGCAGGTGGGACAGGAGCAAAACCATGGGCTCGACGACGATGGATCCACGGCGCGCGAGAGAATCCACGGACGGTTCGACGCCTTTCGGTGGACGCTGTTTCGGACGGATCGGTGCAAAGGAAACCACCTGCGTACTAGGAGTAGCATGGAGAATTTTCCGGTGTCCCTCCCTCAAACCGGTGCTGGTACGTAAACAGTCAAACTAGCAGTACCATCATGAATCGTGCAGCTAAAGGTCCACATCAGTTGTATATATCTAACGACCCACGTATAGCGAATCAACCTGTGGTCGGATGGTTAGAAAGACAGTGGTATCCACTGTCAGTCAGAGTTCAAGTTTCAGACTTACATTGGTGCTCCTTTTTTTCTGGGTTTATTCCAGGCCTTCCGGCGATGTGCTTTCAGTGAGAGGGGACGTTCTCGTCGACTACGAAGGCGTCTGTGGCTACTTCGACTTCGTCAATCTCAAAATGTAACGGCATGGTCTTTAGGAAAAGATCGGTATTGGATATGTTCTAACCATGTTTAAATTTTGATGCCCCAATCAATTTAAATAAATAAAATAAATTTTGAAAAAATTGGATTCATTTAATTTTCCTTGAAATAAGTGAAGCGATAATTTCATATGCATTCAAAGTGAAATAAAAATAACAAAATAGCATATTCAGTTTCACATATGAATTGGTATGGTTTTGATAAATGATATCGGTACTGTTGTGTTCTGAGACTGCTGTTTTGGTTATTGAAATGGATACGATTGTTGTTATTGAAATGGATAACATTTGTTGCCATTGAAATGCTCATTTAAAAAATTCAGCCTTTTGAAATCATTGAGTGTGTGTTTTGAAATGAGTTGAATTATTTTTCTAAATTGAGTGAAATCTTTTTGCAAAATATTAGTGCAACTCGGTATTTTGAAATGATGAAATTTGTTTGTTAAAATGAGTGAAATCACTCTTTTGAAATAGTTGAAAATTTGAAGTCACCTTTTAAATGGAAATTAGAAGGTAAATTCTTGACATATTCAGCTTTAATAAATTTTTTCTTAGGATATTTCTTGGCTTCTTTCATATCTTCTGGAATTAGAAAACGCATGCATCTCTTCTTTAGGGTTATAGCGCTATAGAATATATCAACCATCTCATTTTTCTTAGTAGGATGATTAGGAGCATTCCTTTCCAACTCACAAAACCTCCCCTAAGCTTGCAGGGGACTCTCTTCCTCAATTTGGGTAAAGTTATAAATATCTATCCTACAAAACTAATTGTCTCATATGCAAAGAAAAATATTTATCCATAAAAGCACTAACAAATTCTTACAAACTAGTAATGCTTCTAGTCATTGTGTTATTATACCAAGCTTTAGTGCCATCTTTAAGTGAAAAAGGGAAAAGGTAAGTTGGGTTCATATCTTTCTTAGAAAAAATATTAGCAATAGAAAGCATCTTATTGAAATGGGCAAGAGCTTTTGCATTTTAATAACTATGGAAAGCATCAGATTCAACCAAACTAATTATTTCTGGATTAACAAAAAATTATAAGCGTCATTTTAAATGTATATATAGGAGAAGCACAAAAAACAACTTCAAGTAAAAACATGTTACCTAAAGACCCACTATTAAATAGTTCAAAAATAACATCAATACCATCCTCGGGATTTACTATAATAAAGACTCTACCAAGATTTCATCAAGTTCAATGGGTGTCCTATGAGAAATTACTAGACTAGGTATAGTTCTTTGAAAGTGCAACTATCCCTGAGTGGTTTTGGTAATTCCTAACAACATATAGCTCATTGAGCTAATGCTATTTCAAGATAAATATTTCAGGAAAGCTCAATGTTTGGCATGGCATGAATGAGAAACGTGGACCCCTCAAAATGTGAAGGACAAAATGATTGGCTCAAGCTCAAAGCACAAGACTCTACATTTTACTTTTAGTGATCCAAGATCACATTGAGTCCATAGAAAAAGCCAATACTATCAAGAGGGATGAGGTGTTGCTTAATGAGTTTCTTGCTCAAAAGTGCTTAGTGATATGCTCCAAAAACCCTCAACTACTTTCTCACATCCACATATGTCCCAAACCAAAAGTCAAACTCGGCCCTATCGATGTTGGAAATATGCCCTAGAGGCAATAATAAAAGCATTATTATTATATTTCCTTGTTCATGATAATTGTCTTTATTCATGCTATAATTGTGTTATCCGGAAATTGTAATACATGTGTGAATAACAGACATCAACATGTCCCTAGTGAGCCTCTAGTTGACTAGCTCGTTGATCAACAGATAGTCATGGTTTCCTGACTATGGACACTGGATGTCATTGATAACGAGATCACATCATTAGGAGAATGATGTGATGGACAAGACCCAATCCTAAACATAGCACAAGATCGTATAGTTCGTTTGCTAGAGTTTTCCAATGTCAAGTATCTTTTCCTTAGACCATGAGATCGTGTAACTCCCGGATACCGTAGGAGTGCTTTGGGTATGCCAAACGTCACAACGTAACTGGGTGACTATAAAGGTAGACTACGGGTATCTCCGAAAGTGTCTGTTGGGTGACATGGATCAAGACTGGGATTTGTCACTCCGTATGACGGAGAGGTATCACTAGGCCCACTCGGTAATGCATCATCATAATGAGCTCAGAGTGACCAAGTGTCTGGTCACGGGATCATGCATTACGGTACGAGTAAAGTGACTTGCCAGTAACGAGATTGAACGAGGTATTGGGATACCGACGATCGAATCTCGGGCAAGTAACATATCGATAGACAAAGGGAATAGCGTACGGGATTGATTAAATCCTCGACATCGTGGTTCATCCGATGAGATCATCGTGGAGCATGTGGGAGACAACATGGGTATCCAGATCCCGCTGTTGGTTATTGACCGGAGAGTCGTCTCGGTCATGTCTGCTTGTCTCCCGAACCCGTAGGGTCTACACACTTAAGGTTCGGTGACGCTAGGGTTATGAAGATATGTATATGCAGAAACCCGAATGTTGTTCGGAGTCCCGGATGAGATCCCGGACGTCACTAGGAGTTCCGGAATGGTCCGGAGGTAAAGAATTATATATAGGAAGTGCTGTTTCGGGCATCGGGACAAGTTTCGGGGTTATCGGTATTGTACCGGGACCACCGGAAGGGTCCCGGGGGTCCACCGGGTGGGGCCACCTGTCCCGGGGGGCCACATGGGCTGTAGGGGGTGCGCCTTGGCCTAGATGGGCCAAGGGCACCAGCCCCTATAGGCCCATGCGCCTAGGGTTTCCCCCTAGGAGGAGTCCTAGTGGTGGAAGGCACCCCTAGGTGCCTTGGGGGGGAGGGAAACCTCCCCTTGGCCGCCGGCCATAGGAGATTGGATCTCCTAGGCTGCGCACCACCCCCCCTTGGCACCCCTATATATAGTGGGGGAGAGGAGGGACCTAACACACCAGCCCCTGGCGCCTCCATCTCCCCCCGTTACGTCTCTCCCTCGTAGTCTCGGCGAAGCCCTGCTGCTGTGACGCCCTGCATCCACCACCACGCCGTCGTGCTGCTGGATCTTCATCAACCTCTCCTCCCCCCTTGCTGGATCAAGAAGGAGGAGACGTCTCCCGTCCCGTACGTGTGTTGAACGCGGAGGTGCCGTCCGTTCGGCGCTGGTCATCGGTGATTTGGATCACGTCGAGTACGACTACATCATCACCGTTCTTTTGAACGCTTCCGCTCGCGATCTACAAAGGTATGTAGATGCATCCAATGACTCGTTGCTAGATGAACTCCTAGATGATCTTGGTGAAACGAGTAGGAAAATTTTTGTTTTCTGCAACGTTCCCCAACAGTGGCATCATGAGCTAGGTCTATGCGTAGTTCTTCTTGCGCGAGTAGAACACAATTTGTTGTGGGCGTAGATTTGTCAACTTTCTTGCCGTTACTAGTCCTTTCTTGCTTTAGCGGTATTGTGGGATGAAGCGGCCCGGACCAACCTTAGACGTACGCTTACGTGAGACCGGTTCCACCGACTAACATGCACTAGTTGCATAAGGTGGCTGGCGGGTGTCTGTCTCTCCTACTTTAGTTGGAGCGGAATCGATGAACAGGGTCCTTATGAAGGGTAAATAGAAGTTGACAAATCACGTTGTGGCTTTAATGTAGGTAAGAAAACGTTCTTGCTAGAACCCTAATTCAGCCACGTAAAACTTGCAACAACAATTAGAGGACGTCTAACTTGTTTTTGCAGCAAGTGGTTTGTGATATGATATGGCCAAAGTTGTGATGAATGATGAATGATCTATATGTGATGTATGAGATGTTCATGCTATTGTAATAGGAATCACGACTTGCATGTCGATGAGTATGACAACCGGCAGGAGCCATAGGAGTTGTCTTTATTCTTTTAATGACCTGCGTGTCATCGAGAAACGCCATGTAAATTACTTTACTTTATTGCTAAACGCGTTAGCCATAGTAGTAGAAGTAATAGTTGGCGAGCAACTTCATGGAGACACGATGATGGAGATCATGATGATGGAGATCATGGTGTCAAGCCGGTGACAAGATGATCATGGAGCCCCAAGATGGAGATCAAAGGAGCTATGTGATATTGGCCATATCATGTCACGTTTATTATTTGATTGCATGTGATGTTTATCATGTTTTGCATCTTGTTTACTTAGAACGATGGTAGTAAATAAGATGATCCCTCACAATAAATTCAAGAAGTGTTCCCCCTAACTGTGCACCATTGCGACAGTTCGCTGTTTCAAAACACCACGTGATGATTGGGTGTTTTATTCAGACGTTCAAATACAACGGGTGTAAGACAGATTTACACATGCAAACACTTAGGTTGACTTGACGAGCCTAGCATGTACAGACATGGCCTCGGAACACGGAAGACCGAAAGGTCGAGCATGAGTCGTATAGAAGATACGATCAACATAAGGATGTTCACCGATGTTGACTAGTCCGTCTCACGTGATGATCAGACACGGTCTAGTTTAACTCGGATCATGTAATACTTAGATGACTAGAGGGATGTCTAATCTAAGTGTGAGTTCACTAATAATTTGATTAGTTGAACTTAATTATCATGAACTTAGTCTAAATATTTTACAATATGTCTTGTAGATTAAATGACCAACGTAGTCCTCAACTTCAACGCGTTCCTAGAGAAAACTAAGCTGAAAGACGATGGCAGCAACTATACGGACTGGGTCCGGAACATGAGGATCATCCTCATAGCTGCCAAGAAAGATTATGTCCTACAAGCACCGCTTGGTGACGCACCCGTTCTCCCTGCAGAACAAGATGTTATGAACGCTTGGCAGGCACGTTTCGATGACTACTCCCTCGTTCAGTGCGGCATGCTTTACAGCCTAGAGCCGGGGCTCCAAAAGCGTTTTGAGAGACATGGAGCATATGAGATGTTCGAAGAGCTGAAAATGGTTTTCCAAGCTCATGCCCGGGTCGAGAGATATGAAGTCTCCGACAAATTCTTCAGCTGTAAGATGGAGGAAAACAGTTCTGTCAGTGAGCACATACTCACTATGTCTGGGTTGCATAACCGCTTGACTCAGCTGGGAGTTAATCTCCCGGATGATGCGGTCATTGACAGAATCCTCCAGTCGCTTCCACCAAGCTACAAGAGCTTTGTGATGAACTTCAATATGCAGGGGATGGAAAAGACCATTCCTGAAGTATTTGCTATGCTGAAATCAGCAGAGGTAGAAGTCAGGAAGGAACATCAAGTGTTGATGGTCAATAAAACCACTAAGTTCAAGAAAGGCAAGGGTAAAAAGAACTTCAAAAAGGACGGCAAGGAGGTTGCCGCGCCCGGCAAGCAAGCTGCCGGGAAGAAGCCAAGGAATGGACCCAAGCCCGAGACTGAGTGCTTTTATTGCAAGGAAAGCGGTCACTGGAAGCGGAACTGCCCTAAGTACTTAGCGGATAAGAAGGCCGGCAAAACCAAAGGTATATGTGATATACATGTAATTGATGTGTACCTTACTAGTGCCCGTAGTGGCTCCTGGGTATTTGATACCGGTGCAGTTGCTCACATTTGTAACTCAAAACAGGGGCTGCGGAATAAGCGGAAACTGGCAAAGGACGAGGTGACGATGCACGTCGGGAATGGTTCCAAGGTCAATGTGATCGCCGTCGGCACGCTACCTCTGCATCTCCCTTCGGGATTAGTTTTAAACCTTAATAATTGTTATTTAGTGCCAACTTTGAGCATGAACATTGTATCGGGATCTCGTTTAATTCGAGATGGCTACTCTTTTAAATCTGAGAATAATGGTTGTTCCATTTTTATGAGAGATATGTTTTATGGTCATGCTCCTATGGTGAATGGTTTATTCTTTATGAATCTCGAACGTGATGCTACACATGTTCATAATGTGAGTACCAAAAGAAGTAAGGTTGATAATGATAGTCCCACATACTTGTGGCACTGCCGCCTTGGTCACATAGGTGTCAAACGCATGAAGAAGCTCCATGCTGATGGACTTTTAGAGTCTCTTGATTGTGAATCATTTGACACATGCGAACCATGCCTTATGGGTAAAATGACCAAGACTCCGTTCTCAGGAACAATGGAGCGAGTAACCGACTTATTGGAAATCATACATACTGATGTGTGCGGTCCGATGAGTGTTGAGGCTCGCGGTGGCTATCGTTATGTTCTCACTCTCACTGATGATTTAAGTAGGTATGGGTATATCTACTTAATGAAACACAAGTCTGAAACCTTTGAAAAGTTCAAGGAATTTCAGAGTGAGGTTGAAAATCAACGTGACAGGAAAATCAAGTTTCTACGATCAGATCGTGGAGGAGAATACTTGAGTCACGAGTTTGGGGCACACTTAAGAAAATGTGGAATAGTTTCACAACTCACGCCGCCTGGAACACCTCAGCGTAATGGTGTGTCCGAACGTCGTAATCGCACTCTGTTAGATATGGTGCGATCTATGATGTCTCTTACCGATTTACCGCTTTCTTTTTGGGGCTATGCTTTAGAGACTGCCGCATTCACTTTAAATAGGGCTCCGTCGAAATCCGTTGAGACGACACCGTATGAATTATGGTTTGGGAAGAAACCTAAGCTGTCGTTTCTAAAAGTTTGGGGATGCGATGCTTATGTCAAGAAACTTCAACCTGAAAAGCTCGAACCCAAGTCGGAAAAATGCGTCTTCATAGGATACCCAAAAGAAACTATTGGGTACACCTTCTACCTCAGATCCGAAGGCAAGATCTTTGTTGACAAGAATGGGTCCTTTCTGGAGAAAGAGTTTCTCTTGAAAGAAGTAAGTGGGAGGAAAGTAGAGCTTGATGAAGTATTACCTCTTGAACCGGAAAATGGCGCAACTCAAGAAAATGTTCCTGAGGTGCCTGCACTGATTGGAGAGGAAGTTAATGAAAATGATCAAGATACTTCTGATCAAGCCCCTACTGAAATTCGAAGGTCCACAAGGACACGTTCCGCACCAGAGTGGTACGGCAACCCTGTCTTGGAAATCATGCTGTTAGACAATGGTGAACCTTCGAACTATGAAGAAGCGATGGCGGGCCCGGATTCCGACAAATGGCTGGAAGCCATGAAATCCGAGATAGGATCCATGTATGAAAACAAAGTATGGACTTTGACTGACTTGCCCGTTGAGCGGCGAGCCATAGAAAATAAATGGATCTTTAAGAGGAAGACAGACGCGGATGGTAATGTGACCATCTATAAAGCTCGGCTTGTCGCTAAGGGTTATCGACAAGTTCAAGGGGTTGACTACGATGAGACTTTCTCACCGGTAGCGAAGCTGAAGTCCGTCCGAATCATGTTAGCAATTGCCGCATTCTATGATTACGAGATATGGCAAATGGACGTCAAAACGACATTCCTTAATGGTTTCCTTAAGGAAGAATTGTATATGATGCAGCCGGAAGGTTTTGTCGATCCTAAGAATGCTGACAAAGTGTGCAAGCTCCAACGCTCGATTTATGGGCTGGTGCAAGCATCTCGGAGTTGGAACATTCGCTTTGATGAGATGATCAAAGCGTTTGGGTTTGCACAGACTTATGGAGAAGCCTGCGTTTACAAGAAAGTGAGTGGGAGCTCTGTAGCATTTCTCATATTATATGTAGATGACATACTTTTGATGGGAAATGATATAGAACTCTTGGACAGCATCAAGGCCTACTTGAATAAAAGTTTTTCAATGAAGGACCTTGGAGAAGCTGCTTATATATTAGGCATCAAAATCTATAGAGATAGATCGAGACGCCTCATAGGTCTTTCATAAAGCACATACCTTGATAAGATATTGAAGAAGTTCAATATGGATCAATCCAAGAAGGGGTTCTTGCCTATGTTGCAGGGTATGAAATTGAGCTCAGCTCAATGTCCGACCACGGCAGAAGATATAGAAGAGATGAGCGTCATCCCCTATGCCTCAGCCATAGGTTCTATTATGTATGCCATGCTGTGTACCAGACCTGATATAAACCTTGCCGTAAGTTTGGTAGGAAGGTACCAAAGTAATCCCGGCAAGGAACACTGGACAGCGGTCAAGAATATCCTGAAGTACCTGAAAAGGACTAAGGAAATGTTTCTCGTTTATGGAGGTGACAAAGAGCTCGTCGTAAAGGGTTACGTCGACGCTAGCTTCGACACAGATCTGGATGACTCTAAGTCACAAACCGGATACGTGTATATTTTGAATGGTGGGGCAGTAAGCTGGTGCAGTTGCAAGCAAAGCGTCGTGGCGGGATCTACATGTGAAGCGGAGTACATGGCAGCCTCGGAGGCAGCACATGAAGCAATATGGGTGAAGGAGTTCATCACCGACCTAGGAGTCATACCCAATGCGTCGGGGCCAATCAAGCTCTTCTGTGACAACACTGGAGCTATTGCACTTGCCAAGGAGCCCAGGTTTCACAAGAAGACAAGGCACATCAAGCGTCGCTTCAACTCCATTCGTGAAAATGTTCAAGATGGAGACATAGAGATTTGTAAAGTACATACGGACCTGAATGTAGCAGATCTGTTGACTAAACCTCTCCCTAGAGCAAAACATGATCAACACCAGAATTCCATGGGTGTTCGATTCATCACAATGTAACTAGATTATTGACTCTAGTGCAAGTGGGAGACTGTTGGAAATATGCCCTAGAGGCAATAATAAAAGCATTATTATTATATTTCCTTGTTCATGATAATTGTCTTTATTCATGCTATAATTGTGTTATCCGGAAATCATAATACATGTGTGAATAACAGACATCAACATGTCCCTAGTGAGCCTCTAGTTGACTAGCTCGTTGATCAACAGATAGTCATGGTTTCCTGACTATGGACACTGGATGTCATTGATAACGAGATCACATCATTAGGAGAATGATGTGATGGACAAGACCCAATCCTAAACATAGCACAAGATCGTATAGTTCGTTTGCTAGAGTTTTCCAATGTCAAGTATCTTTTCCTTAGACCATGAGATCGTGTAACTCCCGGATACCGTAGGAGTGCTTTGGGTATGCCAAACGTCACAACGTAACTGGGTGACTATAAAGGTAGACTACGGGTATCTCCGAAAGTGTCTGTTGGGTGACATGGATCAAGACTGGGATTTGTCACTCCGTATGACGGAGAGGTATCACTAGGCCCACTCGGTAATGCATCATCATAATGAGCTCAGAGTGACCAAGTGTCTGGTCACGGGATCATGCATTACGGTACGA
Organism: Triticum dicoccoides; assembly: GCF_002162155.2. NCBI lineage: Eukaryota > Viridiplantae > Streptophyta > Magnoliopsida > Poales > Poaceae > Triticum > Triticum dicoccoides. Next base: position 23,801,643 of record NC_041389.1, on the reverse strand, counting down.
GTAAAGTGACTTGCCAGTAACGAGATTGAACGAGGTATTGGGATACCGACGATCGAATCTCGGGCAAGTAACATATCGATAGACAAAGGGAATAGCGTACGGGATTGATTAAATCCTCGACATCGTGGTTCATCCGATGAGATCATCGTGGAGCATGTGGGAGACAACATGGGTATCCAGATCCCGCTGTTGGTTATTGACCGGAGAGTCGTCTCGGTCATGTCTGCTTGTCTCCCGAACCCGTAGGGTCTACACACTTAAGGTTCGGTGACGCTAGGGTTATGAAGATATGTATATGCAGAAACCCGAATGTTGTTCGGAGTCCCGGATGAGATCCCGGACGTCACTAGGAGTTCCGGAATGGTCCGGAGGTAAAGAATTATATATAGGAAGTGCTGTTTCGGGCATCGGGACAAGTTTCGGGGTTATCGGTATTGTACCGGGACCACCGGAAGGGTCCCGGGGGTCCACCGGGTGGGGCCACCTGTCCCGGGGGGCCACATGGGCTGTAGGGGGTGCGCCTTGGCCTAGATGGGCCAAGGGCACCAGCCCCTATAGGCCCATGCGCCTAGGGTTTCCCCCTAGGAGGAGTCCTAGTGGTGGAAGGCACCCCTAGGTGCCTTGGGGGGGGAGGGAAACCTCCCCTAGGCCGCCGCCCCCCCTAGTAGATCTCATCTACTAGGGCCGGCCACCCCCCCTTGGCACCCCTATATATAGTGGGGGAGAGGAGGGACTTCATACACCAGCCCCTGGCGCCTCCACCTCCCCCCGTTACGTCTCTCCCTCGTAGTCTCGGCGAAGCCCTGCTGCTGTGACGCCCTGCATCCACCACCACGCCGTCGTGCTGCTGGACCTTCATCAACCTCTCCTCCCCCCTTGCTGGATCAAGAAGGAGGAGACGTCTCCCGTCCCGTACGTGTGTTGAACGCGGAGGTGCCGTCCGTTCGGCGCTGGTCATCGGTGATTTGGATCACGTCGAGTACGACTACATCATCACCGTTCTCTTGAACGCTTCCGCTCGCGATCTACAAAGGTATGTAGATGCATCTAATCACTCGTTGCTAGATGAACTCCTAGATGATCTTGGTGAAACGAGTAGGAAAATTTTTGTTTTCTGCAACGTTCCCCAACAATCGAAACTTTCTATCCGCCGCCACCGAGTTCAATTGACATAGCCATGGCCACAAACCCTAGTCTTTTCGGTCTCACAGATAGGGATCTCGGTCTCACCGAGATGGGATTGTAATCTCTCTGTTTCCCTTCATAACGTTTCAGTCCAACCGAGATGAGCGATCGGTCCCACCGAGATTGCAATGCAAACTCTCTGTTTCCCTTTCGTAACGTTTCGGTCCAACCGAGATGAGCGAATCGGTCCCACCGAGTTTGCCTGATCAACTCTCTGGTTAGCTTATTACCAAAATCGGTCTCATTGAGTTTATGTAATCGGTCTCACCGAGATTACGTTATGCCCTAATCCTAGCGATATCGGTCCCAGCGAGTTGACGTGTCGGTCCCATCGAAATGCCTAACGGTCACATTATGAACTAAATCGGTCTGACCGAGTTTCACGATTCGGTCCCACCGAGTTTGGTAAGTTGTGTGTAACAGTTAGATTTTGTGTGGAGGCTATATATACCCCTCCACCCACTCTTCATTCGTGGAGAGAGCCATCAGAACATGCCTACACTTCCAACATATATTTTCTGAGAGAGAACCACCTACACTTGTGTTGAGGTCAAGATATTCCATTCCTACCACATAAATCTTGATCTCTAGCCTTCCCCAAGTTGCTTTCCACTCAAATCTTCTTTCCACCAAATCCAAATCCTGTGAGAGAGAGTTGAGGTTGGGGAGACTATCATTTGAAGCACAAGAGCAAGGAGTTCATCATCAACACGCCATTTGTTACTTTTTGGAGAGTGGTGTCTCCTAGATTGGCTAGGTGTCACTTGGAAGCCTCCGTCAAGATTGTGGAGTTGAACCAAGGAGTTTGTAAGGGCAAGGAGATCGCCTACTTCGTGAAGATCTACCCTAGTGAGGCAAGTCCTTCATGGGCGACGGCCATGGTGGGATAGACAAGGTTGCTTCTTCGTGGACCCTTCGTGGGTGGAGCCCTCCGTGGACTCGCGCAGCCGTTACCCTTTGTGGGTTGAAGTCTCCATCAACGTGAATGTACGATAGCACCACCTATCGAAACCACGACAAAAACATCCGTGTCTCCTATTGCGTTCACTTCCTCAAACTCGTCCCCTTTACCTTCATATGCAATTGTTTTACATTCCGCTGCTATACTCTTAGAATTGCATGTGTAGGCTGATTGCTTGACTTGTGTTAAGTTGCTAAAATCTGCCAAGAACTAAAATTGGGAAAAGGCTAGATTTTTATTTGGTCAAGTAGTCTACCCCCCCCCCCTCTAGACATACTTTCGATCCCACATTCTCATAAAAGTTGTAGTAGGTGATTCATCAAGATTATAAGAATTTTCAAGTTCTTTATCTTTTGCAATATGAACATCTAAAAATTATCCAAGTGGAACAGTATCATCAAGTCAAGAAGCAGCATTATCACCAATTTCATGAGAGGCAATATCAACTACATGTGATGTTTTAGATTGTGTGTCATGTGTATGTGAAGCTGGTTGTGGTGATGGTGGAGTCACAATTTGACTTAAATTAGTCAATGAATCAAGAATAGCAATAGTACAAAAGTTTGTCAAAAGTTCACAAGAGTGCTCGTCCTCGCCTGCTCACGGTATCGTGTATAATGCTTTTCTGGTAGACCCAACACAATTACATTAGTGGGCCAGAGATCGAGTTAATGTTGCATTGAGTTACCCAGCACAACCTCCTTAACGGGCAAATCCTAAACAACACCCTTTGTGCATGTTCCTTTGGTGCACGCAAACGGGCACACACACCCCGCACCGAGCTGGGCCGACCCATAAAAGAGCGAGCATCAAGCTTCGAACCTGTGACCTCCTCATGCAAGCTAGCTACGATAGCCAACTAGACTAATCACCCCGATGTGGTTATTTACAACCTTTTCATTCCTTCGTTCTTCTTTCTTTTTTTCTTTTTGTTTTCCTTTTCTTTTATCTTTATCTTTTTTTCCTTTTTCTAATTCGATGAAAAAGGTTCATCGAATTTGGTGAACATTTTTTAAGATCTGGTGTATTTTTTCAACATCAATGATTTTTTTCATATTCGATGCACTTATTTCAAATCCGAGGAATTTTTCTAAAAATCGGCAAACTTTTTTCCAAATTGCTGGTTTTTGGTTCAAATTTGATGATTTTTTTGTTTAATTCATATTTTTTTTGAAAATTGATGGATTTTTTTTACAAAATTGCTGAACTTTTTTAAAAAAAATGGATGAACGTTTTTGTTTTTGTGAACTATTTTTCAAGTTTGTGAACTTTCTTTAAAAATTCGTGAACATTTTGGAATTCACGAAAATTTTCTTTTGTTTTGGAATCTTTATTAAAAAAATCTTATTTTTCCAAAAGGTCAACTGTTGACCGGTTAACGTCCAGGTGACGTGCACCGCGATCGAAACGAACGAGGCCGGCCCAGTTCGTGGGCTGATGCCCACAGCCCAGTTCAAGCGCATGCTGCCTTTAAGTACGTGAGCATTTTTCTCGAATGCTTAAACATGACGTGAGCATGCTGCCTTTGCAATACCATGCATATATGTTCAAGCAGGCGAAGCAGCTCCGTCTTCTCGAATCACATGAGCAAGACGTGACATGCTGCCATAGCAATATGTTCAAACAATACCTGTGTATTTTTCTCAAATACTTGAATATATTTTTCATTCACGAACTTTTTCGAAGTTGTGAATAATATTACAATTCACGAAATATTAATTTTTGATACGTGAACAATTTTCTCGAATACGTGAACATATTTTGCATTCGCAATTTTTTTAAAATTTGCTTCCAATATATTTTGAATTGGTGAGCATTTTTGTAGTCATGAACACCTTCTTCAATCTGCGAACATTTTTTGAAGGTGTCAACATTTTCTTTGCAAACAATTTTTGAATATGTGAACATTTTCCGTTGTGAGTATTTTTTGAATTCACTGTGAACATTTTTTGAATTCATGAACATATTTTGAATTCATTGTGAACAATTACCGAATTTGTGAAAGTTTTTCAATTTTTTTTGAACATATTTCGAATTCTCAAACATTTTCGAATTATTGAATAATATCCGAATTCGGGAACATTTTTTTTAATACAAGAACTTTTGTCTAGAATACTTGAACATGTTTTGAATTTGCGAACAGTTTTTTAATCGCCCAAAACTTAATTCGTATTCGCGGAAATTATCTGAATTCAATGCAAACATATTTTTAATTCGTATATATTTTTTGAATCTGCGAACAATGTTTGAATACGTGAACAATTTTTTTGAGTACATGAAAATTTTCTTGAATTTGTGAACACTTCAACATTTCTTCATTCATGAACTATACTCAAATTCACGAACATTGTTTTGAATACTTAAACATTTTTCTAGAATTCTTGAACATATTTTGAATTCGCGGCATTTCTTGAATTTGCCGTGAACAGATTTCGTATTCGCCGACATTTTTTAAGTCACGGACATTTTTGGAATTCGCCACGAACATATTTTGAATTCATGAATAATATTTGAATCTGTGAACAATTTCCAAATATGTGATCAATTTCTTCAAATACGCGAACCTGTTTGAATTCACGAACATTTTTTTTCCAATTCACAAACATTTTTATTAGACTATGAACATTTTTGGGAAGTTCATGAACAGTTCTTTATTTGTGCTAACTTTTTCAAAATTAAAAACACGATTACCATTGTTTTTCTTGCGTGAGGCAGCACCGGCCTAGATGCAAGCAAGTCGAACTTTTGAGCTACCCAAACAGTCAAACTATTGTTAACAATGAATGACTGCCGTCACGGTCCACATGTAGACGGGAACCTCACGCAAACCATTTTTTCTGAAAAAAGCCATTAAACCTAATTGGGTTGCAACTAAAAAGTACTGGAATCTTCAGAAACAGTGGTGGAGCTTCATGGGGCCAAAGAGGGCCATTGCCCTCTCCCCCCATCCCGCTACTCAAAACTACCCCTAATTATTAGGTTTGAATATCAATTATTTCTCGGAGTTCATGCATAACTTATCTTCTTCGTCCCCTCAACTCTGATTAGCCCCCCAAGAATGTCCATCAAGCTCTGCCACTGTCCAGGAACATGCACAACTACCACCTCCTTTCCGATTTAGGCTGGTCATAGTGGGAGTAACATAGGTAGTAACATAGATGCCACATAAGCAAAAATGTTGATGTGGCAAGTAGTTAATGAGGAGAGAGGCAAATAGAGTAACCTAATATGTTACCATCACATAGCGCTTTCCAATGCAAAATGAGTCTACAAGACAATAAATGAGCATGTGTATGTTACTACACATATGACACTTCCCACTATAAGGGTAGTAACACAGTGTAGTAACGTATGCATGTTACTACTCTAAGTTACTCCCCACTATGACCAGCCTTATAGGATTCAATTCAAAAATCTCACCAACCAAAATAGATGATGAGTGGTGGAATAATTTTCATGGTTTGTAAAAGCACTCAATTAATGCGCTCATTTTCCTCAAAGAATTGTGTTTACCAATGCATTAATTGCAATGCATGCATGCATGCATGAAGTGTTGGGGAACGCGGTAATTTCAAAAAAAATCCTACGATCACGCACGATCTATCTAGGAGATGCATAGCAACGAGAGGGGAGAGTGTGTCCACGTACCCTCATAGACCGAAAGTGGAAGCGTTTAGTTAACGCGGTTGATGTAGTCGAACGTCTTCACGATCCAACCAATCCAAGTACCGAACGTACGACACCTCCGCGTTCAGCACACGTTCAGCTCGATGATGTCCCTCGTGCTCTTGATACAGTTGAGGACGAGGGTGAGTTCCTCAGCACGACAGTGTGGTGGCGGTGATGATGATGCTACCGACGCAGGGCTTCGCCTAAGCACTACGATGGTATGATCGAGGTGTGTAACTGTGGAGGGGGCACCGCACACGATTGGGAGAGAAACTTGTGTGTCCTAGGGTGCCCCCTGCCCCCATATATAAAGGAAAGAGGGGGGAGGCCGGCCGGCCCCTGTAGGCACGCCGGGAGAGAGGAGTCCTACTAGGACTCCAAGTCCTAGTAGGAGTCCACCTCCCGGGAGAGGGGGAAAGGAAGGGAGAGGGAGATGGAGTAGGAAAGGGGGCGCCGCCCCCTTTCCTTGTCCAATTCGGACTCCAAGGGGCAGGGGGGGCTGCCCTCGCTGCCCTCCTCTCTCTCCAATAAGGCCCATGGTGGCCCACTAGTTCCCTCGGGGGGTTCCGGTAACCCCTCCGGCACTCCGTTTTTACCCGAAACCACCCGGAACACTTCCGTGTCCGAATAATATGGTCCAATATATCTGTAAGGGCATATTTATCCCTTAGAAGTTTTGGTGATTTATGACAATGTGTTTGCGAACTAATCGTGTGCATTGAGCTTTTTCAGATATATCATGTCTGAACACAAGACGATTTGATGCCCCTCGAAGACTATTGAAGACGGCGTTTCTCTACGTTTCTTTTTCGGTGGATTTGAGTCGTAGGAAAGCCGTACTATTAAGAAGGGGTCAGCATTGGAAAGGTTTGGGTGGAATCTCACCTACACATTTTCCTTTTGCACCGCCTTTCCTTTGGCTCTTTGGAGCTTCCTCCATCTCACCGTGTCTCTGCAGAATGAAGGACTGCTAGTGTTGTTGTTCAAAGGCTGGCAGTAGTAATGCCCCCCAGAGCGGTACTACCACAGGCCCTAGTGGTAGTACCGAGCCCCGGCATGGTAGTACCGTAGGAGCCCACGGTAGTACCGCTCCTCCTGAGCGGTAGTACCGTGAGCTCTGGCCAGGCGCTGCTGCGTGAGCGGTAGTTGGGGCAGATGTAATTTTTTACATCCGTGCCCTACGCGGTAGTACCATGCTCTGGTGCGGTAGTACCGTGAAGCCTGGCCAGGCATAGGGGCATGAGCGGACATAGGGGCGGATGTAAAAAAGGTAGTACCGCACATGGTTTGCGGTAGTACCGTGTCGGACTTTTGCATAGATAAAAACTCATCGGATGTAGTCACGGATGTAATTTTTTATATCCGTGCCTACCATGCCTGGACGGTGCCTGCCATGCGGTAGTACCGGATAGGGTCGCGTTAGTAGCGCGCCAGCGGTTCTACTGCCCCCTGTCAGTGCTCATTAGGACAAGTCCAGGCCCTGCCGCGCCCACGGTAGTACCGCGGTCCACAGCGGTAGTACCGCTGGCCCATATGGTAGTACCACTCAAGTGGTGCGGTAGTACGCAGGTCGTGGGCTGAGTGGTGGGTAACGGTTGGAATTGTCCCCTGACTATAAAAGGGGTGTCTTCTTCCTCTAGTTGACCACCTCTTCCATCCCTAATCTCCATTGTTGCTCCAAGCTCCATTTCCCCCCGATCTCTCTCCCTAGCCAATCAAACTTGTTGATTTTCTAGGGATTGGTTGAGAAGGCCCCGATCTACACTTCCACCAAGAGAAATTTGATTCCCCAACTAATCCCTTGCGGATCTTGTTACTCTTGGGTATTTGAGCACCCTAGACGGTTGAGGTCACCGCGGAGCCATAGTCCATTGTGGTGAAGCTTCGTGGTGTCGTTGGGAGCCTCCAATTAAGTTGTGGAGATTACCCCAACCTTGTTTATAAAGGTTCGGTCGCCGCCTCCAAGGGCACCAATAGTGGAATCACGACATCTCGCATTGTGTGAGGGCATGAGGAGAACACGGTGGCCCTAGTGGCTTCTTGGGGAGCATTGTGCCTCCACACCGCTCTAACAGAGACGTACTTCCCCTCAAAAGGAAGGAACTTCGGTAACACATCCTCGTCTCCATCGGTTCCCCTTTTGGTTATCTCTCACCTTTACTTGTGCAAGCTATATTGTGTTCTATCCTTGCTGGCTTGTGTGCTTATTGTTGTTGCATCATATAGGTTGCTCACCTAGTTGCATATCTAGACAACCTACTTTGATGCAAAGTTAAATTTGGTAAAGAAAAGCTAAAAATTGTTAGTTGCTTATTCACCCCTCCTCTAGTCAACTATATCGATCCTTTCAATTGGTATTAGAGCCTCATCTCTTTATTAAGGACTTTGCCGTCCGAAGAGTATGGTTGACACCATAGACGGTGGGGAGGAGCACTCCGGTGTGAATCCGGTCTTGTCTACGGCCGATGGGGGAACCGCGGTCTCTCATGAGGAATTCAATGTGGCTTTGGACACGTTGAAAACCTCCATGATGACCGAGGTTGAAAGCATGTTTAATAAATTCTTAGAAGGGCTTAAACTATCTACCGCGCCGATGAAAGTGGGTGATCCCACTAACAAGGTGACGGATGCTAACTCCGACAAGGGGGAAGCTACTAGTGAAAAGGCTCCTTCTTCTAGTGGTAAAAATGGCAACGACATCTTTGCCCATGTGGAACCTCCACTTACTTTATGGTGGACTGATTCCTTCCACTCATTTGAATCATGCCAGTCCTCCCCCTAAGATTGTAAAAAATGAGGACTTTGATTCTTGGGTTTATCGCTTTAAGCATCATTTGAACCATGTTAATACTAACCTTTGGAGAATCATTGAAGAAGGTTTCTATCCGCATGACCCAAGCAACTTCACCCCAAGAGAAGCCGCGGATAATCAATTCAATGAGAATGCTCTCTTCATCCTTCAAGATGCAATTACACCCAAAGACATTGCACATCTCCGACCATTCACCATGGCCAAGGAAGCATGGCACCATGTTGTTTCCCTCTACAAGGGAAGCGCTAGCATTCAACGCTCCAACTATGAAGTGGTGCAAGATGAAGCCGATGAGTTTGCAATGAATGAATATGAAGAACCTCGTGTGCTTTACCGGAGATTAACCACTCTCGCGGTCTCACTCCGAGATCATGGGAGTAAGGATATGGATGACAATTGGATCAAGCGCAAGTTCCTCAAGGCCATGGCGCCCTACCACAAGGCCATGTCCTCCGTCATCCGTCAAAGGCCGGACTTCCACACCTTGTCCTCAAATGAAGTGTTGGATGAGTTTATGGCAATGATGATCTTGGACAAGACTGACGACAATGCGGTGTTGCCTTCTCAAAGAGAAAAGAAGCCCAACCTTGCCTTGAAGGCCAAGGTTAGTATGGAATAAGAGGAAGAAGAGGAAGATGAGGAGAGCAACCCCGAAGATACAAAATATGATTATCATGAGCACATGGCTCTTGCTTCAAGGCAATTTTGGAGCAAGAAGAACACAAGGCCCTACTTCAACAAGAACAACTCAAGTGGCTTCAAGGGCAAGCAACGTGTGAGAACATGTTGCAGTTGTGGCAATGTGAGCCACTTTGTTGCGGATTGCCTTTATGAGAAGCGAGAAGACAATGGTGGCAAGCTCATCCGAAAAGACAAAGCCAAGTCCTTCCCCAACAAGAACAACTTCACCAAGAAGACTCCAACCAAAGGGTTGGTGGCACAAGAAGAATACAATGAGGATGATGATGATGAAGATAGTGAAGTCATGGCCATGGCCTCCGTTGCCATTGCCACCACTCCACGGGTGTCTCTCTTCGATTCACCCAACGAGAACATCACCACCAAATGCCTCATGGCCAAAGACACCAACAAGGTAACCCCCAACATCAAAACTACCATCATTACTAATCCCTCCTTGACAGATTGCATTGATGAAAATGAGGGGTCTGATGAATATATAAATGAATTTGAGTCTTTTATGACTAAGCTCAAGGGAAAATCCAAGAAGCACTTCGTTGCTCTCTTGGAACAACTTGGTGAAGCCAATGACATGACCGGGGCTCATGAAGAAACCATCTCTAAGATGGAAGGTCATAGTCGTGACTATGCTGATGAGATATCAGATCTCTCTAATGCTCTTGAGTAAGAGCATGGGCATCGTTTGGCTCTTGAGGAGTCACACAACGATGATCATGCTAAATTACAGAAAGATCTTGATCATGCTCTTGTTGTGTCTCGTGTGCTAAATTCTGAGAAGGCTAAACTTGGGGTTGACCATGCTAGACTCAAGGAGGAGTTTGATATACTCGACAAGGCCCACAAGGCCTTGAAGGGTGCTCAAGCTAACCTCAAGGAGTCTCATGATCAACTCCAAGTGAAGCTAACCAAGGAGAAAGCCACCTTTCCTCATATGGTTTTAATTGATAATGCAAATGCTACTAACCCATGGTGTGAGCATGTGCATCTTGTGGAGGAGAATGCCAAGTTGAAAGAACAACTTGAGAGAGGCCTTGTGACGTGCATACAAGGTGAGAAGAACCTCAATGACCTTTTGAGCAATCAAAAGGAAGTTGTGGCCAAGGAGAGAGTTGGGTTTGCACCCAAGTCCAAGAACAAGAAGAAGAACGACAAGACCAAACGACCTCCCCCTCTCAAGCAAACTTTTGTGAAGGAGGGAGAGGGTGCTCCAAAGGAGAATAAGAACAATGTGAAGGGTGGTGATGTCAAAAAGGGCAATGCCATCCCTTCCAACCAAGCCGGCGACTTTAGCCCTTCTTATGTATTGTGTCATGCTAGTGATGGGCATGTTTATGCTAAATTTGTTGGTTCTCCTTATGAGTACATTGAATGGTCTATTTGGGTTCCTAAGGCCCTTGTTACTAACATCAAAGGACCCATTACAAAATGGGTACCTAAAACCAAGCATTGATCTCTTGTAGGTTTTTGCTTTCGATGGGGGATCATGGTTGCTCGATAGTGGAGCCACAAATCATATGACTGGAAGCAAGGATTTGGTGGTGGACGTGCAAAAGATCCCATCTATGCCCACCAACATCGAGTGGGGTGATGCCTTGTCTTCTAAGGTATTGGGTCTTGGCAGGGTTGTCATTTCTCATGATCTCATGATCGAGAAAGTCATGCTTGTTGAGTCCCTTGCATACAATCTACTTTCCGTTCATCAACTTGCACTCATGGTGAAAGATCGTGAATGTCGCCTAGAGGGGGGGGGGGTGAATAGGCATTTTAAAATAATTATGGTAGAGGCTTGAACAAATGCGGAACAAACCTAACGGTTAATTTGTCAAGCACAAAACCTACAACAACTAGGCTCACCTATGTGCACCAACAACTTATGCTAAGCAAGATAAACAACTATGTGATAGCAAGATATATGACAAAGAACAATATGGCTATCACAAAGTAAAGTGCATAAGTAAAGGGCTCAGGTCAGAGATAACCGAGGCACCCGGAGACGACGATGTATCCCGAAGTTCACACCCTTGCGGATGCTAATCTCCGTTTGGAGCGGTGTGGAGACACAATGCTCCCCAAGAAGCCACTAGGGCCACCGTAATCTCCTCACGCCCTCGCACAATGCAAGTTGCCGTGATTCCACTAAGGGACCCTTGAGGGCGGTCACCGAACCCGTACAAATGGCGACCCTTGGGGCGGTCACCGAACCCGTACACTTTGGCAACCCTTGGGGGCGGTTAGCGGTACCCGTCAAATTGCTCGGGGCGATCTCCACAACCTAATTGGAGACCCCGACGCTTTCCCGGAGCTTTACACCACAATGATTGAGCTCCGAACACCACCAACCGTCTAGGGCTTCCAAGCACCCAAGAGGAACAAGCTCAAGGGTACGAAGCACCCAAGAGTAATAAGCTTCTCAACTTGAAACTTCCACATATCACCATGGAGAACTCAAAGCGATGCACAAATGCAATGGCAAGGGCACACGGAGTGCCCAAGTCCTTCTCTCCCAAATCCCACCAAAGCAACTAATGCTAGGGAAGAAAATGAGAGGAAGAACAAGAAGGAGAACACCAAGAACTCCAAAATCTAGATCCAAGGGGCTCCCCTCACATAAAAGAGAAAGTGATTGGCGGAAGTGTGGATCTAGATCTCCTCTCTCTTTTCCCTCAAAAAACTAGCAAGAATCCATGGAGGGATTGAGAGTAAGCAAGCTCAAAGAAGGTCAACAATGGGGGCAAAAACGAGCTCAAGAGATAGGGAACCATTGGGGAAGAAGACCCCCTTAAATAGGTCCCCACGAATCTGCCCGTTATGTGCAGAAAACTGTAGGACCGGTACAACCGGTGCACAAACCGGTACAACCGGCCAAAGCAGAGGAAAAACCAACCTGGGAAAAGCTCTAAGCGGTACAACAGCCTGGGGAACCGGTAGTACCGGTTAAACCGGTAAAACCGGTCAACAACCGCCCAAGAACCACTCCAAAACAGAAACTAGTCCGGTGGTAGAGCGGTACATGGCCGGTACAACCTCCGGACCAATTATGGAGCGGTACAACCGCTCCAAACACCGGTTGTATCGGTCAACCGGTACAACTCAACCGGTACAACCTCTCTACGGGGCGGTACAACCTCTCTATGTAAAATAGGCAATATCAAAACAGCCACAACTTTCGCATAGGAGCTCCGAATTCGATGAAACCAAGTTTGTTGGAAAGCTAGCAACAAGGGCTAACACAATCTTGATAGATATAACAAAAAGAAGCAAATAAGAAAAGGCCCATAAGAAAAAGGTGATAACCCTTCCTCGGATAAGATGGGTAAAACCTCCAACACCGAAAACATCATAGAAGACGCATGCGAACTCCGTTTTCGATGAACTCAAGCTTGTCATCAAGATGACCATAAGCTCTAAGACTCACAAAGAGAACCAAACAAGAACCAAGAAACATGATGCAAGGATGCAATAGTTTGAGATCTCTACTAACGATATGATCAAGCTACCAACTTGAGAGCCCCCCTTGATAGTACGGCAAACGATCCTATAACCCGGTCTCCCAACTACCACCACGAGACCGGTAAAATAGAAACCTATCAAGGGCAAACCTTTGCCTTGCACATGGTCCACTTGAGCTAGATGATGACGATCTTGACTCCCTAAAGTTGGACCACCTTTCTTGATTGCGTTGGCTTGATGAAGACTAGATGATTGCTCCCCCATAGTCCACTATGGGTGAGCCTTTCTTCGGCACATCTTCACAAGACCATTGACACCACAAAGGATGGCAAGATTCAAGCACTTGATCTCTTTGTGATGCTCCACTTGAACTTGCACACGGCAATCATGATGACGATCACCACTTGATGTCATCCTTTCCATGGGTTGTATGATATCTGCCTCTTGACGCAAGCCCATGGGCACGTACCTAACCCCACAAGAACTCTCACATAGACCATGGGTTAGTACACAAAGTGCAATGGACAATGCTTACCATACCATGGGATCACTTGATCCCTCTCGGTACATCTTCTATGCTTTGTGAGTTGATCAACTTGATTCACTCTTGACTTAGTATTGATCAACCTTGAATCTTTCCAACTCTCTTCATTTGGATGATGTCTTGAAGGTAGACATGAATGATCACACAATCTTCTTCTTCAAGACATGCTTGCAATAAGCTCAACACTCACATGACCAATCTTTGGATAATTCCTTAATAGCACCGTGATCATCACAAACTCTCCTTGAGACCAACAAATGGACTCCAAGAAAAGCCTATGGACAAACCCTTCAAATATAACTCAAGGCAACCATTAGTCCATAGAGATTGTCATCAATTGCCAAAACCAAACATGGGGGCACCGCATGTTCTTTCAATCTCCCCCATTTTGGTAATTGATGAAAATCACTTTCAAGAGAGTTTATACAAGGAATTATGCATCACCATGCAATGCAACAACCAATGATGCATGAGAATGAGATGCAATTGCTTAGGAACCAAAAGCAAAGCAAGAAGAAAACTCAGAAGACTTCTCCACAAAACTCTCTGAAACTCCTCCCCCATTGGCATCGATTGCCAAAATGGGTGAAAAGCTTAGAAGGCCAAAATAAAAGGTGTTCCTCCATAAATTGTGTATTTCTCAACAAGAGAGTGGAATGCAATACACATATCCAACTGCCAATACTTGGAGGAAGAGAAACTATATTGAGGCCCAAAGATTGCAACAGAAAGATATGCCACAAAGACATAACAAAGAGAGACACAAGCAATCAGAAGATACCAATTGAAGCAAGCAATCAACGGATATCAATTGAACCAACTAGACCAATAATCCTACATGTCACAAGAATAAAGGATATTATGATATGAGCAAAGGAGTGTTCTAAAGAAACTAGAGAAGCTCCCCATGATTTGGGCACGCATAAGAATATTTGTATTTGGATACAAAGTGCACAAAATAGGATCATAGCTCCCCCAAAATCAATAGAAACTTACACCCAATGCAAGTGAGCATATAGGAAACAAAGTCTAGCACTTGGAACAAGCACATGGTTGAGCTACAAGTAAAAGAGGCAACTTAAGAATAGGTTCAACCAAAATAATGTGTGTGAGTCATGGCAAAGCACTTGAGAAGACTAAAATTAGGATGAGCATTAAGCATTAACATAGTCTTGAAAGAATGAGGCACACGGTGCAAGGCCTATCATTCCCACACACAACTGGCAAATGGGTTCACAAGCTTACTAATAAGCAAAAGAGAACCTATGCTTGTGACAACCCGTGGTGAAGATAGACGAGGAGAGGCTCATCAATACAAGGGATACCAATTAAGATGGCAAGAGCCTCGTAAAGATAAGCAAGAGGAAAATAATCTTCACCACACAAGAGTGCAACAAGATGCAACGATAGAGGACACACACTCAAGGCAAAAGCTTTCACGGAGCCACCAAAGAAATAACACATGAAAGACAAGGTGGACGTGAAAGAAAGGATATCATCTAGATATGCAACTTCTCTCAAGTGTATAAGATTCTAGGTAGACGATGATATATATCTACAAAGAAGGATGTACACCCGGAATAGTTACAACACGAAGGAACAAGATATCCAAAAGGAAGTCATAGATATACCAATAAGATATTTGCTTGGAAGCATAACACATGGCTAGATATGGTCTTATTGTATATAGATGAATTCCTACCACACAACTATCAAAGACATCACAACTATCAACATGAGATCATCGTTGAGATGCTTTGAGAAAGGAAACAAGTAAAACAAGATATGAAATGAATATCATGCCAAGATGCAACCTACATAAGGTTGAATGCAATAAATGTGTGCATGTAGTAGATGATGATACTTGTTACCGAGATAGCATTGGAAGGAAGTAGTAGAAACCAATTGAAGGTAGAAAGTAGTTCATTGATCATCCTAGCTTGACTCCAATAAGCACATGGTGACAACACCTTCCTTGTGAGTGAGCTGAGCATCCAATGCATCTCCAACTGTTCCTAGAAGAACAACACAAACTAAACGGTACCCAAACTCATTGGGACCAAATAGTTAGAAACACCAATACATAGGACAAACTCCACATAAATATGTGCATATAGATATGAAAATGAATTTCATGCACATCTCATCCAAATTGAGACTAGGTGGAGTTTCCCCTATATATTGAGTCAAAGAAAGAAAGCATGCCAAAAGAAATACATGAAGTAAACATGCATGCTCAAGACTTTCAAAACCCGAAACCAAAAGACAAAGAAATGCCAAGTGAAAAGGATACCAAATGGAGAAATCATCAATTGGAAGATATCATTAAAGATACATTAAGGAATGAGATATCCATTCATACCCACTAAACTAAAGATGTCAAACTCCCAAAGAGAGGATGGTTCCAAACAAACCAAGCTCTCAACAAAGTTTCATGATGGCACAAAGTACCAAAAAGAAATGGATTGCCTTCCACCAAAACACACTTGATAAGGATCACAAGAAGAGTGTTCTAGAGAAAATAGGATAGCTCCCCCACGAGTTGTGCATTATATAGGGGATTTGTATTTGAATACAAAATGCACAAGGTGGGATCACCACTTTCACTATATCTAGAAAACTCTAGACAAGAACAAGAAATAAACAGGATCCACAAGTGGTATGGAAGACAACGGGAGTTGACACAAACCTTGGCAAGAGAAAAGGCAAATAAAAGCAAAAGCCAATGTAAAGATGATCAATAAATTCTACCACACATAAGTGACTACCAATTGTCAAAAGACAAGAAGTAGATGGAAGAATTCCCGGTGGTAGATAGCAAGGATATCCAACATCATCTTCACAACAAACACAAGCAAATTGCAACTTGTAGAGCTAACATGCCACCTAGGAACAATATAATTTACAATATCAATTCTAGGAGACAGTATCTCAAATGTACACATTTTTTAGGCTTGCAATATGCAGATAGTATATTACTCCCCCATAATGTGATACCAATAAGAACTTAACAAGAGGCAATAAGAGGATCCAACACGAGATAATCAATGGAATTTTTAGAATTTGAATTTCTCATGAGAAGACATACCACATAGCGACTAGATAATCTTGAAATATCAATACTAGATGGTATTACTCATGTACACACATATATAGGATTGTGAGGTGCACAAAGCACATCACTTCCCCATAATGGGATATTCCATTAATCTCTCACAAGAGCTAACTAAGAAAAGAACGAGATGCAAAAGGCTCAACGAATGACACACAAGTACATGATGTGCAAACCAACTTACATAAAGGCAATTTGGAGACACATCATATACAAACACATGCAAGGAACAAAATCAAAACATGCAAGGGGGCAAGTAACTATCAATGTAAACACTTTAAGCACGAGTTACCGCATGGAGAAACATTGGATATAAGATAGAAATTTGATAATTCGAATAACTTGGCTTGAGACAATTAGAATGATGAAGTCCCCTTAATTCTTCATAAAGTAGCCAAGTCTCCAACGCCCTCCAACAACACCTATTGATCAAGTTTGAGCTTGTTGGTCCCCAACCAAGTTGGGTCCTAAGAGGTTAGTCACAATAGGCTTGGCTACCCAAATGGTTCTCTTCTTGACACCACTTTGAGTACCAACAACTTTGGCAAACACATTGCCAACCTTATCCTTCCCAAGAGAATAGATATCATCAATAATAATTGGGTTGGGTAAGTTACCACTAGTGCATGAGGAGGCGAGGTGACCTCTCTCACGACATAAGTAGCAATGTCTACTCTTCACTTTCTTATCACTTGATTTCTCAACTTGAGAAGCATTAGCTTGAGTCTTCTTGGGAAGAGGCCTTTCTTCAACTTGAGGTTGAGCATGAGAATGCACTTGTAGCCGCTTCCCTTGTTGCTTGTCACTAATGGCCTTCTTCTTCAATGGGCAAGATCTAACATGATGCCCTTCAATTTTGCACTTGAAGCAAATAATCTTGGCCGAATTCTTGACTTGTTTTTGGACCTTATTCTTGTTGATCTTGGACTTATTCTTCTTGTTGGAGTTGAATCCAAGTCCACCTTTGTCATTGGGGGATTTTTGCACACTCAAGATATTGTTGAGTGTGAATTTTCCTTCATGACACTTTTCCAAGTCTTTCTTCAAAGAAGTGACTTGGGCCTTGAGCTCTTTGATTTCCTCTGCATGGTTAGTCTCAACACAAGTACTAGAGGAAGTATAAGCTTCATAGTTAGAGCAACAAGGCAAGGAAAGCAATTCATCACAAGATGTACCAACATTGTGAGTACATGAATTACAAGGACTAGCACATGGCAATATACTATTTTGACTAGAAGTGGTGCTAGTATCCACATGAGGCTCACAAGATGTTACCTTAGCAATCATGGCCTCATGAGCTACCTTTAGCACATTATGGGATACTAGAAGATCATCATGAGAGCTTGAGAGCTTTTCATGGCTTTCTTCCAATTTCCCATAATTGCTAGATAGCACCTCAAGTTGAGCCCGTAGCTCAACATTCTCCTTCAAAATGGATGCTTCACAAGTAATAGAGTTAGTAGCACAAGCATCATCATTTACAACAATAGGAGAGGACAACTTGGCAAGCTCTTTTAAATAAGAAGCTTCAAGTTGGGCATGAGACTCGGTGAGTTTGATGAGCTCACCCTTGATGACCCTTGAGCCATTTTCGAGGTGCTCAAAATCCTCAAGGAGTCTAGCATGAGAAACTTCAAGCTTAGCATTTTTAGTTTTGAAATCATTGGCCACCTCAAGAGCTCTATCATGAGATTCCCTCACTCTGGATAATTCTAGAGCAAAAGTCTCCTCAAGAGATTCGGAGGTGGTTTGTTCGTGTTCAAGAGCTTGAGATAGCTCCGCAATCTCATTTGCGTAATCACGCCCATGAGCTTCCATTTTATCAATGGTGGCCTCATGCTACTCTAGATGAGATTCCAACTCCTCAATGTATTTCTTGCCATCAATGGCAATGAACATTATTTCCATGAAGTTGAAATGAGCAATTTTATTTTTATGAAGAGCTTTAAAAATCATTTCCCCCTTAGTTTTTAAGGAGGCAACATTATCATTCTATTCATCATCATTAGCATCAACATCATCATCAAGAGACATATTGGGGTACAAAGTAGGAGATACCTTTGACGCCTTAGCCATAAGGCAAAAAGCAATAGATGATGATGTAGGATCCCTTAAGGCACCATTAAGCACCACATCTTGTTCCATGGAGTGTTCGGTTTCCTCTATATTGTTAGCACAACAATTCGAGGAAATAGATGCATTTTTATCATGGCAACAAGACATAGCAAGCATATCATCATGATATTTAGTCAAGCAATTTCTACATGATATGCAAGGACTATCAACACAAGCATGTGAAACATTTGGAGTGCTCGAAGTGTTAAAGCCCAAAGAAGGAGCATTGCAATAAGAAAGTGATGAAGGATTATCAATAATAAGACCACTATCATCATTGCAATGAACACCACTACTCACCATGTCATTACCTTGTGGCAAACCACTTGTAGGTGAAGTAGAAGAAGTTGAGAATGCAACACGACCGGAGGTGGAGGGAGGACAATCATCCTTACAAATCTTGGACACACCATATTTATCTTGAAGCTTTGTCCACAACTCGTGAGCATCCCGGAACGACATGAGTTGAAATATAACTACATTGCTCAAAGCATCAAAAAGCACATTAGAAGCTTGAGCATTGAGATAAGAGTTTTTCTCATCCTCTAAAGATAATCTTTGGGGATCCTTTGGAAGAGAAAAACCCATATCTACAATTCGCTCTAAATTTGGGCCCATGACCCTAAAGAGATTAAGCATGAGAATTACCCAAACATCAAAATTTGTGCCATCGAAACTAAGAGTGTCAGAGAAACCTAATCCCCTAGTCGACATCTTTACTCTCTAGGCGGTTAATCCCAACAAAGAGAGACGAGGCTCTGATACCAATTGAAAGATCGTGAATGTCGCCTAGAGGGGGGGGGGTGAATAGGCGTTTTAAAATAATTACGGTAGAGGCTTGAACAAATGCGGAATAAACCTAACGGTTAATTTGTCAAGCACAAAACCTACAACAACTAGGCTCACCTATGTGCACCAACAACTTATGCTAAGCAAGATAAGAAACTATGTGATAGCAAGATATATGACAAAGAACAATATGGCTATCACAAAGTAAAGTGCATAAGTAAAGGGCTCGGGTCAGAGATAACCGAGGCACCCGGAGACGACGATGTATCCCGAAGTTCACACCCTTGCGGATGCTAATCTCTGTTTGGAGCGGTGTGGAGGCACAATGCTCCCCAAGAAGCCACTAGGGCCACCGTAATCTCCTCACGCCCTCGCACAATGCAAGTTGCCGTGATTCCACTAAGGGACCCTTGAGGGCGGTCACCGAACCCGTACAAATGGCGACCCTTGGGGGCGGTCACCGAACCCGTACACTTTGGCAACCCTTGGGGTCGGTCAGCGGTACCCGTCAAATTGCTCGAGGCGATCTCCACAACCTAATTGGAGACCCCGACGCTTTCCCGGAGCTTTACACCACAATGATTGAGCTCCGAACACCACCAACCGTCTAGGGCTTCCAAGCACGCAAGAGGAACAAGCTCAAGGGTATGAAGCACCCAAGAGTAATAAGCTTCTCAACTTGAAACTTCCACATATCACCATGGAGAACTCAAACCGATGCACAAATGCAATGGCAAGGGCACACGGAGTGCCCAAGTCCTTCTCTCCCAAATCCCACCAAAGCAACTAATGCTAGGGAAGAAAATGAGAGGAAGAACAAGAAGGAGAACAACAAGAACTCCAAAATCTAGATCCAAGGGGCTCCCCTCACATAAAAGAGAAAGTGATTGGCGGAAGTGTGGATCTAGATCTCCTCTCTCTTTTCCCTCAAAAAACTAGCAAGAATCCATGGAGGGATTGAGAGTAAGCAAGCTCAAAGAAGGTCAACAATGGGGGCAAAAACGAGCTCAAGAGATAGGGAACCATTGGGGAAGAAGACCCCCTTAAATAGGTCCCCACGAATCTGCCCGTTATATGCAGAAAACTGTAGGACCGGTACAACCGGTGCACAAACCGGTACAACCGGCCAAAGCAGAGGAAAAACCAACCTGGGAAAAGCTCTAAGCGGTACAACAGCCTGGGGAACCGGTAGTACCGGTTAAACCGGTAAAACCGGTCAACAACCGCCCAAGAACCACTCCAAAACAGAAACTAGTCCGGTGGTAGAGCGGTACATGGCCGGTAAAACCTCCGGACCAATTCTGGAGCGGTACAACCGCTCCAAACACCGGTTGTACCGGTCAACCGGTACAACCTCTCTACGGGGCGGTACAACCTCTCTATGTAAAATAGGCAATATCAAAACAGCCACAACTTTCGCATAGGAGCTCCGAATTCGATGAAACCAAGTTTGTTGGAAAGCTAGAAACAAGGGCTAACACAATCTTGATAGATATAACAAAAAGAAGCAAATAAGAAAAGGCCCATAAGAAAAAGGTGATAACCCTTCCTCGGATAAGACCGGTAAAACCTCCAACACCGAAAACATCATAGAAGACGCATGCGAACTCCGTTTTCGATGAACTCAAGCTTGTCATCAAGATGACCATAAGCTATAAGACTCACAAAGAGAACCAAATAATAACCAAGAAACATGATGCAAGGATGCAATGGTTTGACATCTCTACTAACGATACGATCATGCTACCAACTTGAGAGCCCCCCCCTTGATAGTACGGCAAACGATCCTATAACCCGGTCTCCCCACTACCACCACGAGACCGGTAAAAGAGAAACCTATCAAGGGCAAACCTTTGCCTTGCACATGGTCCACTTGAGCTAGATGATGACGATCTTGACTCCCTCAAGTTGGACCACCTTTCTTGATTGCGTTGGCTCGATGAAGACTAGATGATTGCTCCCCCATAGTCCACTATGGGTGAGCCTTTCTTCGGCACATCTTCACAAGACCATTGACACCACAAAGGATGGCAAGATTCAAGCACTTGATCTCTTTGTGATGCTCCACTTGAACTTGCACACGGCAATCATGATGACGATCACCACTTGATGTCATCCTTTCCATGGGTTGTATGATATCTGCCTCTTGACGCAAGCCCATGGGCACATACCTAACCCCACAAGAAATCTCGCATAGACCATGGGTTAGTACACAAAGTGCAATGGACAATGCTTACTGTCGGTGTCAAAATCGGCGGATCTCGGGTAGGGGGTCCCGAACTGTGCGTCTAGGCGGATGGTAACAGGAGACGAGGGACACGATGTTTTTACCCAGGTTTGGGCCCTCTTGATGGAGGTAAAACCCTATGTCCTGCTTGATTAATATTGATGATGTGGGTTACAAGAGTAGATCTACCATGAGATCAAGGAGGCTAAACCCTAGAAGCTAGCCTATGGTATGATTGTTGTTCGTCCTATGGACTAAAGCCTTCCGGTTTATATAGACACCGGAGAGGGCTAGGGTTACACAGAGTCGGTTACAAAGGTAAGAGATCTACATATCCGTATCGCCAAGCTTGCCTTCCACGCCAAGGAAAGTCCCATCCGGACACGGGACGAAGTCTTCAATCTTGTATCTTCATAGTCTTGGAGTCCGACCGATGATGGTAGTTCGGCTATCCAGACACCCCCTAGTCCGGGACTCCCTCAGTAGCCCCTGAACCAGGCTTCAATGATGATGAGTCCGGCGTGCATATTGTCTTCGGCATTGCAAGGCGGGTTCCTCCTCCGAATAATTTATAGAAGATTGTGAACACCAGGATAGTGTCCGGCTCTGCAAAAATAAATTCCACATACCACCGTAGAGAGAATAATATTACACAAGATCAATCTGCTGACGTATTCTGTGGCGTAACGTCACACCACTTCCAAGCCTTTACTCGAATTGTTTTTATTGTTCCACCTCAGCGCGTTTAGCGAGGCGGTTTCCTTGGCACGTCTTGTCGAAGCAGAGATCGTGTTCCCCTTATTCCGGGATTCCCATCAATACGGACGTGGGTAACCCAACTACGCCATTGATTGCGACGCTTGGGAGATAAGCGAGTTTTACCAGGCCGGTGGGGACGCGTGTTTCTATCCGCCCATATAAGGGGATAAAGATCCAACCTTTTTACCTGCGCCTTCTTCCTCCTTGGCTTATCCATCTCTGCGAACTCGAGCTCTAGCGCCCAAGCCCGCACATCTCACCTCAACCTTCTCCAAATATGTCCGGAGCGGGAGGCAAGTGGATGGCCTCCTCCGTCACGGAGGGGCATATCCAGAAGCTGCGCAGCGCCGGATACTTGTCCAGCGACATCGCGCATCGGCTCCCCGACGAGGGAGAGCTCATCCCCACCCCCAGGCCCCATGAGAGGTAGTATTCCTTCCCCATTTCCTCCGCGGACTGGGCTTCCCACTTCATCCCTTTGTCTGGGGGCTCATGTTCTACTACGGCCTAGATTTCCATGATCTGGCCCCGAATTTTATTCTCAACATCTCGGCGTTTTTCCTCGTGTGCGAGGCCTTCCTCTACATCCAGCCCCACTTCGGCTTGTGGCTCAAGACCTTCAGTGTCAAGCCGAAGGTTGTGAAGGGCAGCCAAGCGGAGTGCGGAGGCGCCATGGTGGGCAGGATGTCCCACGTTACGTGGCTGGAGGGCACCTTTGTGGAAACCATCAAGGGGTGGCAATCGGGGTGGTTCTACATCACCGAGCCGCATGATCCCGAATGGGCAGCGGCCCCCGAATTCAGATCCGGCATCCCCACACGGCTCACTTCCTCAAAAGAGAGCTGCCGGATTTGGGGTGATTCGGAGGAGCTGACCGAACTCCAAGCCTGCGTCAAAAAGCTGGTGGACAAGAAGCTCAAGCTTGTCAACGTAGTCCAGGTCATGCTCATCCGCCAGATTCTCCCGTGCCAACGACGGGGCTTCAATATGTGGGAGTTCGATCCGGCGCAGCACCAGACTTTGAATGGGCTCTTCGACACTACATACGAAGAGGTCTGGAAGGTGCTGTTCAAGGGCGCCGAGGCTCCCGCATCCGCTACCGAAGATCGCGGATTCAGCTTGGAGCATCCAGCTGATGAAGTAAGTTATTTTGTCCTTTATGGGACGCTTGTTTTCCATAGTTTGACTCTATGCGGGATCTAAACTCCCTTTCCTTTGACAGGACTGGCTGAAGAAGGCCGCACAGGCTATCTGTCCGGCCCCATTGCCAGAGGACCCAGCTGACGCTCGCCTGACGGGGCTGCTGGCTCCGGCACCCCACGTGGTGCCGGAGAAGAAGGCCAAGAAGAAGGCCACGGGGACTCGGAAGAGTTCCCGTTTTCAGGTGCTATCGGACGATGAATCCGAGGCCGACTCCTCCCACCAAGGGGAGGAGGAGAAGAAGAAAGCCTCTCCCCCAGCGGGGGGAGGGAATAAAAGGAAGGCCTCCCCAACAAGGGAGGCCGAAGGGTCCAAGAGGGGAAAAACTCTTCCCCCGGACTGTTCCGCCAACGCCAGTGACGACGACGAGGACTGGCCTCCAAGGGCCAAGCCTCTGGCGAGATCGTAAGTATCCGGACTCCCGAATAACTTCAAGGTTTTCGTTTTCCACCACGTTATGTCTTTCTAATGCCGCATACAACCCTGCAGTCCGCCTAAGGATGATCTCCCCACTTCGTCGAGCGGGTCCTTAGGGGCGTCGGATATGGATTCTCTTCTGACTGCCTCCACCCCCCGTGATACGGACGATGCCGAGGTGGGATCCCAGGAAGGGACTCACCATGAGGAGAGGCCCCCAGAGGTGTCGCAGGACAACCTCCCGGACTTTGCACCAGACTCAGCCCCGGAACCTATAGTGGCTCCGGAGTCCGGCGGGCGACCCCTTCGTAAGAAGGGCAAGACCGTGACGCTGGCTGCCTCCGTCCAACCGGAGGTGCCGGATAATTTGTTGGAGGCGCTCAACGGCGCCTCCATCGAAGAGGAACACCGCACTGTTATGAGTGCGGTGATTCAGAAGGTTCAGCTCGCCAAGAGCGGGCTAACCGAAGCCTGCAGCAGCCTTCTAACAGGCTTTGAGGTAAAAATTTCAATATATGTAAAATGGTACCGCATAGACAGTAGCCCCCGATGCTCGGTTCCGTGTTCGGAAAGAAAAGCCGGACTGAGGATCTTTAGAAAGATAAAAGCAGGAGTCATGAAAATATGTCAATATGGGATTGCAGGCTGTGCTGCTGACCTCTGCCGCACTGACTGCGGAGGTCAATACTTTGAAGGAAAACCTCGAGCGGTCCGAGAACGAGCTCGGCCATGCCAAGAAGCAGCTCGAGGAAAAAGAAGGTGAGTAATACCTTATGAAAATTGTACCTTACAGAAAAGGATTTGGTTGCAAGAAAAATGACAAGGATAACTGGGGTATTGCAGGGGCCACTAACGAGGTGGCGACCCTGAAGGAGGCGGTGGCCGCGGCCGAACGCAATGCGGCTACGGAGCGCACCGAGCGAGAGAAACAGGAGGCGCGGGTGGCGGAGGTACAGCAAGAGCTCCAGGATCTCGTGAAGAAACACGAGAGCCTGGAGCGTGACTCGAAGACTCGAGAGTCTGAGCTTGCAATGGCTCTTTAGAGTGCCAAAGCCGCTAAGGCCGAAGCCTACAAGGCCCTCCAGGAGATAGAGGTGGTGAAGAAAATAGCAGCGGGTAAGGCATTTTTCATGCAAAGTAAGCATGTGAGTGTTAATTACCTGCCGCTTACCCGAATTCGGAGCTCTCCAGGAGCGTTTGCAGATCTTCCCCGCAGTGTGTCTGATGCTGCCGCATTCTACCGGGCTGAGGAGGGGAGCTCAACGGAGAAGGTCTTTTGGTCTCAGTATGCTGAGGCCGGACATCCGGTGCCCCTTAGCGACCAGCTGAAGCAGCTGGTCGAGCTCCACAAGGCGGCCGAACAGGCCATGAAGGGCCTCATAGTTCGGCTGTGGCCTAAGGAGGCTATGCCTGGGAGCTACTTCGGCCTGGTGCGGCGGCTGGTGGACGCGTGCCCATGGGTTGAAGTTATCAAGCACTCCGCCTGTATCGAGGGTGCGCGTCGGGCCCTTGCCCACGCAAAGGTGCACTGGGGCAAGATGGATGCCCAGAAGCTTGTGACGGACCCCCCACCAGAGGGCAAGGAGCATCGCACGCCCGAGATGTATTATAAGAGTGTGCTGAAGGGCGCCCGCACTATTGCGGGTGAGTGCTCCAAAGATGTAATATTTGAGTAGACTCGCATTTTGTTATCCTGTGCGCTGAAAACTTGGTTCATATGCGCTAAGCAACGCTTGTTAATTTAAAATATTACCTTCTGTGCAGCTGTTTATCAAATCTGAGAGATGGCAAGTCGTCGGCTTCAGCCCCCATGCCATGAGTGCTGGGGTGTTCGGGATAAACTCGGGCGCTCTTGTTCCCATTTTTGGGTCCATCTAGGGAGGCGCTCGACACAACGAACAAGGCAACCGGACTTATAATGCTTGAACACTCTCACTTAGCCATAGAATTCTATAATTTTAAATTCCGGCGAAGCCCCTAGTTTTTGGAAGGCCGAATTTGGGGCGCTATCCATGCCTTGGCCGGACAGAATCTGGCTCCTCGCTCGAAGCGGCATAAGTCTTTAGGGACTCGCAAAGAACCTTTTGAACAGCGACCAGCTCTCGCCTCATCATGACGGTCAATTTTAGCTTTCTCCACTGAGGCGTTAACCCAGCTCAACTGGGGCGCAATCGCAGTGGTTCTCCCAGTGCTACCTTAGCCGATAAAACGGAACGTAAGGTACCAAAACATGGGAGCCAGGCAAACCCAACTATTGACCCAAGAACATGATTCGGAGCCGATGCATATAATGCTATAAGTTCGGGGTGCCGCACTTGTGAAAGTGTTTGGACTTATCACACCATAACGCGGGAAACATAAGCCCCTGGTGTATTTAGCCGCACCAAAACGTACGGATGCAACATGTCATAGATGAACATATGTGTAAGAAAGAAATGCAATTAGAAGCAAAAATGTGCTGCATTGCTTTATTCAATAAAAACTGCTGTAAGTGCAGGACGATACGAGTGGTGCGGTAAGCAAGGGATGGGACTGTTTAACATGTCCCCCTCCAGGGGTAGGCTACGGCATAATGCATAAAACAGATTTAATGCTCATGATGGAGACCACCTGGATTTTCGTTGTAGCCTTTCTCCTTCCCTGGCTGTTGCATCGTGGGTTCGACATGTCTGCTGCCGGACAGGGCCTCTGACGAACGGAGTCCTGTAGGTAAAAAATAAAAGGAAAAGAAAAAGAAACGACACACTCAAGAGCCCCTGGTGTGGTTGAGCCGCAGTCTGGGCTTATCGTGGTCGAGCCCCTTGCCCCATGCGCATGGTACCTTTAGAGCGTAATGGAGTACGCGAAGGGTCTGTCTTAATGTGTTACAGGGGCTGGGGTTGGGGCCGCACTGCTACGCGTGCTCGGAACGTGCCAGGTGGTCATGTTGTAGGTTACTCCGGGCACGCTTAGCTGTGTCCGGCCGCTTGGCAGCCGGACTCGAGAATTGCCTTAAAAGGCTGCTTTGTACTTCTGCCGCGAGAGCCGCTGTATGTTCCTCCGTTTAGAGGGAGCGTTCAGTGTTTCCGTTGACCGTGATGACTCCTCTAGGGCCTGGCATCTTGAGCTTGAGGTATGCGTAGTGCAGCACCGCGTTGAACTTTGCGAACGCGGTACGTCCGAGCAAGGCATGATAGCCGCTGCGGAACGGGACTATGTCGAAGATTAGCTCCTCGCTTCGGAAGTTATCCGGGGATCCGAAGACCACTTCCAGTGTAACTGAGCCTATACAATTGGCTTCTACACCTGGTATGACGCCTTTGAAGGTCGTCTTGGTAGGTTTAATCCTTGAGGGGTCTATGCCCATTTTGCGCACCGTGTCCTGATAAAGCAGGTTTAGGCTGCTACCGCCGTCCATCAGGACTCTGGTGCTGGTGGGGTGGTCCCTTCGGTCAAAGGTGATCGGGCAAGAGGACCATGGATTGAACTTTGGGGCAACTGGCTCCATCGCGTATACATCCCTGAGTGCACGCTTCCGCTCCCTTTTGGGTGTGTGCGTGGCATATATCATGTTCACCGTCCGCACCTGTGGGGGGAAACCCTTCTGTCCTCTATTGTTCGGCGGTCAGGTCTCTTCCTCGTCGTTGCTATGTAGCCCCTTGTCGCTGTTTTCGGCAATTAACTTGCCTGCCTGCTTGAACACCCAACAGTCCCTATTGGTGTGGTTAGCTGGCTTTTCAGGGGTGCCATGTATCTGGCACAAGCGGTCGAGAATTCGGTCCAAATTGGACAGACCCTGAGTTGTTCTTTTGAATGGCTTCTTCCGTTGACCGGGTTTAGAGCCTCTGAATCCGGCATTGACTGCCGTATCATCACTGTTATCGCCATTAATGCGGCGTTTGTTTTTGTTGCGACGCGACCTGCCACTACTGTCCTTGATATCCGGACTGCCAGAATTTTTGTTAAGGTTGTTGCTGCGTGCTAGCCAGCTGTCCTCACCCGCACAGAAGCGGGTCATGAGTGATGTAAGGGCTGCCATGGATTTCGGCTTTTCCTGTCCCAGGTGTCGGGCAAGCCACTTGTCGCGGATGTTATGCTTGAAGGCCGCGAGGGCCTCGGCATCCGGACAGTCGACGATTTGGTTTTTCTTGGTTAAGAACCGTGTCCAGAATTGTCTGGCCGATTTGTCTAGTTGCTGAATTATGTGGCTTAGGTCATCTGCATCTGGTGGTCGCACGTACGTGCCTTGGAAGTTATCGAGGAATGCGGCTTCCAGCTCCTCCCAACTCACGATTGACTCTGCTGGCAAGCTATTAAGCCAATGCCGGGCTGGTCCTTTAAGTTTGAGTGGGAGATATTTGATGGCGTGGAGATCGTCTCCGCGGGCCATGTGGATGTGGAGGAGATAGTCCTCAATCCAGACCGCGGGGTCTGTTGTGCCATCATAAGATTCAATATTGACGGGTTTAAACCCTTCTGGGATTTGATGATCCATTACATCATCTATGAAGCACAGTGGGTGTGCGGCGCCTCCGTATTGGGCGATATCACGACGGAGCTCAAAAGAGCTCTGTCTGTTGTGTTCGGCCCGGCCGGACTTACTGTGTCCGGGGTGACGGTGATCGTCACGTATCGTGGGGCGCCCACGTGATCCATAGATCGATCTTGATTGTCTTGCCTTGTCCTCCAATATGTCTCGCAGGTCCGGAGTGTTCCCCTGTGGCCTTGTGTTTTTCGAGCGATGCCGGGGTACGGGTCTAGTGAAGGGCCTTGAGGCCTCTCTGTCGCGACCACGGGGTGGTCGATCAGCCGTATTGTCTCCTGGTGAAGCGGGATCATATGCCTGCACCTCTAATCGGGGGAGCAGCTTACATTTGGGGTAGCTTTTGGAGGGGCGTTCGAGTTCATGCTCTTCGGCCGCGAGGACTTTGGTCCATCTGTCGGCTAGCAGATCTTGATCAGCTCTAAGCTGCTGCTGCTTTTGCTTGAGGCTGTTTGCCCTGGCCATAAGCCTGCGTTTGAAACGCTCCTGTTCGACGGGATCCTCAAGCACGGCGAATTCGTCGTCGTCGAGGCTTGCCTCGTCTCCGGAGGGAGGCATGTAGTCCTCTACCTCTTCTTCGGCCTCTCTCTCATGAGGGCTGGCGTCCCCCTCCTCCTGTGCTGGATCTTGCTAGAGTGGGTTGTCTTCGGTGCTATCCGGTGTATTATTGTCTTCGGTGCCGGAATCCTCATTCTTGCTATGGCGGGATTTAGAGCGGCGCCGCTGGCGCCGGCGCTTGGGCTGTTTCTTGGAGGGGTCATCCTCCGCTATTCCTTCGCCGTTCCCATCCTTTGGGATATCCACCATGTATATGTCGTATGAAGAGGTGGCTTTCCAGTGCCCGGTGGGCGCTGGTTCTTGGTCGTCTCCGGCATCGTCGTCCATAGCGTCGATGTCCTCAGAGTCGTAATCTAGCATGTCGGTTAGATCGTCGACAGTGGCTACCAAGTGGGTGGTGGGTGGGCTCTGAATTTCTTCGTCGTCTGCATCCCAACCATCCTGGCCGCAGTCCGGCCAGGCCTCTCCTGATAACGAGAGGTGCTTTAGCGAACTCAAGATGTCGCCAAAAGGTGAGTGTTGAAAGATGTCCACCGCGGTGAACTCCATGATCGGCGCCCAATCGGATTCGACTGGAGGGGGCGCGGGAGGTCCGGAGTCCGGCAAGGAGTCCGGCACCTCGGAGTCACGAGCTTCATGGGGGACAAGATTGGTGTTCGGCTCTATCTCCGTAGAGGTTGCAGCCCCCGAGGTGGTGTCTAGGCATCCATCCTCGATCTGCGGAGCTGGCTCCGAATTGAAGATCAGAGTGGTTTCGAGTGCGGCCTCCAGGGTACTGTCCGGCTGCAGAGCTAAATCATGCCCATCATGACAGTCCGGCACGCTTGGCCGTGGCTCGAATCCGTCGAGGATCATGTCCCCGCGGATGTCCGCCGTGAAGTTCAAACTTCCAAATCTGACCTGACGGCCAGGGGCGTAGCTTTCGATCTGCTCCAGCTGGCCAAGTGAATTGGCCCGTAGTGCGAAGCCGCCGAATATGAAGATCTGTCCGGGGAGGAAGGTCTCACCCTGGACTGCATCATCATTGATGATCGAAGAAGCCATCGAGCCTATCGGTGACGACACAGAGGAACTCTCAATGAAAGCACCAATGTCGGTGTCAAAACCGGCGGATCTCGGGTAGGGGGTCCCGAACTGTGCGTCTAGGCGGATGGTAACAGGAGACGAGGGACACGATGTTTTTACCCAGGTTCGGGCCCTCTTGATGGAGGTAAAACCCTACGTCCTGCTTGATTAATATTGATGATGTGGGTTACAAGAGTAGATCTACCACGAGATCAAGGAGGCTAAACCCTAGAAGCTAGCCTATGGTATGATTGTTGTTCGTCCTATGGACTAAAGCCATCCGGTTTATATAGACACCGAAGAGGGCTAGGGTTACACAGAGTCGGTTACAAAGGTAGGAGATCTACATATCTGTATCGCCAAGCTTGCCTTCCACGCCAAGGAAAGTCCCATCCGAACACGGGACGAAGTCTTCAATCTTGTATCTTCATAGTCTTGGAGTCCGGCCGATGATGGTAGTTCGGCTATCCGGACACCCCCTAGTCCGGGACTCCCTCACTTACCATACCATGGGATCACTTGATCCCTCTCGGTACATCTTCTACGCTTTGTGAGTTGATCAACTTGATTCACTCTTGACTTAGTATTGATCAACCTTGAATGTTTCCAACTCTCTTCATTTGGATGATGTCTTGAAGGTAGACATGAATGATCACACAATCTTCTTCTTCAAGACATGCTTGCAATAAGCTCAACACTCACATGACCGATCTTTGGATAATTCCTTAATAGCACCGTGATCATCACAAACTCTCCTTGAGACCAACAAATGGACTCCAAGAAAAGCCTATGGACAAACCCTTCAAATATAACTCAAGGCAACCATTAGTCCATAGAGATTGTCATCAATTGCCAAAACCAAACATGGGGGCACCGCATGTTCTTTCACATGGGCTTTGCCACATTATTTGATATTGATACCGTGGCCCTCTTGTGGAGCAAGACTCTTAAAGTAGCCTTTGTTGGGCATGTCGAGAACGGTCTTATGTGATTAACTTTTGGGAGCGACCCACTAAGACCGCGACATGCCTAATGGCTAAAGTTGATGTGGGGTGGCTTTGGCATTGCCGTTTAGCCCACGTCAATATGAGATCTTTGCAAAGTCTTCTCAAGGGGGACCATGTCGGTGGACTAACAAATGTTAGTTTTGCCAAAGATCGTGCTTGCAGTGCTTGTATCGAAGGAAAGCTACATGAGAAGGCTCACCCTCCCACGACTATCATCTACTCGAAGAGACCCTTGGAGCTCCTTCACATGGATCTCTTTGGGCCTCCATCCTTTGATAGTCTTGGGGGTAGAAAGTATTGCTTGATGATTGTGGATGACTATTCAAGATATACTTGGGTATATTTCTTCAAGAGGAAGAGCGAGACCCAATAAACCATCATCGACTTTGCAAATGAAGCTCAACGTCAACACGAAGCAAAGATCTTGACAATAAGAAGTGACAACGGCACCGAGTTCAAGAACTACACCTTGGATGAGTTTCTTAGTGACGAGTGGATCAAGCATCAATACTCTGCACCTTACACCCCTCAACAAAATGGTGTCGCGGAGAGGAAGAACCGGATGTTGATGGATGCAGCAAGGACCATGATGGCGGAGTTCAAGTCTCCTTACAACTTTTGGGCCGAAGCCATCAACACTGCATGTCATGCATCCAATCGGCTCTATCTCCGCAAAGGCTTGAACAAGACTCCCTATGAAATACTCACCGGTAACAAGCCCAACTTCAAGTACTTCCGGGTGTTCGGGTGTAAGTGTTTCATTCTCAAGAAAGGTGTTCATTTGTCTAAATTTGAGGCTAGAGCTCATGAGGGCATATTTGTTGGTTATGCTACAAACTCTCATGCTTACCGTGTCCTCAACAAGTCCACCCGACTCATTGAGGAGACGTGTAACGTGGAGTTTGACGAGAATAACGGCTCCCAAGTGGAGCAAAGTGGCACTTGTGATGTAGATGATGAAATTCCTCCCCAAGCCATAAGAAGAATGGGTGTTGGTCATATCCTACCCATTGAGGAACCCCTTGTGGCCGAAGGAGAAGGAAAATGCTCCACTTAAGTGGAGCCATCACCAACCCAAGACCCACACGCTTTTGAAGGACAAAGTGAAGGCCCTCAACCTCGTGAACAATATCAAGGGCAAGATCAACCTCAATATGGTGGTGAACCACCAAGTGATGCCCAAGGTCAAGTTCTCCCTTTCGAGCAAGTTCAAGATCAAGAGCAAGCTCGAGATCAAGAACAAGCTCAAGACGACGCTCAAGATGATCAAGTTACCCCTCCTCTTTTCACATCCGAGGAGGAATTAGAGCGTCGTGCTGTGAAGATCGCTTCCAAGCTCACTACCAAAGGTCATCTCATGGAGAATGTGGTTGGAATCCTAAGAAAGGGGGTAAGCACTCGTAGACAATTAGCAAACTATTGTGAACATCATGTGTTTGTATCTTGTGTCGAACCCCAAAAGGTCTATGAGGCGCTCGAGGATCCGGATTGGCTCAATGCCATGCATGGAGAACTCAACAACTTCGAGCACAAACAAGTGTGGAAATTAGTGCCAAGGCCAACCGGGAATCATAATGTCATTGGAACCAAGTGGATATTCAAGAACAAGCAAGATGCTCATGGGATCATTGTTCGCAACAAGGCTCGTTTGGTGGCACAAGGCTACTCCCAAGTCGAGGGTATCGACTACGGTGAAACCTTTTCTCCCGTTGCCCGCCTTGATTCTATTCGTTTGTTGATTGCTTATGCTTCTCATCGTAATTTCAAGTTGCAACAAATGGATGTGAAGAGTGCTTTTCTTAATGGTCCCATTAATGAGTTGGTGTATGTCAAACAACCCCCGGGGCTCGAGGATCCCTATTTCCCCGATCATGTGTACCAACTCAACAAGGCGCTCTATGGCCTTAAACAAGCCCCACGTGAGTGGTATGAGCATCTTACTAAGTTGTTACAAGATCGTGGGTTCGAAATTGGGAAAATCGACCCCACTCTTTTTACTAAGAAGGTCAAAGGGGAGTTGTTTATGTGCCAACTATATGTTGATGATATTATCTTTGGTTCCCCTAACAAAGCTTTCAATGAAGAATTTGCCACTCTCATGACCTCAAAGTTCAAGGTGTCTATGATGGGAGAGTTGAAGTTCTTTCTTGGGTTCGAAATCAAGCAAAGAAGAGAAGGAACCTTCATCAACCAAGCCAAATACACTCAATGCATGCTCAAGAGATTCAAGCTAAGTGATGTCAAGCCAGCCTCCACTCCAATGCCCGTCAAATGCCAACTTGACATTGATCCCGATGGTAAAGCAGTGGATCAAAAGGTATATCGCTCCATGATTGGATCCTTGCTTTACCTTTGTGCATCTAGACCGGATATCATGTTGAGTGTGGGAATTTGTGCATGATTTCAAGCCGCACCTAAGGAAAGCCACTTTGTGGCGGTCAAGCGAATCTTTCAATATTTGGCTCATACCCCAAACTTTGGCTTATGGTACCCAAGAGGAGCCAACTTTGATCTTTTGGGCTATACAGACTCAGATTGGGTGGGAGACAAAGTGGATAGGAAGTCCACCTCCGGAGGTTGCCAATTGCTTGGTTACTCTTTAGTGAGTTAGTCTTCTAAGAAGTAAAGTTGTGTATCTCTCTCATCCACTGAAGCGGAGTATGTGGCTGCCGATAGTTGTTGTGCTCAACTTCTATGGATGAGGCAAACTTTGAAGGATTACGGTGTCACTTGTGACGAAGTGCCTCTTTGGTGTGACAATGAAAGTGCCATCAAGATCTCTCTCAACCCGGTGCAACACTTCAAGACGAAGCATATTGAGATTCGGTATCACTTCATCCAGGATCACATTAGGCGAGGGGAGATCAAGCTCAAGTATGTCAACACTCGTGATAACCTTGCAGATATTTTCACGAAGCCCTTGGATGAAGCAAGATTTCGCGAGTTAAGGCATGAGCTAAATATCATTGATTCAAGCAATGTGGTTTGAACCCTTGCACACCCCACCATACTCATCATGCTATCTTGTTTGGGTGTAGGCATGGACATAGGGGGAGTGTTGTTCTCTCAATGAACTTTCCCTCTCCCCATTATGCATAAATTGATCAACTCTTTCACATTAGCCATTTTTGATGGTACTTGTGCTTCAAAGACGAGTCTTGGTCATGGCCCAAGGATAATTCTTCGCGGTGCCATACCAAGTGACTCATACATAGGTGGCTCCGTCCACCATCCTCTCTTCCTGAGAGTTGTGGTTCGTGTTTTAGTCTTTGTTGTCCTTTTCCCTCTCTTTGTTTCGTGCGTGTGTCGTCGTCGGGGCTTGCCTCTTGGTTGTTCACACTACAAAAAAAGACACATCTATGACATTTTGGGCCGAACAAAAAAAATCTGTCATACTTATGATACTTCTATGACGATAATTATGACAAAACCCGGTATCATCATAAATGTGGTGGGCTCCTACTTCTATGACAAAAATTCATGATAGAAAATGGGATTTTCGTCCTGGGCGGGCTGGAGACGCAGCTGCATGACATTCTTTGGGCCGTCCATGACGGAAAAAACCATGGTAGAAGCAAGGGCGAGGAAAGTATCAGGGAGTTCCCGGTTACGGTGGGTGGTCGGGGGCCGAGCGATGCGTGTTTCTCTTGTACACATACGCGCATGTGTGTGAGGCGTTGGGCTGTAACTGAACCCGAGCGAGGTGTTGGGCTCTAACTGAACCCGAGCGATTGCACTAGCTACGTTACTGAACCCGAGTGATTCCTTCGCTACTGCTCCTAACTGAAGCCGATCGATGCTACCTCTGGATGAACGGTGAGCGTTTGCTGGGGGATTTGGATGAACAGTGAGTGTTGCAGGGGGGTTTGGATGAACAGTGAGGGGTGGGTTGGATGAACAGGACCCCGTGGTGTTGCCTCTGGATGAACAGGACCCCGATCGATCGAGCCGGTTGGGGCTAGATGAACAGGACCCCGTGGAGGGCTGGTTGAATAGGATGACCCCATGGAGGGCTGGATGAACAGTAGATGGTGGATGGATGGATGAACAGTAGCCCGTGGAGGGGTGGTTGAACAGGAGCCCATGGAGAGGGGTTGTTGAACAGTAGCCAGTGGAGTAGCGCGCGGTGGAGGCTGGATGAACAAGAGCCTGTGGATGAACAGTTGCAGGTGGAGGCTGGAGGAGGTTGACGGTGAATGAACAGTAGCCTGTGGAGGCTGGAGGAGGTCGACGGTGGAGATGAATAGTATCTCGTGGTGTCCCGTTTTGCGGTACGCCACACCCCTCCCGATGAACAGGACCCCCATTTCGACCGTAGCGCTCCAACACAAGTCCATTTCCTCCGTTTTGTGGTACGCCACACCCCTCCTAATCAACAAGACCCCATTTCGAACGTAGGAGGTCGGTCACAAGTCTGTTTCCTCTGTTTTGCGGTACGCCAGGCCCCTCCTGATGAACAGGATCCTGTTTCGAATGTGGCTGGTCGAACACAAGGCCGTTTCCTCCGTTGGTACGCCAGGCCTCGTTTCCATCGCTTGTTCCGTCCAAGCCCTCCCGATGAACATGACGACGCATTCCATTTCGACCCAGCCAGTTGGCTCCCCATGAACACAATGATGCTGTTTCTCCGTTCCAACCCAGCCATGTACACGAGCCCTGGCCGTACATATGCGCGAGTAGGCATTCGAGACCGTGCTTATATGTATGTACGTGTTGTACGTAGTACATGTACATGCTACGTGCGCGCCTCTACTACGACACGTGCGCGCCTCTACATCGACCAGTATGTACGTACACGTTCACGACCAGAATGACAACCCTACGTACGCTTCGACCAGGTGGGTCCCGATTGTCAGGCACTTCCTTGCATGCAAAGATGTAGCTGGTGGGTCCCAGCAGTTAGGGGGGCGAATTGTTTTTTTTTTCCCGGACACACTTCCTTGTGTGCGAAGATGTAGCTAGTGGGTCCCAGCAGTCAGGGGGGAACCATTTTTTCACGAAATATGGTGGCCCGTCCAGTGGGTCCCTGCTGTCAGGTGGAGGAATAACTATTTTGCGTGTAATAAGGAGGCACTTCCTTGCGACCGCCGTGGACCCAACTTTCAGTCTCTCCATGTACAGTACTCTTTCGATGGAAGTCGGTCCTTGACCATGTTGACCAGGCCGCGCCAAGAGCACCAGGGCGGTGGACGACGGCGAGGCCTAGGAAGGGACGACGCGGAGCCGGGGAAGACACGGCAGTGGATGCCCACACGTAAAGGAGTATGAGGGTTCACTGGTTCGGCTGCGGTGTGAGGCTGCCGTCGCCACATAATAACAGGGGGTGTGGGTGAGTAGAGGGATGGCCTGGCCAGCGGCGGGAGTAGTAGGGGCAGTGAGGCCTCCGCGGCATCACAGCCGGCCACGGGAGGCAGGAGCATGCGGCACGACCAGCGCTGCTTTGGGCGGCTGGAGCAAGAAGACCAGAGGTTGAAGAAGCACTACGGCCGTTGGATGGACATCATATGGTCACAGGAGCTAGAATCGTTCATATTAACTAAGTCGACAAAGGCCTCCATCCCAGTCAACTTAGTAGGCCCACAAGTCAGCCTCCCACCAAGGTGGGTCCCAGCTAGCAGGGGGAGTATTCATTTTTTTGTGCGTAATAAGGAGGCACTTCCGGTGGGTCCAAGCTGACAGCGGGGGGAACATTTTTTTCACGAAATACGGTGGCCCGTCCAGTGGGTCCCAGTAGTCAGGGGGGAAACATTTTTTTTGCAAAATACGGTGGCCCGTCCGGTGGGTCCCTGCTGTCAGGTGGAGAGATAATTATTTTCCGCGTAATAAGGAGGCACTTCCTTGCGGCTGCCTTGGACCCAGCTGTTAGCCTCTCCACGTATAGTACTCTTCTGATGGAAGTTGGTCGTTGACCACATTGACCACGCCGTGTCGAGAGCACTAGGGTGGTGGACGGCGAGGCCTAGGAAGGGGACGACGCGAAGCCAGGGAAGACGCGACAGTGGAAGCCCGCGCGGAGAGGAGTACGAAGGTTCACTGGTTCGGCTGCGGTGTGAGGCGGCCGTCGCCGCTAAATAACAGGGGCTATGGGTGAGTAGAGGGATGCCCTGGCCAGCGGTGGGAGTAGTAGGGGGCGGTGAGGCCTGCGCAGCAGCACAGCCAGCCACGGGAGGCGGGAGCAGGCGGTCCCGCCGGTGCTACTTTGGTGGCTGGAGCAAGAAGATCAGAGATTTAAGAAACACGACGGCCGTTGGATTGACATCCAATGGTTACGTCTGCTAGAATCGTTTGTTGACGTATATAATAACTAAAAAAATCTTGCATACGCCTCAACTTAACAGGCCCACAAGTCAGACCATACCCTTTTTTTTAATAATTTATATATAGCTCATTGCAACTTCTTATGCAATTTATTGCAGTCCATTTTTTTGGTTGGCCAGGGCCAATTTCGCATATTTCTGTGGGCCAAACTATTTTTAATACCGAAATGTCGAGCCAGATTTAAAGTACTTTGAAGATGTATTTAAATTAGGTTAATGCCCAGTGAAATAGGAATCTGAAAATGTGAAAAAATTCAGAAATTATAAAGTAATTGACAATTTGTCATGTGTTTTTATATTTACAACCCATTTCATATTACTTTCAAGATTTGCAGGCGTCTTGAAAGAGTTGCAGCCCAACAGGGTGTAGAAAAATAAGTAGGCCTGGATTGGGTATTCTTCAGAAAAAATAAACTGGGCTCATTTTCACAAAGAAAAAATAGCTGGGCTGGTCACGTGGTGAACATAAAATATAAGCCTGGGCTAGACGGCCACAGCCCAGTTCAAACCCTACTCCTTCTCAACAATAACAAAAAAAATACTGCTCGAGCAGCTACGTCCCAGGTGTCAGCCGATTTTGTGTTGTTCACTTGCCTATTGACTATATACGCTCAAAAATGTCGTGGGTCCCAGATGTCAGGAAAACACTAGGAGGAAGCATTTTATTTTTCCATACGCTGACATGGTGGGCCCCTACTGTCATCCACTCCATGTACTTCTGCCGATTCCTGTTGTTTGTTGACCATGTTGACAACGCGAGAGGGCGGCGCCGCGACGAGCGCATCAAAGCGCGCGGAGGACGACGACGAGGCCTCGGACGTCGGCGTTAACAATTTAGGAGATGGTGGGGCGGCTATGCGTGCGCTGAGGCACAGCCAGCCGTGGGCGGCAGAAGCAGGCGGCCCCGCCAGCGCTGGTTTGGTTTTGGCGGCTGGAGGAAGACAGGACTGAAGAAACACGATAGACTGTAAAAGCAGCAGGAGTACTTAACAACCTTAACTAAAACCAGCAGGGGCACTTAACAACCAAAGCTGAAAGCAGTATGAGTACTTATACAGGTTCAATCGTACAAAGCACACCTAATAGTGCTACTTTGCCTACAGTTAACCAAGGGTGAGGCTGCCAAGCCCCAGGAGCCACCCCGCGCATCCACAACCTTCTGAAAGCGGCTTCATATCGCAATGTGGTCAATAAACAGGATATTCGCTTTAGAGCCATGGAAAAGCATGAACATAATCTTCTGTCCTATTCTCCAAGATGGACGAGCCTTAATTATTTGAGACCACCCATGAATAAGTATCTTTTCACCTCCAAGGGGAATGGAGTAGGTCGACATAAACATCATGTTGTGACCAAGCGCAAGTCTGACCCGACCATGGTCAGGCATCTGTATAGGAACAATAGAACTGGGCAGTTTCTGTTTCAAGAAGATCACAGCTGTAAAACTTTGTATAAGCAATAGTTTATGAACAACATATATAACAGAAAACAACTTGTATCATAAGTTTCTCGACACATTTGGACCTGTTCAACAAGTGCAGCAGTGGCACACATATCCCACGTGGCCTTCCACCATTGAAACGGCCCACAAGGACCTCAAGACGATCAATAAAGAGTAGGAACTTGTGGATGTCGTCCCAGTCAACTTCAATGCCATCAGTAATAGCCGAGTTATTACAGAATAACAAATGAGCAGCCTGCTTAACTCTGAAAAAACCTACACATGCCACCAATTATAAGAAAATATTAGTTAGAAGTAGCATCTTCGTGAGAGATTCATTGCTACTTCTAAAGTTAAATTGTGATTAGTTAGACAGAATAGGTGGATTAAGAAGTAATCGAGGCAACAAGCAAGAACCAGATACAAAACTAACATGGATGAACAATTGGAATGACGTTGGGATGGAAGATCGCAGTGAAGATGAGACCATGTTCTGCTATTTCCATCAACATTCATGTGCCAACTTTCAGTCTGTAACACTTGAGAAAGTTTATCCAAGTTCGGCCATAAAAAAGCAGTGATCTTCTTGGTTCACGAACCCAACTCGGAACTTATATCCATGGCTTGTCTTCACTGTGACCATTAAACTGGTGTATTCAGTTATGGCAAGGCTGAGCATCTTGAGTACATGTGTTCTGGTAGAGCAAATAATGCACTGCAGGAAAAATAATATGAGAACACAATGTATTCCCTATCCAAATCTACAAATAACTTCCTCCTTCACGTCAGTGTTGACCATCATACTAGTAGTACCTTTTATCCAAATATAGCAATCCAAATTTCCAAATTAGTCGACAACATGTTCAAAAAAAACTCACCCTCCCGGATAGAAAAGAGGATTCTAGGAACATACTGTGCGTGTTTTAAAATCCTGTGTTAGGATGAGAAGGAACAAGTGTGGCATCTCGCCGAGGGCGCAGAAACCTGTGGGGTCCTCACACTTTGGGCACTGCAAATGAAACACACTAGATTCAGTAGGAAGAAAAATGCATCAACGGCGGCGGTTGCCATCCTAGGATTACCTGCGACCAAGGGACTTGTATTTGTGGGGGATGGATGAAGAATTTGTACCTGGTTCTCCATGAGAAAACCCTATGCAATCGTCGAGAGGGGGTTTTCTCTGAACAAGCACACGAGGGAGAAGGGGATTCAGGCCCAGTGAAATATTGCCGCT
The DNA here is from genome assembly GCF_002162155.2 of Triticum dicoccoides. Taxonomy (NCBI): domain Eukaryota; kingdom Viridiplantae; phylum Streptophyta; class Magnoliopsida; order Poales; family Poaceae; genus Triticum; species Triticum dicoccoides. The sequence goes on along the minus strand of NC_041389.1, from coordinate 23,761,560 downwards.
TCGTCCGTCCAGCTTACTGCTAAAGCTGGAAAGGGGGGTTGTGATTTGACATCTCATTGGGCATTACTGTGGCGCTACGACCGGGGTGTGTCTACCATGCAGTTGTGCACTCTAATTTGTGCATATGGCATGTGGACCCCGTTGCTAGATGCCCCGCATATCAGCGAAAGCAAGTAGAAAGACATGAGTAACTAGTTACACATAAATATATTTTTGACAGAGAGATACTCCCTCTATAAAAGAAATATACAAATCTTTTATATCACAACTTTGTACATAAGAAAAATCAAGGGGAATATATATATATATATATATATATATAACATATATAATTATAGAAAACAGAATTGTTTTTAAGACAGTATAGACGAGTTGGTGATGATGGTGTGCCTGCCATCCTGCAATGTAGGCCGTCCGATTTATATCTGACGGATAGGAAGGAAACTATGGCAATTTTGCAAAAAGGTACCCACACACCTCTCCACATTTGCAAATAAGGCCTTCCCTCGTTCATCCTTTTCTCTCACAAGATAAAATACTCATACAAATGCATCTTGATGTTACGTGCAACGCACGGGCATTATGGGGGTTCAATTGAGAATATAATACTCAGACAGGCTCACGGTTCTGGACTTTGGGCCGTAGGCCCACCCTGCATGTTTGGGGGCCCATGTGTTCTACCTCAGCGCTTTTCATATTGCAAGCGACCGGTACGGCGCTGGTTTTAGATGCTTTCGCGAGGCGAATACATAAAATTGAATAAAGCACGGCATCCGCTGGAATGAAATCAAATGACAGTTCCTAACCAGCAATGAGAGTTGCAATTCTATCAACGATATACCATGTGATAAATAATACTGTTGTACTACTTATACACACAGGACACTTGTTTCACTATGCCAGATTATTACATCAAAATCTCTCGGAGGATAGATCAGTTCAGCAGTTGCGTGCTGCTACTGAAGAATTTCAAAGTTGATTTGGACCAGCTCTACTTGCAGAGAAAGTTCGATTTTGACATCATCCCGTACCGCAAAATATGATTTAGATTTGAACCTTGGCCATCCTTTAGCATCAATCATCATGCGACCATCCTTTGTACTTACGGTATATTGAGCAGGTTCATTCACACCAAGGTTGCGCATGGTAAGAGAAACTTGGCCGCGGCCGCCCGGATTGTTGAACGACTTCCTTGTTGCTCTAGGAATTCTCTGTTTGCAAACAAGAAGACATACCCAAACAGTTAGATCAACACAGTGAATCATGTGAAACAACATGGAAAGAAAAAAGAATGAAGCACTTGGGCGACCAATGCTTACCAAGAAGGTGGACATGTCGGTTTTTGTAAGAACTTTGGTATATGAAGTGCGAACTGCAGCCCACTCTATTGCCGGTGCAACTACTCGTTTGGTTGCTGCTGCACGGGCCGGAGCAGATGCAAATGCAAATGTTGGTGCAGGTGCCGAAGCCGCTGCTGCTGCCGGAGATGGTGCTCCTTGTAGAGCTGGTGCCGGTGTCGAAGCAGGTGCCAGTGTCGATGCCCGACCCTCCAGTAGATCAGCCTAATCCGCTGACGCGGTCGGTGCCCAATCCTCTGCTGGATCAGACTGAGCTGCTACCGCTGTTAGTGCTAGAGCAACTGTCGGTGCTCGATCCATTGCTGAAGGTGGTACCGATGTGCGAGACAGCGGTGATCGTGTCTGGTCTTCTATGATCAGCTTTCTAACTTGACTAGGATGCGTGACCGTGATCCAATTTTTTTCTTCATTTCTTTTAAACGCGAGAAGGACTAATTATGGCATTTTTGTTAAACTAAACCGCAGTTCATCATAGGGATTCAGCTTGTGCTTAGTGTAAGTGCATCTAGTGCCACCCCTAGTTGGTTTTGGAGCATTGACGACAAAGTTGGTTGAGGGACTAATGCATTTGTGAGAATTGTAGGATAACGCAGGTAGTGTCCCTCATTGATTCGATTTACCTACCGGAGATGACCCCTAAAAATGTATGAAGACATTGAAGACAATGGTGGTATGAGAAGATATTCATATTGAAGACTATGACATGAGAAGACATTACTTGAAGACTATGGAGCACGAAGACTGTGTGGTTTCGTTGTTTCCTTTTCTTCTTTGTTGAGTCATAGGAACTACCGTACTGTTAAGTGGGGTCCAAGTGAACTAAGTCAGAGTGACTGAAGTGATGCTCAACCCAAATCCTATGTCTTCGAGCGAAGACAATGAGAGCAAATCTTATCCAGAGCTGGATGAGTCAGCTTTGCTTGTAGCCCAAGTAAAGTTGCCGCGTGTGTTTGAAATCTGACCGTTGGAACACGTGTCAGTTCCTTAGTGACCCAGGGTCATTTCGGACAAATCAGGTCGGGTCGCCTTGTGGCTATAAATAGCCCACCCCCTACACCATAAATTGGTGGCTGCTCAGAGTTAGTTTACGGCTTTTGTCGTTTGAGAGCAACCCACCTCGAAGCATTTGAGAGAGAGAAATCCTTGCGAGGACAAAGCCCAAACACCCAGAGCCAAAGAGTGTTAGGCATCACTGAAGTCTTTCTGTCTGTGTGACCTGAAGACTTATTACACTTGAGGACTGTGTATCCTCCAGCTGGTTAGGCGTCACGTTCTGAGCATCCAAGAGTCATTGTGGATTGCCGGTGAACGAAGTCTGTGAAGGTTTGGAAGTCTACCTTGAAGACTTACCAGAGTGATTGGGCGAGGACTGGGTGTCCTTAGCTCAAGGGGAATAAGGTGAAGACACGGTCTTCTGAGTTAAATCTGAGCCTCCCTAACCAGACGTACAGTTGTCACAGCAACTGGAACTGGTCCAACAAATCTTGTGTCTTCAACAAGCAACTGGTTCTATCCCTTTCCATCCCTTACTTAAGTTTGTCTTCGTGAAGTCACTGCCCATATGTCTATCTGTTTGACTTCACTGTTTGACTACTACTGTTGATTGGCTTCATACTATCTTCCATCCTGATCCTTACTACTTAGCTGCTATTAGTCCTGTACTTTCACATCATTGCATACTTGACTATGGCTCGCTTAAGGTAGTTTATCTTCCGCTGCATATCAACTAGGTTATTTCTGTTGTTTGTCTTCTAAACTTCCAAGTTTTGAAGACTTTCATAAAAATCGCCTATTCACCCCCCCTCTAGTCGATACTAGCACTTTCAATTGGTATCAAAGCAAGGTACTCCCTTGTTCTGTGTGATTCGGTTTAACCACCTGGAGTTTCAGCTATGTCGACTGCAGGATTGAGGAATGTATCTTGCCCCACCTTTGACGGTCATGAGTATCCTCGGTGGAAGGCCTTGATGAAAAAGCGACTCATGGCCATGGATAGCAAATTGTGGACCGTCACTGAGATTGGTCTTACTGATCTATGCAAGATGGCGGATGCTGATGACATTCGCAAGTACACTTTACTGAACCTCACGGCGAAGGATGTCATCTGCTCCTGTCTATCTCGAAATCAGTTCAGGAACGTCATGCACCTCAATCACGTGAAGCTAATCTGAGACCGGCTGTCTGAGGTCTATGAAGGTCATCGTACTCGTCATGATCCTTGGTTTGAGGACTACAAGGAGTCTCTCAAGGAAATGACCTTTGCACTTGACTCGTCTTCATCGTCACCTTGCCTCATGGCAGGGGGTAACAAGGTAACTGAATGCTGCCTCTCTAAAACTAGTCATGATGATTTAGGTGATGAATTTGGCCCCAGCTATGTGAAACTTGCTTCCCTTGCCACTAAACAACAAAGAGCCTTGGAAAAGGTTCAAAACATGCTTAGTAAGAGCGATGATATGTTGGGTGAAGAAATGGATCAGTCAAAAGCATTGGCTGAGAGTCTTCAGAGACTTCAGTCCAAGTTTAATGCCCTTCAAAATCAACATAATGCTCTCTTGTCTGATCATGAGAAGCTTTCTTCTGAATGTCTTCAAAGAAAGCTAGACCTTGAAAAGATAAGAGTGGATTATGAAGATCTTCAGAAGGAGCGCGATTCATTACTTGCTCAACACGTCGGTGCTACACAGGATGAATTTGAACCACCATGTTTAAAATGCATTGAGCGTGATAACGCTACATCTGTTGCTGAATGTTCCACTGCTGCTGCTGTTTCACTGTCTTCAACTACTGATGTGGTTACTAACCCCTCTGCAGAGGATACCACTAGTATTGCTGATGAGAATGCTAGGTTGAAGACATTGCTTAAAACAGGGATGTACAAAAGTTTGAAGGGACATCAGACACTCTGCGATATCCTCAAAAAGCAGATTCTGAACCGAAACCCTAGGAAAGAGGGTGTTGGGTTCGAGAGGAAAATGAATGCTGATGGTTCCTACTGGAAGCCTGAGCAGTATCCCAAGACCACATGGGTTGCTGCAAAGGAACCTTCAGTGGATCCATCCACTTTATCTGGATTTACCTGTGCTAATCCTATTATCATTGATGAATCCTTTGATGCAAACTATAAACTGTTCAAAAATCAGAATGGTGAAGTGTTTGCCAGGTATATTGGTACTAACTGCAGGAATGGACCTCCTATGAAGAAGATCTGGGTTCCCAAAAGCTGCCTTGAGAATCTTCCAGTGAATTTCATCATGACACCACCAGTGAAGAAGACAAACCCCAGACCAAAGGCATCATATGGTCCAACGGCTACTTACAAACACAGGACTCACTTGAGTCACCCTAACGCCAATGTTTTGTAGGGAAATCATACCCAGACTCATGAATATGAGCATGTGTCTTCAAACCGCTATGTTCATAGAACTAAGAACTTTTCTGCTTATTCACATGAGTATCATTCATCTCCTGCAAGGCTATTTGCTAGGGCTTCAAAGCCGAAATTCTCAGATGCTGCACTTAGGCTCATTGCTTCTAAGCCACCCCTGAAAATGTGGGTGGTGAAGAAGAATTAACTCTCTTTTGCAGAATGTGGTCTCCAGCCAGCAATCAATGGCGTCCGATATTATTGCTGGGGACCTAAAACATAAAGGGACGCATGATAAAATGACTTACTATGTATTCCACATATGAATCTCTTATCTGTCATACTGTGTGTTCTAATCTTGATCTATGCTGTGATAATCCTAGTATGCATAAAATGCTTATGCTTCACAACATACCTTGTGAAGCCTATCCTCCAAACTGCACTGTAGGGCATGTCACCAAAAGCTTCAGAATGGATTATTGACAGCGGATGCACTAATCATATGACTGGTGATCAAAGTCTTCTCATGGACTCAACCTTACGTCCATCCGACAAGAGTCAAATCACATTTGCTGACACTGGTAAAAGCAAAGTATTGGGTCTAGGTAGAGTTGCAATCTCTAGGGATCAACACATGGATAAAGTGATGCTTGTTGAATCCCTTGGGTTCAACTTAATGTCTATCTCAATGCTTTGTGACTTAAACATGATTGTGCTATTTGGAAAATATCGTTGCCTTGTACTAATGGAATCTGACAAATCTCTAGTCTTTGAAGGATATAGGAAAGATGATCTATACGTGGTAGATTTCTCAGCAGGTCCACAGCTTGCCGTATGTCTTCTCACAAAAGCTTCAGAATGCTGGCTCTGGCATCGAAGGCTAGGACATGCTGGCATGAGGAACTTACACTCACTTGTCAAGAAGAAGCATGCCATTGGCATCGAAGATGTCAAGTTCAAGAAGGATCATCTGTGTGGTGCCTGTGAAGCTAGAAAGATGACAAGGGCAAAGCACCCCTCGAAGACAATTATGACAACATCTCAACCCTTCGAGCTGTTACACATGGACTTATTTGGACCTACTCACTACTCCACCCTCACAACAATTGCCTGTCTCTATGGCTTCGTCATTGTTGATGACTACTCAAGATACACATGGGTGCATATAATTCTTTACAAGACTGAAGTGCAAGATGTCTTCAGGCGCTTTGCAAATCGAGCAATGAACAATTATGGCGTGAAGATCAAGCATATCAGAAGTGACAATGGCACTGAATTCAAGAACACATGACTTGATCTGTATCTGGATACAATGGGAATCACTCATGAGTTCTCTGCTCCGTACACACCTTAGCAAAATGGCATCGTTGAGCGCAAAAACAGAACCCTCATTGAGATGGCTCGAACAATGCTAGATGAATACAAGACACCAAGAAAGTTCTGGCCTGAAGCTATTGATACAGCCTGTCACATCATCAACCGTGTTTACATCCATAAGCTTCTGAACAAAACATCCTATGAGCTCCTTATTGGCAAGAAGCCAAATGTCAGTTACTTCAGAGTATTTGGAGCTAGATGCTGGATCAAGGATCCCCATCACAAGTCAAAATTTGCACCTAAGGCTCACGAAGGCTTCATGCTTGGCTATGGAAAGGACTCACACTCCTACAGAGTCTTCAACCTCTTTCTCTATAAGATCATTGAAACTGTAGATGTGAAATTTGATGAAACCAATGGTTCACAAAGAGAAATTCTGCCAAGTACACTAGATGAAGCTCCTCCAAGCGAATCTATCAAGCTGATGGGAACTGGTGAAATCATGCCTTCTGAAGCACAACCTGAAGAGGAACTTATCATCTCTGCACCAAATCAACCTGAAGACACTGCTCAGACCGAAGACAATCCTCCCAATGATGACAATGATCAGCAAGAGCAAAGTCTTCGTCCTGTTCATCCTCGTGTTGCAAATGAAGTACAAATCGAGAAGATAATTGACAGCATCAACGCGCCTGGTCCGCTTACTCGCTCAAGAGCAACATAGTTAGCAAACTTCTGTGGGCACTTTTCATTTGTGTCAATATCAGAACCCAAGAAAGTTGCTGAAGCTTTTATGGAACCTGAATGGATTCAAGCCATGCAAGAAGAACTTCAACAGTTCAAGCTGAATAATGTTTGGGAACTTGTCAAGCGACCTGATCCTCGTATGCATAACATTATTGGAACAAAATGGATATATCGAAACAAGCAAGATGAGCATGGTCAAGTCGTCAGAAACAAAGCACGTCTTGTGGCTCAAGGATATACTCAAGTTGAAGGAATTGACTTCGATGAAACATTTGCTCCTGTTGCTAGGCTTGAAGCTATTCGCATACTACTAGCCTATGCTAATCATCACAACATCTTGCTATATCAAATGGATGTGAAAAGTGCATTTCTCAATGGCAAGATTGAAGAAGTATATGTCGCACAACCACCTGGCTTTGAAGATCCAAAACATCCTGATATGGTGTACAAGCTAAACAAAGCACTGTATGGCCATCAAACAAGCTCCTCGCGCATGGTATGATATGATCAAAGACTTCCTGAAGAGCAAAGGCTTCAAACCAGGATCCCTCGATCCCACACTCTTCATGAAGACATATGATGGCGAACTGTTTGTGTGCCAAATATATGTGGATGACATTATCTTCGGCTGCACCAACCAGAAGTATAGTGATGAGTTTGGATACATGATGCAAGAGCAATATCAAATGTCCATGATGGGTGAGCTAAAGTTCTTCCTTGGTCTTCAAATTCGTCAGCAAAGCAATGGCATCTTCATATCTCAAGAAAAATACCTCAAAGATTGTCTGAAGAAGTTTGGAATGGAAGACTGCAAAGGCTACACGACACCAATGCCAGCCAAACACCACCTTGGTCCCGACGACAATGGTAAAGAGTTCGATCAAAAGGTATACCGCTCCATGATTGGTTCTTTACTTTATCTATGTGCATCTAGGCCAGATATTATGCTTAGTGTTTGCATGTGTGCTCGATTCCAAGCGGCACCAAAGGAATCACATCACTTAGCTGTGAAGCGAATTCTTCGATATTTGGCTTACACCCCAACACTCGGATTATGGTATCCAGGGCTCAAAATTTGATTTGGTTGGATTCTCGGATGCTGATTATGCTGGTGACAAGGTGGATCGCAAGTCTACATCAGGCACATGTCATTTTCTTGGTCGATCACTTGTCTGTTGGTCTTCAAAGAAGTAGAATTATGTATCACTCTCAACTGCTGCATCTGAATACATTGCTGCTGGATCCTATTGTGCTCAGCTTCTATGGATGAAGCAAACTCTCAAGGACTATGGCATCAACCTGAAACAAGTACCTCTCTTCTGCGACAATGAAAGTGCCATCAAGATAGCCAACAATCCAGTCCAACACTCGAAGATAAAGCACATTGAAATTTGTCATCACTTTCTCAGAGATCATGTCATGAAGAAAGATATCGATATCATTCATGTCAACACTGAAGAGCAACTAGCAGATATCTTCACAAAGCCCTTGGACGAGAAAAGGTTTTGCAAGTTACTGGGTGAGCTAAATATCTTGGAATCCTCTAATGCCCTGTGATCAGGCACACATCCTAACACTTATGCATGTTGATGACTTAGATGTGCAACACACAAAGAAATGTATATCTTCAATCAATGAAGATTTACACTCTGAGTGTCAATACATTAACATGGAATTTGACTTCGGAGCGCCACGATAATTGTGCGCCATGTCTGGGTCTAATACTTCCTATACGGTGGGTAACGCCACCACCAAATTTCTCTACTTGAAGTGTTTCTCTCATGGCGTTACTTTTGCAAAGACTTCGCATTTGGTTTGTCTTCAGTTTCAATTTATCTTCATGATTTTCCGCGCTATGATGATTTGATTGCATATATATATACTAGTGTTCTGTCCTCTACAGCATTCACTTATAGCTATGTCTTCAAGTTGAATATTTTGAACTAAGTGAATGTGATCGGACCCTAACCTCTCTATGCTTTCTATCTCAAACACTATCTGTCCAAATGATATGCATTCTATTGAAACTGTCGAATGTCTTCTCTGCGTCCTAGTCAGCAGAAGGCAAAGAGACAAATATTAAATCTGTTTTAAATGACTTATCTTTATTGTTGAAATCCGGAGAAGCCGGAACAACTCTCCGACATGCCTGGCAGGCATGGGAACGTGGGACAACTCTGAGTATGTTGCATGCTTGCCACGTGCTCCTCAGATGTGAACCGCTAGGGGCACCAGCGTAATTGCGCTGTGCTGCTCAACTACTTATAAATACTTGTCCCCTGCTGTAAAGAAATCCTTCTTCCACCTCTCCACCTCGTCAAAACCCTAGCTCCACCGCTAGCTCTCGACGACGCCGGTGACGAAGCGCTTAGCTGCCGCGACTTCTCCGACGCCGTCCTCACGCCGACCGCGGACATCGTCCTCTCCGCCGTCGCCGTAGGTGTCCTCCGTCGCCAAGTTAGGGCATGGTGGGCGGAACTGCTCGGTCTCCTATTCATCCCATCTAGCAGTTCTTCGTGCGGTAATTATAACTCTATTTTTACCAGCTTTTTGATCTTCAAGATTCATCCTCTTTACCAAAAGTGGTTTCAGCTTATTCAATGCTAGATCTATTCTGTCCGCATCTCATACTGCCTAGTCAATTCACTTAGATTTCCTGTCTAGTTTGATTCCTCACTTGTACTTATTCACGGATTGGTACAAATCTGGAACCAACTCACCTATATAAGTGAATGTCTTCGCATCATGAGGTCAATGTCTTCAAACTGATTTATCTTCAAAATCTTCTGAGAATGCATATGACCTCTTCCCCTTCCCTCGCATCTCTAAGGCCGTCACAGGTACATGTCCGTGGGAGAATCCCTTGGTTCTCATAGTCTGCATTCATTTGCAGAATACTTACAACATCATATCAATTCTCCTGAAGCCAATTCCTGCTTGACCAGCAAGCGAACGTCTCTGAAGCCTTTGAACGTATTGAAGCCATTCAGTTTGAAGTTCATGGCTGCAGAAAAATCAGCAAGGAAGGGTGGCAGACAGCGCAGAGAAGGAACATCCAAAGATCTGCCTGATGACCTAGCAGAACTGTACAAGACAGATCCTGAAGAGTCTTATCATCAGCGCAAGACACGAATCCAATGGATTCGACGCTATTGGGCTGAAGAATGGTTCAAGTACAAATTCTTGACCAAGGAATATGTAGAGAAGAATGCTATCAAGAGTCCTTGGGGCGATATTCTCTATCGAGGCCTTCAACCCAAGAACAGAGCTGAAGCTATTGAACAAAACTTCTATCCTTGCATGGTCCATGGACCTCAGCCTGAGAATGCCTATCCCACATCACTACTCTGGTGTCGTGATGATGCTCTCTTCAAGCGCAACTTCCAGCACGCAAAGGCTTCGGCCAAGGAAAACAAGAAGTCATTGGGACTAGACTTCAACCCTGGTCCCTCTGCTCCTCGTGCTGACGGCTCTCGTGATGTAGAACCAAATGTTATTGGCCCCTTCTCCAACCTTGATGGCCTCATCACTTACATCTTGGTCCAAGGTGCCAAGGTAGATCATTCTGATAATGATGCTGACACTGATGAAGCCCCAGCTCCTCCTTCGAAGCCATAGAAGCAAAAGAAGCTAAAGGCTTCAAAATCAGCACCTCCAAAAGCTTTACGCGTGAAGCCTCTGGCCACTGCACCTCCTGAAGCCAGTGTGCAGTCTGAAGATCAATCCCGTATCTCTAAGAAGACGGAGAAGAAAAAGCAACTTGTCAGGCATACTGATCAAGCCTTGACTCCTGCCTCCATTCTGCGTGAAGATCCCATCGATCTGTCCAGTGATGAAGATCTTGCTGCTCCCACATGGCCTCTGGTTGTTGAACCCATCTCAGTGGTTTGACCTGCGTCTGAACATCAAGAAAGACAGATGATCGTTCATGAGGCTGCTCCCTCAGAGGCTCATGAAGCTGAAGATATTCCAGCAGCTGAACCCACCGCTGCTGAAGACATTGGTCATCATGACAATGTTGACGATGATGAAGTTCTTCTTCAGATCGAACACAACATGGTATCATCGCTTGTTCTTACGAACAACGAACTCATAAGTATTGGTCGTCCTCTGACGCCAACTACTCAGGATGCATCGTGGGCTGATCACCCACAGCAACAAGACTCCCCAAGTACTCCCCAACAACAACAACAAGCTACACCACCTGTGCAAGAAGAAGATGAAGACTTTGAGGCCCAGCCAACTCCATCTCCAAAGGCGTTGCCGGCGCTTCGCAGGCTTCGCAAAGGACAAATGCCTCAAGTCCCTCTGTCGAGTGTTCCAGAAGGAGAAGTGCAACACCAACCTGTTGCACGTCAAGTATTTTCTGAACCCACTCCAACTGTGAATGTCACCATGTCTGAAGCCCAAGCTGCTGAAGACATTCCGGCTGCATCAGCCTAAGAGAATCAAGAAGACGTATGTGTCCCTACTTCCCCAGTTATAGAAGAAGCTGTTCCTAATGTGAACGTGCCGGTGCCCGACCCTCCTGTTCATCAAGAGGAGGCTGAAAATGTTGAAGCTGCCACCACCAATGCCAATGAAGCCAATGACGTTGTCATGGCTGACGCTAATGTGGAGCTTGAACCAACCAGTGTGCCTGAAGCAAATGAGACCACTGCACCAGAAGCTAATGAGGCACCTGCTCCCGAAGCACCTGTTGTGCAGCCTGAAGCCTCGCCACTGCTCCTGTTCCGCCACCAAGGCCTCATACAATTGAGCAAGCATACAGTCATGGTCAGCTAACCACTTTTCGATGGCCCATTCTGGTACCTCCGCCTACTGCCTGTGGACCTCAATTTGATTATCATGTTGAGCATAGGCCTCAGGTTCAGAAGCCCAAGCCAAGACTGCCAAGGTTTCCAGGTACTGCAAACTCACCAGGGTCCTTCAATGCTAATGGCTTGAAAAGCCACAATACCTTCTTTGACAGCACCAAGAACCCCTACTCCAAACCAAGAATATCATCAGATCAGTTCTGGAGCTATCAACAGCGAAGCTATTACTCCTGCGTTTTATATGATCAAGGCCGCATTTTCCCACATACGCTCCTCGACACTAAAGCCATTGCTGGACTGCCGTGCTTAGAAGAAGCACTTGATTGCTTTCGTGATGCTGGTCTGCTCAACTTTGTGACAGACAAAGAACACTGGAATGAAGATCTACTACTTCAATTCTATGCTACTCTACACATTCGCGGCTACAACAGAGATATCAAGACATGGGTCCTCGAGTGGATGACCAGAAACGTTCATCATGCAGCCAAAGCTCTTGACATCATTGAGCTTACAGGGCTAGCCACTCCTGGAGAGCTATATGAACCTGATTGTCAGCTACATCGCAATGCATTGGAGAGCATCTTCCACAAGCCAGACCCAACATGAGTTAGATGTTGAGCATGATGAAGCCCTTGCCATCTGACGCTGAATATCCAACAGAGTTCTTTGTTGAAGACCTTGAGTATCTGCCACGCACAATATATCATATTATTAGGCGGACTCTATGGCCTATCAAAGGACATTCATCAGCAGCCAAGCTTGAAGGAGCTATGAAGACTTTGGTCTTCTACATTCTCAATGGCATCATCTTCAATACCCAAGAATTCTTCATCAGGCAACTTGTTGCTTTTGGATCTGATCTATTTGGTCTGAAGTTTTATGCTCCATGGGTCATGCGCCTCATCAAGCGTCACTCATCTGTCAACTATCAGCCATCTGCTCGCAATCATCTGATCTTTTTACCAGAGGTTGATATGTCAGTTGAAGCCATATACCCTGACCCTACCAAGACGCCTCTTTGTCTTCAGAATGCCGAGCACCAAAGCTTCACTCAACCCATTGAAGGTGTTCAAGCAGCAACACGAATCTATCCATGGGCTGGAAATACTCGACTGCCTCATAGAGCACCTACTGAAGCCACTGAAAGCACCATTGCCCAAAGGCGTCAGAAGCGTTCTCGTGTTCTCAATGACCGAGAACTTCTTGTGGCCCTTCATCAGAAACAGGATAAACATCACTTTTGGCTCAAGAGACAGATGCAAAGCCTCTTGGTGGATGTTAATCGCATTCGAAACCTTGCCACCAAGAATGCATTTGTTGCTCATGAAACTTGCCAGCGATCATGGAAGAGCTTGGCCTTGCTTAGTGCTGAAGCAGATCTTTAAGACGATGGCTTCAATGAAAGATTCCAGTTTGACACCACTCCTCCACGGACTGCTGTCCTATGTCATACTCCATCTCTTGAAGACTCTGAATATTCTTCCTCCACGGCAACTGTCAATGCCAGAGTGATCGATGATGAAGATGATGCTACTTCACCACCTCCTACTACTGCATGCATCGACACTGCACCAAGTTCGTCTGCACCGCCAACCAACGCCGATAACCCTGCTACTTCACCTGCTCATGAGAATGAGTAGATGCTCTATGTCTTCAAACCATTTTGGTCCTTACTTACAAAAGGGGGAGAAGCATATGAGTTGATAGTCTTTAAGCGGGTTCATATGGGCAGTTGCACTATATTTTGCCTCGTGCTTACAACTCTTGCCTTTTAAAACATTCGGTTCTTTGAGTTGTAACACCTAAACTTGATGGTCGTATGCTACTTATCTGCTTTACTGTGATGCGATGATAAATTCCGCATGTGCTATGATAACTTCCACACTTAGATCATTCTGCAGACGTCCATTTTTCATTATGCATGTCATTCTACTTGCTATATCATTTCATGCATGATGAATTATCTTCATAAGTTGAAGTGGATCTCCACAAGTACAACCTGCCATGTGCATTTGCATTCCAAAAGCAAATTACTTATATGCACATCTTCAGGGGGAGCCCTTGCTACTTATGAAGACAATTTCCTATCCCTTACAATTTCACATACTTTATCCCCGTTGAAAACTTCAACCAGTTTGCCATCAATCACCAAAAAGGGGAGATTGTAAGTGCATCTAGTGCCACCCCTAGTTGGTTTTGGAGTATTGACGACAAAATTGGTTGAGGGACTAATGCATTTGTGAGAATTGCAGGATAACGCAGGTAGTGTCCCTCATTGATTCGGTTTACCTACCGGAGATGACCCCTAAAAATGTATGAAGACATTGAAGACAATGGTGGTATGAGAAGATATTCATATTGAAGACTATGACATGAGAAGACATTACTTGAAGACTATGGAGCGCGAAGACTGTGTGGTTTCGTTGTTTCCTTTTCCTCTTTGTTGAGTCATAGGAACCACTGTACTGTTAAGTGGAGTCCAAGTGAACTAAGTCAGAGTGACTGAAGTGATGCTCAACCCAAATCCTATGTCTTCGAGCGAAGACAATGAGAGCAAATCTTATCCAGAGCTGGATGAGTCAGCTTTGCTTGTAGCCCAAGTAAAGTTGCCGCGTGTGTTTGAAATCTGACCGTTGGAACACGTGTCAGTTCCTTAGTGACCCAGGGTCATTTCAGACAAATCAGGTCGGGTTGCCTTGTGGCCATAAATAGCCCACCCCCTACACCATAAATTGGTGGCTGCTCAGAGTTAGTTTACGACTTTTGTCGTTTGAGAGCAACCCACCTCGAAGCATTTGAGAGAGAGAGAAATCCTTGCGAGGACAAAGAGCCAAAGAGTGTTAGGCATCACTGAACTCTTTCTGTCTGTGTGACCTGAAGACTTATTACACTTGAGGACTGTGTATCCTCCAGCCGGTTATGCGTCGCGTTCTGAGCATCCAAGAGTCATTGTGGATTGCCGGTGAACGAAGTCTGTGAAGGTTTGGAAGTCTACCTTGAAGACTTACCAGAGTGATTGGGCGAGGACTGGGTGTCCTTAGCTCAAGGGGAATAAGGTGAAGACACGGTCTTCTGAGTTAAATCTCAGCCTCCCTAACCAGATGTACAGTTGTCACAGCAACTGGAACTGGTCCAACAAATCCTGTGTCTTCAACAAGCAACTGGTTCTATCCCTTTCCATCCCTTACTTAAGTTTGTCTTCGTGAAGTCACTGCCCATATGTCTATCTGTTTGACTTCATTGTTTGACTACTACTGTTGATTGGCTTCATACTATCTTCCATCCTGATCCTTACTACTTAGCTGCTATCAGTCCTGTACTTTCACATCATTGCATACTTGACTATGGCTCGCTTAAGGTAGTTTATCTTCCGCTGCATATCAACTAGGTTATTTTTGTTGTTTGTCTTCTAAACTTCCAAGTTTTGAAGACTTTCATAAAAATCGCCTATTCACCCCCCCTCTAGTCGATACTAGCACTTTCACTTAGACAACAGACTGATCCAATTTTTTCCAGTAATATAAGTGATGGACAGTGCCTTCATTACTGACACGACATAAGAAGTGACACCTGCAAAAATAGCCATCGTAGAGCAAACCAAACGGTGTATTCTATGATGAATGTCACATGGCGAAACCTGCATCGTAAAATTGCAGGAAAAGAAAGAAAACAGGACATTAAATCAATAAGATTTAGAAAGTAAATCAATAAGATTTACTTGATGTGACATGAGTGAATCCTTACCAGGAAATCACTATGTTGAAGTACTAAACAGAAGATTGATCGCCCAACTACGGGTGGCATGCAGGGGCCCCGCCTACTCCCACAAGCAGGACAGTCCAAAGGTCGTGACAAATCGTATGGACCGAACATCCATGGGACTGGAAATCCTAGTGGGTGTGATAAACCCTGCAACGCATACAGATATTAGAGCGTAACCATAACTGATAAACCGTCCTCACAAAAAAGATGATCTGGATACTTCAAAATATACAGACTGAATTGAGTGGACAGGCATTAACATAGACCGTTCTCAGGACTGACCACACACCAAAAGCGGCAGTACTAATAAACAATACAGGGTTCACAAACACAAATCAAGTACTGAACAATAGTACTTACTACAGACAAGCAAAGTTGCACTAATTAAACTCTGCAGACTATTTCTTGCCACCGACCTACGGGATGAACCCCGCATAACTTACTAAGCCATGGACTTCGTGAGAGATGTCTACATGCACCATCACCATCTCGTCAACCTTGGAGAACCTAACAGAGTGGTCTTTCCACTCATAAACATGATGATGAAGACAGGCCGCATCAGATTTGTTGGGAAGCTTTACAAGAACCACACCCTTCATAATCGAAGGCACAGCCAGGAAATTGTTGTGGTCAAGTACAGCCTCGAGAACACACCTGACAACAATGCTATAGGAAAATACTAGTTCAGAACATGTGGCGACAAGGACATCAGCCGGATAGTTTAGCAGTAGAACTCATCCTCAGGTCTTCCAGTTCACACGACATGACTTTGAGAACTTCATCTCCACCGCGGACCTGGTTCTAATTCAAAAAGAAACCATATTTTATTACTACCTCCGTTTATAAATATAAGATGATTTTCGATATTATACTCCATATATGACTACATATAAGCACAGAAATGAGTGAACAAAGACACTAGAACATGTCTTCAAAGGCATGAGAGTAGAGGGATTACTTGCAATATCCATAACACAAGTTACTGAGGCAAATATACCCTCTTCAAAGGTAGCATTGATGTTCATAAAGTACTCCCTCCATCCCAAAATTCTTGTCTTAGATTTGTCTAGATACGGATGTATCAAGTCACATTTTAGTATTAGATACATCTGTATCTAGACAAATCTAATACAAGAAATTTGGGACAGAGGGAGTAGTTTAAAGTAATCTATAAGAAATCAGTGTCAACCTCTCGCATGTTTTGGTCAAAAGAGGAATTTAGAACCATCATTTGGCACACTAAAATCACATGCAAGATCACACAGAAAGTTGTACTACTAGTACTAGTATTGCGTGTTAGATGAAAAAACACGATCAAGATCGAGAAAAAGATCGTCAAGAAGAGATATTACCTGGACTTGCTTAATGAAGGATCCCAGAGAGGGGGGCTTGGACAAGGCAATGGCTTTGAGCTTGTCTGCGGTAGTCTCGGCTGGGTGCTTGTGTTTCTTCGTACCATGAGCCTCGACGGTTTTGGCCAGAGCCATAGACATCATGTCGGCCGGTGCTCCAGCGTCCATCCAAGAGAGGAAGCTGAGAGAGAAGAGTGAAATGAGGAACGAGATGAGGGAGAAGCAAAGCGAGTGGGGGTTTTCTTCAAGAGAGGAAGCTGAGAGAGAAGAGTGAAATGATGGTTGATTCGTCCATCCAACTTACTGCTGGAAAGGAGGGGTTTTTGTGATTTGACGGCTCATTGGGCATTACTGCGGCGCTTCGATCGGGGTAGTCTACCGTTACTCTACTACGGAGTAATTTAGTGCATGGCTAGTGAACCCAGATGCTGGTTGTCCCACACGTCACCGAAAGTGAGTAATTTAGTGCATGGCTGGATGAGGATCCGCACGGTAGAGCGTGTCCACTGTTTTTCTGAAGAAAAAAAATGATTACATCAAGTGTTTCCACTCTTATGACGGAGGAGTGTGAAACATGGCAGCCACTTGAACATACATAGTGCTGCTACTACTAGGCATGTGCAGTGGTTCATACATCAGTACTACATAATCTTGTTGCTAGTGTAGTAAGATATTACGATAACAAATGATGTTGTGTGCATGTCAACTATATGAACAGTAATGTAGTAACATAGTATCGCTTTTTCGACTGTTCGATCCAGAATGAACGGTGAGATTAATGTTAACAGAACTAGGTCTATAGCGCACGGAGAGTACAGTGCTACAGTACTCCATGAAACATGAACCATATGAAGCACGAATAGTGTTAGGCAGGGTGTATGAAGGGTGCATAGGATGGGAGCAAAAGTTCCCTTCTCGACCCCCTTTTGGGTGTTTGGCAGAGTGCATGAAGGGTGCATGAGTCCACACTAGTAGGTTAACACAAATACACGAAGAGGAAACAACTATATTGAGATGAGAATGCAACCAAACACACCCACACGCTTTATGCTACAGTGACGGATCTGCATCGTCTGAGTTTGATCCAACGGTCATGTTGCGCCGAGACATGGACATGCCCATGTAGAGGGCGCCTAAACACCACCGAAGTCCCTCTGCTTCTCGAGGCGCAGGATGTTGGTGATTCAGGGTGCAACCGCCCGCAGAGCCCGCTCCCGGTCGACGGGAGCCAGCTCGTCAAAGACGGCGTCCAATGGCACGAATGGATTCTGGTGACGGAGCCCTGAAAGGATTCGCCCGGCAACGGCAACGACAGCCCACAACCCCTACTTGTCCAGCTCCGCCCCCACCATCGCGCGGAGACGGCTCAGCTCCTTGGAGATATAGGTGAAGAAGGAGACTAGGTCAGGAAGCCGCAGCTCGTCGAAGTCGATCGGGTGGTTGAACGGGTTTAGCCCGACGGCCGGCATGGTCGCGCTGGCATGATGGTAGGCACCGCGCAGCCACAACACGTGCGTGGCAACTTGGTCCACTAAGTGGCTGAGGCGATCCTGGACCTCGTCACGATCGGCCCGCTCGTGCTCCAGCCGGCTCCCCTAACGGCCTATCGCATCTCCCGCTTTCTACAGCAACGCCGCCGACGCCTCGAGCATCTTTGTGGTGGACGCCTGTCGCTTTTGAAGCTTTGTGAACTCCCGCACATAATAGAGGAGCATGGCACTCCTCTCCTCCTTGAGCTCACGGAGCTCCACGTCCTTGGCCCTGAGCTCCGCATCCTTGGCCTAGAGCTCCTGTGTCAGGCGCCTCACCTTGGACTCCGTGATCTGGCTCGCCACCATGGCACCAGGTAGAAGCAATGGGGAGAGGAAGCAAATGGGGCAAAATGGCTGAAAGGCAATGCAATCTACGGGAAGACGGAGGGAGCCAGCCGAGGAGTGGGGAATCTTTTGGTTTTCACCATGGTAAAACACCAGTCGACGACTTCTCACATCAGGGAGCAGTGGGTTTTATAGGCAGAGTCATCGTGACTAATTGCTGCCGCGCCTGCTCCCGTCAATCAAAAATTAAAAATCTTGTCGCACCTGCTCCCGTTAATCAAAAAATTAAAAATCCTGCCGCACACAAACACCAGAGCAACACGGTGTTGGATATTTAAATTTACTTGCCGGCAAGTAGATAAAAAAGGGGTGAAAAAACAAATGTGGCGGTGACCTAGCTAATCGGTCAAACTAGCCCAACTAGCTTGCCATCCTGCTTCACTGATGTACTCGGAAAGATAGGTGGTCTTTCGTGATTTGATGACTCATTTACTTGCTTTGGCGCTACGACCGAGGAGGACCTAGAAAACGCACAGTAGGGCGTCCCATGTCAGGAAGAATATATGCGTGCACCACCTGGGAGGACCCCGAAACCGCGCGGTAGGGTGTGCCACGTCTCGGCACGGAGGAAAAATGTGCGTGTAAAAATATACTGTATCAAACGTAGTACCTATGGTTCGACCTCGGGACCCAGCCAGTCGGTCGAAAACACCCCACTAGCCAGACAACTTCATCATGCTAACATAGCACGGAGGATAGTTGTGGTTAGCTCCGTCTCAACCAGCCACAACGTCTCTTGTTATAGGCGATTCTTCTATTTTCCAAGCTTTTTATAGTTGCAATAACACCATGGCAAGCTAGCACCGCTCTTCGTGTGTGCCCGTGCAAATGCTAGACGATGGAGAGAAGAGAGAGATCGCAAACCTGGGACCCACTAGTAAGTGAGTCAACGGTCATGCACGTGTTCACGAGGCACTCCCTCTACTCTACTCAATGTAATACTGTATAAAATCAAGTTATGGGACAAAGCCAACAACTGTTGTTGTTTCAGGCTATCGACTTACGCTTTGTAGTCCAGGTTGCCACTTCGAATCTCGTCTTTCAGATTTGTTAGTTATAGGTCCAAATTTGATTAATGACAAGTGGGACCCCCGTGTGTTGTTCCGATATTTCAGTGTAGGATGGTTTTTTTGAACAAACACTTTGCGCGGTTAGACAAGTAACGGCACGAGTTACATGTATTTTGCAAGTTTACAAACAAAAATGACAGCGGCATAGAATATCACATCCACCCCGCAGCTTAAATGCTATGGTGATACGAGTTTTCACATCGTTGGAAGTGAGATCCCATGGCTTGGGAGTAGTCTTTGTAATTATGCACAATTTCCAAACTCTCCAAAGGTTTTTTTGCAAATAAAACATCCAGAGCTCGTGTGTGCCACTGCATCTTGGATCCAACGGCTCCCCGTTGCTCATATTAGGTGCTCCCCGTAGCTTAATTACCCGCTACGGTGATATGAGCATCTAGGTCGTATGATCAGTGATCAGATGGCACATGCGTAGTACTTGTACTTTCTGGGCATTTCCCAAACTCTCTCAGTCGTATATTGCAAAAACATTCAAACCTCCTACCGTGGGCCGTCAGATCTCCGTGAACTCGTATCACCATAGAATCTACGGTGCGGGAGCACCTCATATTCTCCCGTGCGAGAAAACATAAGGTGCTATCGCAGCTTGGATGCTACGGTGATACGAGCTTCAAGGTCATTTGATCTGAGATCCAATGGCATCTGAGCAGTCTTTGTGCTTGTAAGCAGTGGCCGAACACTTTGGGGGCTTTTCTGCAAAAAAACATTCGAACCACCGAGGAGGTGTTGGGTCACAAATCCAACGGCTCCGAAGAGCTTGTATCACCAAAGCATCTAAGGTGTGGTAGCACATGATATTCTTACATACAGGAGAATATGATGTCCTCCTTCATCTTAGATGCTACGGTGATACGAGCTTCGAGGTCGTTGGATATGGGATCCAAGGGCATCTGAGTAGTTTTTGTACAAATTGTGTGCAATTCTCAAACTCATCAAGGTTTCCTGTAAAAATATTAAGACATCATGTGAGTTGCTATATTTCAGATCTACAAGCTCCAAGCAACTCGTATCGGCATATAGCATCTAAGGTATGGGGGCACATGATATTCTCCCGGTGAGGAGGGGTGGGGGTGCACAACCAATCGGTGGTTGGGAGGGTGGGGACAAATATAATCTAAACAACCCTAAACAGAGCTTCACAATTTTATCTAAGGTCGAGGGGTTGACCCCCAACAATCATAGCTCCGCCTAAACACAACATTTGCATGTACTGTAGTACTAGACTTAATATTCATGTTTCCGTTTCATGTTCATTTTAAATATTGAACTGAGGACCATGCATGTCTTACATTTTACTCCCTTCGTTCCTAAATATTAGTCTTTTTAGAGATTTCAAATGGACTGGCACATACGGATGTATATAGACATATTTTAGAGTGTAGATTCACTCATTTTGCTCCATATGTAGTCACTTGTTGAAATCTCTAAAAGACTAATATTTAGGAATAGCAGGAGTATTTTTGAATTCGTGTCATACATGCATGGTTTGGAAAAATAGATGCACAATACTTATTAGATTGTTGTTGTGTTCGTGTCTCTCTCTCTCTCTCTCTCTCTGTGTGTGTGTGTGTGTGGTCATATGCTTGATACATACAAAGTTTTCTCACCTCCATATTGTTAATCTTTTAAATTTGAATTTGCATTTAAAAACTTAGTAGGGATACCATGAAATGTAAAATCCACATTGAGATCACTATATCACAAACTCACTCTAATTTGACAACTCGTCATAAATCAATTACCACGTTGAGATTAGTATTTGCAAGGAAAATACGGGCATTGTAATGCACATAGATTCGTTCGGCAATTTAAAAGGTTCCATTCGTATTCTCGAATTGTAGGACCCTACGGCGTACCATCCAGACCTTGGCTCGTGTTGATCCTAAAAAAATAATAAAAATAAAAACACCGGGCTCGTGTCCTTCTGGTGCGTGCGTGGTACACACATTAGGCAACCCCAACCAGTCGAGCCTCATCGTTTCGAGTCGAAATATCTGGCGGCCAGAATTCCAGCCCTAGGAAATTCCCCTCATGTCCCCGGTCCATAATGACTACCGGTGAACAACGGAGGGATGCTTTAGTAACTAGACAATGTTACCTACCGTGCCGAGCATGGTTCAATTCCCTCGGTCGCCGCTCGCCAAGGTCACCCATCAACTGCATTGCCTAGTACTACTACCACTAAACCAGGATGAGCACAAAATTGAGCCCGTTTGTTCGTGCCTAGTACTTGAGTTAATATATCAGACAATGCACTGGTATGGAGGGATTATCCTTTTACTTTGCATATATAATGAGTCTGAAGTCTAACTAAGCAAAATGTTTGACCAAATCCTTTCTTAAGAAATACAACATGACAAATGTATGGCTTTAAAATTTATTGCATGATGCAGGTTATGATATTGTTTCGAATCCTGGATCTTAAATTTTAGAAAATGCAAAAGCGACCATAAATTCTTGAAACTGAGCATGGTCACATGATATGGCACAAATATTACTTCATATTTTTTTCAATTTGAGACAAGCTGCTTATGACAAGTTGCACAAATGAAGAGCCAAGGTATTTTGGAACAAAGACCTGTCACGTTAAGGCGAACGCTTTCACTATTGAAACCATGGGCGTTTACGTGCCGCCATGATTCCCGCTTCTCATCGGCAGGTGCTGTCCAAGAAAGCGTGTGAGTCGACGGGAGGTGTGCGAGCAGACTGCTGTGTCGGCTGACAGGGAGGCATGCAAGCAGACCGCTATGCAGGCTCACCGGGAGGCGAGCCCTTTGACTAGGCACTGCCGCCCACCTTCGTCCCAACTACTCCCACTTTTAATGTCACCGCTGCCGTAGTTTAAAATCAACCCCGCACTACCCGGTATCGTTACAATCTTCTCTCTTCCTCTCCGATTCTCCTGTCGTCTACCTCCAACTAGCCTGACCTAAACGTACGCCATGCCGCATCATGATGGTCTGGACTTAGTCTTCTAGTTTCCTGAGGAAGACACCCAGCCGAAGTCTCAAGAACATAGGGCGCTTTGGGACGAGATTGAACTGGCCTTGCGGGAAGACGTCGTGCCTGACCCCGCTCCCGTTCCGGCTCCCGTCGCCCCGACTGTGCCAGTGCCCATTCCCGTGGCATTGATGGGCTGGGAGCCGCACATTGTTGCCGAGCTTGATGCCACGGGGTTCCACGAGGTCCCTGATACGTCTCCGTCGTATCTATAATTTTTGATTATTCCATGCCAATATTCTACAACTTCAATATACTTTTGGCAACTTTTTATACTATTTTTTGGGACTAACATATAGATCCAGTGCCCAGTGCCAGTTCATGTCTGTTGCATGTTTTATGTTTAGCAGAAATCCCATATCAAATGGAGTCCAAACGAGATAAAAAAGGATAGAGAATTATTTTGGAATATTTGTGATTTTTGGGAAGTAAAATAAATGCGAGACGGTGCCCGAGGTGGCCACGAGATAGGGGCCCATGCCCACTCCAGGTGGGCGCGCCCCCACCCTCCTGGGCCACTCGTAAGGCGGTTGATGCCCTTCTTTGTCCGCAAGAAAGCTAATTTTTGGAAAAAGATCTGGGCGAAGGTTTCAATCTAATCGGAGTTACGAATCTCCGGATATAAAAGAAACGGTGCCAGGGCTGAATTCGAGAACGTAGAAACAAAGAGAAACAGATAGGTGGATCCAATCTCGGAGGGGCTCTCGCCCCTCCCAAGCCATGGGAGCCAAGGACAAGAGGGGAAACCCTTCTCCCATCTAGGGAGAAGGTCAAGGAATAAGAAGAATAAGGGGGCTCTCTCCCCCTTGCTTCCGGTGGCGCCGGAGCGCTGCCGGGGGCCATCATCATCACCGTGATCTTCACCAACACCTCCACCATCTTCACCAACATCTCCATCACCTCTCCCCATCTATATTCAGCAGTCCACTCTCCCGCATCCCGCTGTACCCTCTACTTGAACATGGTGCTTTATGCTTCATATTATTATCCAATGATGTGTTGCCATCCTATGATGTCTGAGTAGATTTCCGTTGTCCTATCGGTGATTGATGAATTGCTATGATTGGTTTGAGTTGCATGTTTTATTATTGGTGCTGTCCTATGGTGCCTTTTGTGCCACGCAATCATGAGGGATTCCCGCTGTAGGGTGTTGCAATGCGTTCATGATTCGCTTATAGTGGGTTGCGTGAGTGACTGAAACACAAACCCGAGTAAGTAGGTTGTTTGCGTATGGGATAAAGGGGACTTGATACTTTAATGCTATGGTTGGGTTTTACCTTGATGAATCTTTAGTAGTTGTGGATGCTTGCTAGAGTTCCAATCATAAGTGCATATGATCCAAGTAGAGAAAGTATGTTAGCTTATGCCTCTCCCTCAAATAGAATTGCAATAGTGATTACCGGTCTAGTAACGTAGTCAATTGCTTAAGGACAATTTCACAACTCCTACCACCACTTTTCCACACTCGCTATATTAACTTTATTGCTTCTTTATCTAAACAGCCCCTACTTTTTATTTGCGTGTTCTTTATTATCTTGCAAACCTTTCCAACAACACCTACAAAGTACTTCTAGTTTCATACTTGTTCTAGGTAAACAGAACGTCAAGCGTGCGTAGAGTCTTATCAGTGGCCGATAGGACTTGAGAGAGTATTTGTTCTACCTTTAGCTTCTCGTTGGGTTCGACACTCTTACTTATCGAAAGAGGCTACAACTATCCCATATACTTGCGGGTTATCAAGACCTTTTTCTGGCGCCGTTGCCGGGGAGTCATAGCGTGGGGTGAATATTCTTGTGTGTGCTTGTTTGCTTTATCACTAAGTAATTTTTACTTGCTGTTCTTAGTTGCTCTCTATCTTTAGTTATGGATATGGAACACGAAATACCAAAAAAATTAGGTGTAGATGCTACTCATGGAGATGGGGAACCTCCTAAAACCCTCGATGCTTGTTATGTGAAAGAAATTATGTACTACTTTAATAATCCTGAGAAAACCCCATTCAACTTTGTTATGGGAGACACGTTGGATCAATGTGAATACTTTAGGGATTATCGCTTGACACAAAAAAGGAAACTATTATGGTATCAAATTAATATGTTGTGTTGCTATGCCCGGGATCTATGCTTGAGATATGATATTACTTGTTGCTCTAGGATGAAGGCTCCACACCTTCGCTTTTCATGCAAATTTAATGATAATGAAACCTTAGCTTCTTATGCTAATGGTATATATGATTACTATGATGTTGAAGAAATTGAAGAATTTGTTGCTTTTAAGGTTGCTTATGAAATTGAATCTTTGTTTGAAAAGTATGAAGCTTTTGATGATGATGTTTATAGGCCCGAAAATCTTTCTATACTTAGATATTTCTATGAAAATTATGAATACAATTACAATATTAATGCATTTATTGAGAAAGTCTCTGCTGTCCAAGAAGAGACTACTATTTTGCAGGAAGTTATGGAAGAAGAAATTGATGAAACTGTGAGCTCATTGGATGAAAAAGATGAGGAGGAGAGGAAAGAACAAAAGGAGGAAGAGCGGATTGATCACCCGTGCCCACCTTCTAATGAGAGTAACTCTTCAACTCATACATTGTTTAATTCCCCTTCATGCTTACCGAAGGATGATTGCTATGATCCTGTTGATTCTCTTGAAATATCCCTTTTTGAGGATGCTTGCTATGCTTGTGGCCAAGATGCCAATATGTAACATCCCAAATTTCCAATTTGGCATGTTATACATAGGTCATACATGCATATCATATTTTATTGCTTTTTCTTTTTGCAATCCTCGAAATCCTAAGCAACTCAAGGACCTCCGGAGAGAGTTGGGGATTTTCTAAGTTTCATATTTGAAATTTTATCAAATAGTGAAGACGAGGATTTGATTTTAATTATTTTAACTCCGGAAAAATATTTCATTTTAAAATAATAAATGAGGGCAGATAATATGACTTCTCCAAAATAATTGGAATATCGGAGGAAAAATGTTTAAATCATTTTTGGATTTTTGATTTGAGTTTATTTCGGGATTTTATTTGCTCCTAGAAAAAAATGTTGCATGATTCAAAATTGCATTTTAGGGGCCAAGAAAAGTTCATCTTGTTCTAAATATTTTAATTAGACCGAGAAAACTTGTTTTGGAATTTTTAGATTTTTATTTATTTTTCTAGGAATTTTTCTTCTAGCGGAATGTTTTTTAAAAAAAACCCTCGCGCCCGACTGGGCCAAAGGCCCAGCCGAGCAGGCCGGCCCAGCCCCGCGCCGCCGCCGAGCTTGGCACGGGTCCGAGCCGGACTCCACCCCCGGGCGCCCCCTTCCCCAAGCCGCCCCGCCCCGCCCTCGTATTTAAGCCGCCGCCCTACCGCCACACCACCACCCACCACCACCCGCCACCCGCCGTCGCCGCCGGAGCCCGAGCCGCCCCGAGCCCCGATCCGCCG